>NC_136706.1:23319352-23534470 GCF_947650265.1 Symphodus melops
TAAAAAAACAAACCAATAGATTTGATTTAATGAGAAAGACGAGCAGAGAGGAGGTCAGGTTTCTCTCCTCGCTCTTTGATCCGGGCTGCAGCAGGAAACACTTCACTGCTTCACTCGTGTGTTTGGATTCAAAACTCCCACTATCTCTGCTCCCATTGGCTGCTCTGCTTCTTTTTTTCTGCAGTAAGAATCTGAGGAATGAGACGCAGCCCGTCCAATCACTGACCCTGCAGGTCACTTCTGCTGGACGTCCAATCAGAGAGGGGCAGACGACCTGTCAGACTTGGTGCTGGGTGACTCTTACTAAAGAGTTCCAGATCTAAAAACAGAAAAGAAAAAAGGAACTGGAAAAAGCATCTAAAGATGTCCTCGTGTGACGAGAAGCTTCCGTCTCCTCGGACTTGTACCTGAATGTTTGTCTGATGATTCAAACACACCTGAAAGTGAACACAGGCAGCAGGAACAGGAGTCTGTGCGGTGACAGCAGACTGGATAGAAACCAGCACATCTCACTGGTTTCACCGCAACAGGAAGCAGCTCCTTCTCAGATCTCCTTTAAAAGCAGGTCGACTTCCACGGTTAGCTGAACTAACTCAACCGAGGACAGAGTCCACCAGGGTCACATGATCGAGCAGCAGGAGCATCAATAAAAGGCCGTAAATGTGTGTCAGGATCCCAGCTGCTGACAGAGAGCTGAGTCACTCACACGCAGGAGACCGTCCCTGCCCGAGGGGACGGGGACAAGACGAGCAAAGAGCTGCACCCTCTGTCCTACAGTGAGACGCAGTGATGAGCATCTCCACCTTGAACAAACCGGTATCGTGCAGCCTGTTTCATGAGCTGACAGCAGACATGCACACTCACTCTATAGCTGTGCAGCTGGTCACATGATCAACACATCCTCCTCCCTAACCCGCTCTCACATCAGCTCACTCAGAGTCAAAGGGGCTGATGGGGAAACATTCTGGCTGTTTGTGTTCGCACCAACAACTCCAGGAAGTTTAGTTCACGTGTTCAGACACCAGAAGATGCATTCATGTCCTCCGACCTGTTGCATGAGCGGAGCGATCTTCATGAAGCAGGATGTTCACCCTCCACGCACCCCGCCATGTTAAACTATGCTAGCACACACAGTATGCTAACGCTAACACACGCTCTCAGTCACGGCTCAGCCGGGTCAGAGTTCGGACCCGAACCCAAAAACACCTGGACTGAGATCAACACATGAAGAACACTGGGACAAGCCAACATCTTAACTTCTGATCTGATTGATTTTCACTGTTTTTGCTTTTAACATTTAAATTTTTTTTTTTTTTGGGGGGGTTGCATTTTTTTAAAAACTGACTGCACGTTGTTGTTGTTGATTTGTTATTGTTTTCTACAGATAAATACTTGTAACAGCACTTTGTGACCTTGTGCTGTGAAAGGTGCTTTATAAATAAACTAACTTTGTGTTTTATTTCTTGCTGCTGCTCGTTCGATCTGTATCTCGTGTCTCTGCACCATTGTAAATGAGCGTTCTCCCTCGACGTGTTCTCCGAGGATTTAAATAAATAAACGATGATTCACGAGTGCTCCGTGAATCAAGAGGAAAATGTGAGAATTCTTTTTTGTACTAAACTGCAAAGACAGTCCAGAATAAATGTGTGGTGTTCAGGACTTTTCCACATTCAGACGTCTGTAAAAGAGAAATCAGAGGAGCATAAAGGAGTGTTTGTCTGTTGTGTAACGACGCCTGTTTGCTACTGAACTACATTCAGTGGGGAGTGCTGCTGCTGCTCGGTCTGCAGGGAAACAGAGAGATGTGATTCTGTGCAGCGTTGATGGCAGAAGGAGTGGGCTGTCTATCAGTCCTTGTCCCTCCTGAGCAGCACTCACACATGCAGGCTCAGTCTGAGCTCAGCTGTGATGCACTTATAAAGCTGATTATTCATCCTGACACATCTGACTACTTTAAATGTTCTTCTGTGAGGTTGGAGCAGAGCACTTCCTGTGAAAGAGAAGCGAGCTAACAGTCAGCACAGGAAACACCTGCTCCTATTTGCATGCAGGTAAATGTGCTGACGTCTAACTGTGAGAGCCGTCTTCACTTTGAAAGCTTTTATGGTCGGCTCGGCTCGCTTATCTGGTAGGAATGTTGATGGTCACGCAGGAAGCTCCTGAGTCCGGGTTAAAGGTCAGAGGTCATCTGCAGCTTGAGCTCCGAGGAGAGGCTGAGGCCTTTTCATTTTTCATTTCATCCTCTCTTCTGTCTTTTATTTCCCTCACTAAGTTAGAGTGAGTTACACTTTCACAACTTCAATTCCTTCTTCTGAGTCTCAGCTCATTTCAAAACTGGCGGTGAAGCTGAGTTTCTGTTCAACTTTAAACACTTCTGTTTTCACCACTAAATAATCTGGCTGAATAAAAACTGAGACGTTGTGAAAACTTAGTGAGACCTGTGAGAGTCGTCGCCTCCGTCCTGCACGGCCCGCTCCGAGGCTGACCGGTCGACTCCAGTGTGAGCTGCACGTGTGAACGAGTCTCGGCTGGACTTCTTCTTCCGAGCTCAGAAACTACCCGCTGAAATCTTTTATTCCCCCGACCCGACCCTCGCTGTCCAACTGCTTTCAGGAGCAGCATGACAAACAGTTCTCTGAACATTATCAGGAGTGCATGAGTGGGAAAATGATGATATGAGGATTTTAAAGTCTCATCGGTGTCTGTATGCTAACGGTTAGCTAACACAGTGACTCAGGACTTTTAATGAAATGTGAGAGAAAGGAGGAGAAACCACACGGAGTCATCTGAAACATCACAACACTTTAAACACGTGTTCAGGTCTGCAGACCTGTCCGGACACTTCCACTGCGCTGACTCATCTCGAGCCGCAGGTGGAACGAGTCTGACCACACGCACGTTCCTCAGGTGTTCGGCACAACGGCAGCAGGTGAGGGTGCAGCGCTGCAGCGTTTTTAAACGGGTTTATTCCAAACGGCCGAAGGCTGCGCCCCGAGTCACAAAAGACAAACTGTCTCACGTCGAGTCCATCCCGCCTCCTTCTTGTGATTACTCCATGACGTCCAAGAGGACAAACTACTCTCTGGCAGATGTTTCTGGTAGGAACATCTGGAAGACCTGACAGATGTTTCTTCAACATCTGGCAGCGTCAGCTCACAGAGACTTTAAAGGGCACTTCAGGTATTTTTGTTTCTTGTTTTGTTTTTAACATTTTAAAGTCTTAAAGACAGAGTCAGATAAAGTGAAGCTGCTCCATCGTCCCTTCTGGGCCTCCGTACATGAGCGCAGAGACTTATCTTCCGGGGTGGTTAGTGGGTGTGTTTCCTCCAGGCACTGACAGCGTGCAGGTGAGTTTAGGACGATTCCACATGATTCAAACGGACAGCGTTGACGGACGTGGACGAAGCAGCAAAGAGGAGAAAATCTAATCCGAGGATAATCTGAGGATAAAGCTGCTTCTAAAACCAGGCTGAACCTTGTGTCGTCTTTTACCCGTGGACGTGGAGCTGGTCTACTTCCTGTTGGACAGGAAGCTAGCTTGTGTTAGCGCTCCTTAGCTTGCAGGGGAGCTACACTCAGTAAACCTCCACACTACGTCCTGCAGGGGGCGGAGCTTCAGGGGGGCTCCTGACTCCTCCTTTAACGCTGCCAAAGCTCTGGAGTCACTCGGGTGCTTCAGCCTGCAGCCCTGCAACAGGCTGCGATGGCTGCAACTTGTCCACTAAGATATGGTGCTGTTGACGTCACAGACAGGAAGGAGTTCTCCCCTCATAACCATCATGGCGTCATACTGAGCTGAGAAACATCAGGACAGCAGCTTCCCCAGGAGACATGAGGGTGAAATAAAGGCTGAAGTGCAAGATGTGCAGTTTGGTTCCAGTTTGACATCGAGAACCATCAACACACTTCTCACCTTTGTTACAGCGTCACGTCACGCTCCAAAGCAACAGGTGCACATTTAACACGACTGAAGGCAGACCAGGTTGTGAAAGAGAAGTGTGGATTGCATGCAATAAAGGTTTCACAACAAGGAGGAAGTGACAAGTTGTTCTATTATGAATCCTACCTGGATGTAGAGCAGAGCACGCGACCGGAAATTAAAGGAAACCGACATTCAGAACCTCTAACAAACACGATCTGTTGATTATTGATTTTAAGGCAGATTTTTGTCTTTAGGGAGGACGACACCAAACTAAAAGAAGTGAAATGTCAAACACTGCAGAAAAAGTGTTTGAAATGAAAGTTATTTATTTTCTGCTTTTTTTTTTAGAGAAGTTCATTTCTACTTAAAAAATTACTTAAAAAATAAACATTTTCATTTTCGAGCGATGCTTTGAATTTAGTTCAAAACATTCAGTAAGTAGAAAATACTCCCTCAGATATTCACTCTGTCTTTAATAGATCGAGGTGCTCGATGAATCGTGATGTGGAGCTGAGCTCACGTCGGTCCTACCTGGAGGACAGGATGGAGAAGTCCCCTCCATCCATCAGCCGGATCTTGCAGAACAGCAGCCCGTTAACGAAAGGCACCGCAGTCAGCTCCTCCAGCGTGAAGGACACCTGGAACTTAAACTTCTTCTTCTTCATCAGGAAGGACATGGTCCCCAGCTGCTGCAGGCTGCTCATGCTGCGGGACAAACACTCACAGAGGGGGGTTCAAATCCGTGTTTGCTTCAAGGACAATCATGTTGGGACCTGGAAGAGAAAGCATTTGTTCCAGATGTTCAAGATTTGACAGTTTTTGCAATAATTACAGATGTGGAAATCGTGTAATTATGTGTTTTATAGTCTGTTTTTAAAACTAAATATCCCAAATAACTAATTGTCTACTCATGTGAGACTCTCACTCTTTAAATCCGTAACTTTCCTCACTCTTTATCGGACTCTCTCTCTCTGCAGTCTGCTGCCACGCAAACACCCAAAACTCAACACCGACTTGTCTTCAACTCTCTCCGAGAAACTTCCAGACAAACTCACCGTCCCGTCGGTCTCCCGCTCCTCATCCTCGGGGAAACACAGCAGCTGTGACCCGCTGCAGAGAACCGGAGTGAGACTCCTTCTTCTTCTTCTTCTTCTTCTTGGCAGTTTTCTCAGCTCTAACGCATCCTCAACAACGTTTCCCTCCTCAGTGAAGAGTTCAAGAGTCACTCAGGCAGTCACAGAGAGGTGCCGTGAACGCCTCACGTCTCAGGGGGGAGAGCTTTAGGGAGCGTCAACAAAGTCTCAGCACAGAACCAGACGAAGAATCGTGGAAGTCAGTCATGAAGGGGCCACAATATCGTGTTTATTTTTTTACCGTCATAATGGTAACAATTAGATTCAGTCTTTGCATCACAGAGTTTAATTTTACTGAATGTTACGTTTCTTTTTCTTTTCTTTATTTTTAATCAAGTTTCTTGTCCGCTAGGTTTGGACATTTTGGGGGATTTTCTGGGTCTTTGGTTCATGAAAACAAACCGGAAATGTAATTTATAACAAAAAAAAAAAAAAGAGTCCTGTTTGAGACTCGAAAAAATCTGTTACTCATCCACATTCATCAGTTTGGACGAGCGTGCTCCTCTCTGATTCTTTGAGTTTAAATTAGATCACTGAGATGAATTATTTCAATCCTTCAATTTAAATGCTTATTTCATTTTATTCCAATATCGAAGCACCTTTTCTCATTACCATGGTGTATTTTTAATTTATTTTATTTTACTGTACGATCTAAACTAAGCAGTGCTGCAGTGGTCAGCTCTGTCCCCTCACAGCGAGGAGGTTGCTGGTTTAACTCCCCGTCTGTCAGGAGCCTCTCTGTGAGGAGTTTCCCCGTATTTTAAAGGTTAATCTGTAATAACCAATAATAATAATCAGTGTAATAATGAAGCAGCTCTGATCCATGAACACGTCCTTTAAGGGATTCTGTAAAAACTTGTTTTTATTTTATTCAGTCAGTTGCTCATCTGCTCATATTTCACTCCAAAGATTTGGATCCGATAATAAAAGTCATGAGGCGTCGATCCGCCACTCTCTCTTCTTCTCCTCTTCCCTTCGACGTTTCTTCCGCCTCCTCCGCTCCATGATCATGTTCACACAGAGAGAGAGAGAGAGAGAGAGAGAGAGAGAAGTCTCTTCTTCATGGAGATCACACGAGCTCTACTCAGGTTACAGAACAGGTGTTTTTAAAAATGATTAAACACTTAAATAAACATGAAAAGCAGTTATACAGAGCTGCTCCATCAGTGTTTAATCTTGCCGATACACACTGACCTCTTGTGGTTGGTTAGTGGTAATGCAGCCTGCAGAGAAAACTGTATTCCACTGAGAGGACGAGGTGCACACCAACCAAAGCTGACTCTAATCTTAAAAACAAGGTGGATTATCCTTCACTCAGGATCAACACTGCGAGATGAAAGACAGAACTCAATGTGCAGCATCGAAACCCCCAAATCAGAAGTATTCAATAAAATAAACCCAATAATGAACAAAGCTGTAAAAATCATAAAACAAAGTAAAATCCTGTACATGCTCTCTCTAAGGCAACTTTTGCAAGCTTTGACGCACACACACACACACACACACACACACACACGTACACACACACACACACACACACACAGTCATTGTGTCTCCTCTTTCTGGGGAGCAGGAGGAGGCGTTCTGGGCCGGCTCAGCTCCTCTGTAGCGGCTGCAGAGCTGTTGGAGTTCGCAGGTGCGGCTTCAGTCCCGCTCTGCATGAACTTTCGGACGTCTTTGAGAGCCGGTCTGAGCATCTGAACCAGAGCCAGCATAGCAGCCTGCATCCCCTCCAGAGCCTGGGCCTGCCTCTCCTGGGCGAACGCCTGAGCCTCCTGCGAGCGCCGCATCACCTGCAGCAGCTCGTTCTGGCCCTCCAGGTGCTGGGCGATCTGGCGGATGTGGACGTTGGTGACTCTTTGCTCCTGCAGCAGGCGGGCGGAGTTCAGGGCGATGCGGCTCTTCAGCTCCTGAGGTTTAGCCTGACCCTGAGGGGGAGGCGGGGACGCCGACGACGAGGCGAGCATCTCCACCGGAGCCTCGACGGACGTCACAACGGTGGGAGTGGACTCGCCCACGGTGGTGGTGCAGTACTCGACCACGCCTCCGTCCTCCAGGGTGTGGTACGTAGTTTCAGCTGCAAACAGGAAGGAGAATCAAATGACGGCGAAGAAGAGTCGTCTTCTCCGAGTGCACACGTTAAAGGACGAGTCTCTAATCTCTTTTCTTTCTGTTGCTTCAGTTCACATGAATTTTGCTGTAGTTTTTTTTTATACATAATAAATGTGTGATATTATTTTTGGGCTGTCAAACGACACATTTTTAATCACATGACGAATATTTTATTTAGTCGATTAAACAGATTTTTTTTTGATTTAGTCTAAGAGATCAGTCGGCTCCACATTCAGTAAAATGTATTTTAAAATGATGTGCAACTCACTACAGTTTGTTTAGCTTGTTTTAAATGTAGTTCAGATGTGGAGCCGGTCGATGCCAGAGTAACATGACGCAGCCAGATGTTGTTTATTAGAGTGAGGAGCCCGTTCAGCAGAGCTGCAGTGTGTGTTCACATGTTCACAGTGATGAGTGGCTGCGCTGCATGTTTTCTGATAACACATTCATTTCAGACGTAACAGTGAATGTGTTGATGCTGACAGTTAGTTTTGAGTCATGTGTTCGGCTTCTTACTGGTTTGTAAAAGAGGAAATTAAAGGCTTCACTACATCGACCTTCAGTCACCCTGACAATAGATTTTCTTTAAACGTAATCACTTTAAAGCCAGCTCCATGCCATTTACAAAATAAGATAGATGTGTTTTTATTATTGCAGACATAAAAACATACCACTTTTGACTTCATCACAAACGGTTCCAGGTCCAGCTGGAAGAGCTGAAAAAGAGACGGGACACGTTTTTATAAACACGACAAAGACCAAGAACAACGACAGCAGACAATCTGAAGAACAACGAGGTGATTAAAGTCTGTAACACAGCGTCTGAACAAGCTGCACATCAGGAGTGAATAAAGGACACTTAGCTTTGTGTTCGTGTCTACAACTAGAGATGGGACCGATCCGATCCAATATGGGTATCGGGTTCGATATGGGCATAATCTATGTATCAGATATCAGAGTGACGGTGCAGATCAATGTCACAGCTCAGTCTCACTTTGAAGACAATCAGACTGAACTGTAAGAAGTGTCCAAACGTCGTCTCCATGACAACGCTCAGAGGAGACAGAGCATCTCCTTCAAAAAGTACAACTCTTACACTTCAATTTAAAAACCTGACAGATGTTGCTGCTTCCTGTTTGTATGTGAAGCCAGCACGATGCAGCCTCACACACAACAACAACAACAACAACAACAACAACACTATATGATCATCAGTGTGTGCAGGTACATATCTACAGGAATAATCGGATGCTTGGATTGGACAGTGCTTCATGGAACCGGAGGTGATTTGCATTTGTGCAACTTAACAAAAAGAAAGAGGAAGAAGCATCTGTTCACTGCTAAAAGCCCACAGTCTCTATGTTTTATTAACTGATTTAATATCATGAGTTAAACATGCTCACTGTGACACACACATGATGAATCCTCCAGAGAGGACTTTGCATGACTCTATCATACTTGTTGTGTGTGCATGGATCCCCTCCTGGCTGTGCAGGGAGGCTGATCTGAGCATGCTCAGAGTGAAAACTTTGGTGCACTTACTCTCTGTCAGAGTGACGGTGGTGGCGGTGTTCACAGGTAGGCTGATCTCAGCATCCGAGTCTGCAGCAGGTAAACTGATGATGGTCGCCTCCCCCAGCAGGTTGCAGATCCGCTGCTGCATCGCGGTGAGGATGACGTGAACCGGAGTGCAGTCAGCGGAGCTCCCCTCGATGGCAGCCCGAGCTTGGGCCACTTTCCGCCGGACCTCGGTCTTCATGTCGGACCACTTCTTCTTCACCTCGGGCAGCTCTCTGGGACAGGTGGTGACCGCGTTCACCTTTTTCAGGATGTCCGCCCACGCGTTATTCTTTGCCATGTGGGTGACTCCAGCATTGAAGTGGTTAACCAGTGTGTGCTTTTGTTTCTCTATTTCTTCCACTATTATTTCCACCTCTCTCTCCGAGAAATTCATTTTCCGCTTTTTCGCGGCCGATGCCATAAGTGCAAATATTCTTCTTTTGGAGGGATAATTGTGCGTATTGTACGCAAAAATAGTTGGATTTAGTCAATTGTACTGCGCAACGTAATGGCTTCCAGAATCGGCTTTCTTCTTCCGACCGACAACGCTTACGTTAGCTGGGCGTGTAGCTCCGCCCCCCACGACACCCCATTGGTTGAACCGAACGCGGTCACGCTGCATTCTCTGCTGTCATTGGTAGAATCCAGCGTCCATCATCTAACCAGCCGAGCAAACTATGTTGTGGATTCAAGAACCAAATAAAGCTTCTCACATTATTTTGCAGCAATTGTTTTGTGTTTCTGAATAAAATGTTGAACTTTATTTAATAACATTGCAACAAAAAACGAAATAAGTTCGTTATAACATCTAGTTATTCAAATAGTTGCTCATATTAAATACTTTATTTAAGAGATTTTGAGTAGTCTGAATAGTCTGTACAGTATGTGTATAAGGAGGAATTTACTTAAAACTCAGAAGATGAATCCAGCATAGTTTGTTAAAAAAGTTAAAAAATCAAATAAAAGTACAACTCAAGCTTTGTCCCAGCAGTGACACAAACAGGACATCATTCAGCGCCATGTTTACTATTTATTGATTGTTATTTTCTGCACTTTTCACCTTTTCTTTCTTTTAGCTTGTTTTACTGATGGCTCATCTCGAGCTCACCATAAAATGATTGGTGGTGGTATATTCTTATTTCTATTTGTTCTATTCTTACTTTACGTTGTTCACTGACGGGATATTGACACTAGCAGTGGTGCAGTGGGGCCAAGAGAAGTGGGTACTCTTACTTTTCCATCCAGCAGAGAATAAACAGCCGCTGTTAGAAACATTGACATGTAGAGGAAGTATGGAGGCTCCTCCCTTCAACAGCAGCATACTAAATAATGTCAGTCATTAGGTTGACTCTTTAGAAGTTGATACCTTATGAAGAGTGAACAATAAGTGGGTATACAACCTGCATAATACTCTGCACTCCACCAGCACTAAGCTCTGTAGTCAATTATTCATGTTTTGTCCTGTGCTGTCATTTGTGTGTAAAAGGAGGCCATCTCACATTGTAGTGTGGAGTACTTAAAGGCCTTTTCATTTGACAGGTGCTACTAGGTTGTAATAGGTCTCAACTGTTTCCTTATCTTCTAAATAGTGTTTGTCCTCTCTTTTATGGGGGGGTAAATGTGGAGTTTGTAGAAAGTTTCCTCATGTGACATTCGAGAATAACAAAATAGTGAGTCATACTTTGTGTATGTACGAGCCTGCTAGTTCACTGATAAATGTATTTTTAGTAGAAATACTGCAGTAAAAAGTGAACTGAATGCTTGTCTCAGCAGTGTGCCACGGGCTGATTATATCTGATGACACAAAAAAACAGTTTTCTCCTGTGGTTTGTTACAGGTCATTAAATTCACTTGAGAGAGATAGAGGACTGCAATTGAAAGTGAAAACTGGATTTTTAAAAGGGGCACTGAATTAAATGAATACAGAATTTGCAAATTAAACGTGTCATTCATTTGAACACAATGCAATTCTGACTTTCAACTAAAGATGGCGCCACTGTGGCGTGAACCGACGTGAAGATAAAATTGTAGCGCAATGAGACTGAAACACCAGACACAATGGAAAAGGAGTTCAATACAGAACGAGGAAAACTACCAGATATATTCGTGAAAACCTGCTAAACATATTTAGAAACTTTTGAAGATAGACTTCACATATAGCCTACTGGTGTTAATTTTTTATCTTAATATAAAGTTTAATTTACACAACCGTATTAAAGAGGTTATAGTTTGTATTGGTGTGAGCTGCTCTGCTATATATTGCGAGGAATTCATTTAAAAGCTGGCTTTAAAAACGTATAAACTATATGTTGTAGTTTTTCATTCATATGGCTAAATTTATAAATAACTACACAATGTAGCTGGTATGTAAATTAATTTATATTCTACAAGAAATCCCTCGTATTATTTAAATCTTCATACAAGCCAGATCATAGACATAATATACGTATGTTATGTCTATGAGCCAGATGAGCTGGGTAAAATGTAACCACGCTTCACATTGTCACGCTGTAATCTCGCGATGAACAACGAGACTACAGGCGCACCCGGGTCCGGTGACAAATATCTTTTCTCGTCAACGGTCGGCAAGTTAACGGCACTTAAACCTCGTAACAGACATTTTTTTCTTAACATTTCTGTAAAAACGGATATTTTTGTTAACCTCACTACCACACGCGGGCTCCGTTGCAACTAAAACGTCCGAGCTGTGGAGGTATTTTAACGGCCGGTGAAGCTGACAGCTCGGGAGTCTCATTTTAGCACCACGTCTCGTTTTACCGGCTTCTAGCTTTAACGTAAATATTACGCTTTTTACCTTATCTAACATCACCTGAGCTCGTGTGGTCGGTCGTTAAGTTTAATTACCGAGAGAAAGCTCGTTAATGTGAAGTTTACTCTAAGAGAAAGTCACGTTTGAATTTTAACCGGCTGAAATAACGTTCGTTAGCGCTCGAGACGTGGTGGCCTCTCGAGCTCTCTGTGACGTAGCTACTAACCGGTTGACCCTTTGATGTGGAGCCGAACACCGGGACCCTCATGATGCACCAGCAGGGCTCATTAATGCGGCCCCTTCTCGGTGATGTTTTCTGCCAGTGCCGCTCAACAGAGACCCACCCCGGCGTGGACCCGGGCGGCGGCGGCGGCGGCGGGGGAGGGGGGCACGAAGCCGGGGACCCCTCCTCAACTGAACCGGTCGCCCCCGGCCAGTTGGAGCACCCGTGTGACATCTGTGGAGGACCTGAACAGGAGCATCGGCTGAAGGTGCTGTTCCAAGTCCTAGATGTGAACGGGGACGGAGGAATTTGTGTGAATGACCTGACGATCGGGTTGAAGAAATTAGGCGTCCATCGCACTGAACATGAGCTCATGGTAAGAGGAAGTTTAAAAACTGTATTATTGAGATTCATTTTTCAGAGTACCATTTTTGAATCGATTTATCATGATTTCATGATTAATCTTTACATCCCCATTACAGGTTGCTGCATTTTATCTTCTATCCCAAATCGTTCATACTTTCACAGTTTTCATGAGGATGTCTATTTCATTTTATACATCAGAATGAGGACACTATCGTTACTTTGGAGAAACCGAAACCAAGTCCAGTAGCCTACAGGAATCTCCTCCTTGACCTCATTTGACTGTCTGGACCATAGACTAGGTCCGGACAGGAAGCAGATCTCAGTTGTGGAAATCCCTGCTTCTCTGGAAGTTTCTCTCATTGTTTGTTTCGGATATTCAAATAATCCGGGATAATGGTTCTTTCCACGCCATTAAACATTGTGGCTAACGTCCAAGACTGCAGAGGTCACAGGATTAAGCATTAAAACAGTTTACTGTTTGAAAGTATGCAGCTGAAACCTGTCAGGCTTCAGTGTGCCTGACAGTAATAACTTCAACGACAGGCAAACTCTTATACATACACAAACGTCCCCCCCAGTAAACTATAAACTTACAGTATATTCATTTTAAAATCCTGTAGCTCCCTCAGGTTCACCTTGCTAACATGTAGGACGAACCTGAGGAAGCGACAGGCGAAACACGTTGAAGTTACAGTAAAGTCATTTTCTATCTGATGCAGATTTTTATTGTCCTTCAGCTGGTCCACCTGAGAAGGTGTAGGCCGTGCAGGTAGTCCTCTGCTTGTCATTTAGATGAAGAATCATACTGTTTCTGTGTAAGGTGCGTCATCTCCCTGACTGAACGTTGTGTTGAAGCCAGACGTTGTGTCAGCATCTGAGATGAGTCGTTTCTCCGCCTGCTGATTTACAGAACGTGATGCTGAAAAATAAAAACGTGTTACATCCTGATGAGACAAACAGGCAGTTATTCAAATACGCAGGTAGAAGAAAATGAACAGTTCTAATGCAGCAGTGTTGGGTCTCAGAATTTAACCCTTGAAAACCGGATACTTTCTTCAAGACAGGAACCAAAGAAAAAACTGCAAAGCCTCAGACTCAAACAGTTCGGACTCTGCTATCAGTCCACAATTAATCAAAACCGACGTCAGAACCTCTAATCGATGTCATCTCGCCCATGTCGATTATTTTCTTTACCTGCACTTTTTGAGAGAGAAAAAAGACTCCCTGCTGGGTGACTTTTGTTTTTGTTGTTGTGGTATTAAAACATGTACGTATATATCTAATGGTTTAATTTCAAACTTTGATCTTGTGACAAATTCAAGAAGAGAGTAATCAGCAGGATGTAACATGTCTTTATTTCCTGCAGCTGCTCAGTAATCACGGTCTTTCAGTACATCTTATTTGGGAGACTGTTGTTGACTCGTTGTAATGGACTGAATGTACTGTACAGGCCCGGAGCTGTGTAACAAAGGCTCGCCCCGGGTTAAAGTGTAAACAGGCCTGTAAAGTAAGAAGGTGTGTTCTGCTCACACATGTTCATAAACATTCATAACTATGCATCCACAGCATAAAGCCCGAGGCTGACCGATGCACTGAACCGTCCTGACAGTACAGGTGTGTGTCCCTGCAGGTCACAGTCCAAAGTCAAACGCTCTCATTAATGAAGCAGGTTATATTCATAATAGTCTACTGTGGCAAACCTCTGAGCATTATGCATTATTATTGTTGTTTGTTGTTGACCACCACACTACTGCACTGCAATCACAGGCAGATATTACGATGCAGTGGTGCCAGTTTTAATGTCTGATGTTGTCGAATAAATGATGCATCTTGGATCTGGAAGTGAATCATTCTGACAGCGCGTTACAGTTTATTTTCACCCGTGTTGTTTAGTCCCTTGTTGCGTCCTTTTTCTAACGACCTGTGTTGTGGAATTTTTTCCATTACCAAAGAGTGAAAATAAAGAGTGAGAAGATCTATTCAAAAAGGAACCCCAAGATCGATCTGGTCTCAACGAACATTTATTCGAAGGCAAGATAAGCGTTCGAAGACCCCTCTCTCACACGGTGAGGAGAGAAAGAGGCCCAGAGAAAAGGCAAACATGAAAACTTATACATTTCCATCACACTACCCAGAGCACTCCCCCATCACGCCACATAGAGCCACTGCCCACCTGGCAGGGCACCATCTATCCCCTAGTGTGAGAAAAGAGACTACATGACTATTTACCATCTCCCAAGGCTGAGAAGGAGCTGGAGTCCAGTGAGAAAGAGCCTGGGTGACTCTTCCCACATGTACAGAGTGTGAGAAACAGAATAAAGGGAACAAAATGATGGGAAACAAAACACCCAATATGCTGTGCATGTAGTGTTCTAAGACATTTCAGATACATTTCATATGACAGATTCTGTGAGACCTTCGTACAACACATATAGTACACATGGAGTAAAATTTTCCATAACACCTGCACAGGACGATGTAGTCACAACATTAAGTATCATATCACAGCCGACTGTACACTGTTTCAGATTTCAGGTTGAAGTAGACCCAGTTACTGACTGGGCTGAGTAAGAGTGTGCTTTGTTAGTTCTGCAGTTCTGTGTGTGTACAGAAGAACAAAGTGTAAAGACGTTAGGAAACCTTGTTTGTATGAACACTTGTTTCTTTTGGTTCGTCAGCGTGTGAGAGACAGAGTGCGAGCTGGTTCATGCATATGAGACAAGTAAAATACACTTATATCTACAGACTGTTGCTCCGCCCCCTTTTAACCCGTACAGTGTGAGCCTTCAGGTCCGACGATCAGATGATACAGTGAAAGAACATGAATTGTGAGCTGACGTTCTACCAACACTTTTATACAATCGTACAGTGTGATCTGTGATTGGCTGCAGATCAGTTTGCTTTCAGGTGGAGCTGCAACTTTTCATTGATTTATTAATAAGTGTCATCATGATGAATTCAACTTTGAAGTCCTGTTTAAAAACCGTCATGTGACTTTCTGTAAACAAAGAGACTCCCACTGAAGCTGTTTGAAGACATGAAATAAGAACTGGCATTTTTGATGTTGCAGGCTTCATTATTAAACTTGTAATGAGCTGTTAGTTGCCGCTCTATTTTCAGATTGATCAGCTCATCCACCCATTTGATTGTTTCCTCCACTGTACTTCTAATGCAACCTTCAGCCGCCCTGATACGTCAATGAAAGGACGTCCAACAGCTTACATATTAACCCCTTACAGTTTGCGTCTCTGTGCCTGATCAGTTATATAACCGTTTATCATATGGAGTGCTTTGCATCTACAAGCAGAAATTAAGCTTTCCAGATTAATACTAATGCTGGCCTCCCCTCTGACCGTTGATTAAGATTAGCCTTCTGTTACAGTGGTTGCACTGTGAATTCGAGAGCCCCTGCTTCTGTCAATCTGGATCTTTGTGCCCTGCAGAAAGGACAAGCAGTCAAAGCAGGACTGCACAAAGCAGCTGCTGTAATGAGGGTTTAATGCTGAGATATTTTGCTGCGTCACAATGAAGCAGGAGGACCCAGTACATGTTGGGAATGAAAATGAAGTAAAGCTCAGTTTTGGGGTGGATGGGTTCACTGGCTGTTTGCTGACTGTGTGCTCAGGAGGAGAGAGAGGAGAGAGGGAGGAGGCATCACTCAGCAGATTTTCTGCAAGGAGGAAGGTGCAGCTGAAGGGAAACCCTGCGTATCACCCTCCCCCTCCTTTTACTCTCAACTCATAAATTAATTTCTGTGCTGCAGTCCTCTCCTCTATTGGCTGAGGGGCTCGTTCCACAACCCGACCTGCCAATAAGAGCTGCAGTGATTGGCCAGAGCTGGGCTGCAGTGAGGATGCAGGTTTCAGGACACTCTCTTTGCTGCATTTCTCTGGCTGCTGTTAAGTGCTCTCCTGTCTTTGCACAGCAACCATCATACTTATCATGACATATTCCCAGCGAGAAATTCTCCGTTAGTTATAAGAGGACATGATGTTGACTCAGAAATTGTGATGCAAGTGTTATCTTGAAGATTTTCCTTTTTTTTCCATCCTGCTGCACTCTAATGCTTTTGGAGCTGAGCCTGGACGTCTGTCAGTGGAGTCTTTAATGAGGGAAAGAACCAGTAATACAATGAGATTCTGAGCTGGAGCAGTGAAGGACAGGAGAGTGGAGCAGCACTTCTCTGCAGTCCCACTTTGTCCTCGTCTGACCTTTCCACACTTGCTCAACTCTTTGTGTTTTTGGGGGGGGTTTTTTCCACCTCGACTGGACTCACAAGGACCCTGTTTAAGGATGCTGCAGAACATGCTGAGTTCCCTGTGGTGGAGACTTTTTGGCAGGACACGGTGTGATCCTGCTGAAACTCCGGAGCAAAAAGAGACTGAGGCTGCTGAAAACTGCAGCGAGCAGCTCACCGGTCTGAGTGAAAAGACTGCAAACTCATCTGATACACAGGAAGCCAGCAAGAATACTCTAAAGAAGACTACTGTATTAATTATGGTGGCCCCTCCCACAGATCTTCAACAGGTAGGATGGGGCTGGTAGCACGTCTTGTGGACGGTTCCATTCTGTCGATCAGATCTTGATTTCTAGAGTTGTGTGACCTGGAGAGGCTGCAGGACAACAACTGTACTACTCTTAGCTGATCGCCTTTTTAATAACGTCTGTGGTATGAGATAGATTTTACCTGGAGATGAACACCTGCAACAGCGTCAGATTTCAGATTTTGTTTTCAAATCAAATGTTTTACTCTGTTTGTGCTCTGCTTTTTGCAAGTGATCAGATCAGATGTGCTTCTACAGAAGCAGCCTGAACAGGTTGCTGCACTGTGGACTTTCCAAGGCTGAAGGAAGAGAAATCTATTTTAAAACCTCCAGCGAATTTAGCGCTCTGCTCTGTAGCACACTGTCGGACTGTCCTTCTTGTTGCTGTAGCTAGCAGCAGCATTGACTGCTCACTTCTGCTTCCAAACTCTGTTCAACTCCGTCTCTCTGAACTTGATGTTGTGCTGCCTCGAAGCTGTAAATGTGACAGGACTCCCTGAGATCTAATTTGAGCGTCTACAGCGGCCAGACTGAGTCACATCTGATTTAAATGACCTTCTGAACAAGCTCCAAACATGGCTTGGATTTAATTAGCAACAAACATTAGATCTTTTCCACGTCTCTCTTTCTCCCTAATTTTTGACTCCATCCACTTTATCTAGATGTAAACAACCACAGAAAACACGGTAAACATATCTGCTGAAAACCTGCAGTTTGGATTCTTACCTTCATCACTTCAGTTCATTATTTATTAGTTTTATTCTTTTAACATTTATTCAACCAGGAGAGGCCTTGTTGAAATGAAAAATCTCTTTTACACGAGCGTCCTGGCCGAGACCGACAGCACACATTAAAAAAATCCAGGTCATCATAACCTTCATCATAAAGGAGACCGTCATTAGTCCCAGGAAAGCAAACATGAGGCCTTCTCTCTACCTTTCTAAAGGAGTTCAGATGACTCATAGAAGAAAAGGAAGAGGGATGTGAGGTCAGTAAATAACGAATGGACGGATGATAGATAGATTCACTTAATTCCACTAAAGTACAGGAGCACATTAAAGTCTTGGACCTATTTTGTGTTAGTGGTGGGAGAAATAATCCATTCTAAGATACATCGCCATGCTTTGTTGCAGGAAAGCCAAAGCATTGGACCGGCCCACTTCCTGTTCCGGGGTTTCTGGTCCGTATGTGCGTGCGCACTGTTTATCCCAGGTGGAACTGTTTTTGAGTGTCTCTTGTTCAGTCTTATCAGGATGACTTTTAAAAAAAGGATATCATGTGTTTGCACAGGGGCAGCTGTTTGTGGGATTTATTTAATAAAAGGATTTAGAGTCACCTGACTGGATTGATGGTTAGATATCCAAAATTGAGAAGCCTCATGATGCATCGAGAAACATTTGATAATCAGATCTTGAGGTGACTGACGATCCCCCCCCCCCCCCCCCCCCCCCCCCCCCGACTTTGTGTGACTGAAAGCTGATGACTTGTAATTGTCTGTAATGACGTGTGACGAGGTCTCTGTAACATCTTTCTCTAAAGGCGTGGGAGGATTCTTCTCTCTCTGACGCTGCATCCAACATGGAGTCTGACCTGCTGCCATGGTCACAATCACCACTGTATGTTTCTGAGAAAGAGTCTGACATTCTCTGAGCTGCTCTGAACGTTTTAAAGCCACTTCTTATTGAATGTGTAGAGATCAGCTGAGTGCTCTTGACTCTGTAAATGGATCCATTAAGAGACAGAAGATGTCTTGTTGGGCGGATGTGGAGGCCTTGATCACCTTATATCGGAGCGCTGAGCGTTATTCCAAACAAACCTGATCTTTATTGAGTCTGTTTCCTTCCTGCTCACTTCATTCAGAGCGTGAAGGGAGACCTGATGTGTGTTCTGTCCCCATTGTTTATCATTGAACAGTATGAATACAACTATCTGAGTGTGATGGGTCAGTCTTCAGTCAGAGTTCATCTCTCTGCAGATAATGATTATTTGATGATTATTTAAAGTTTTAATGAGACTCTCAGTACTGAATGTTTTAGCTCAGTGTGAGTCAGACTGTCAGTGTTTTACTGTTCCTGTAGTGTGCCTCCTGGACTTTACACTTTGACTTACCAACATGACATTAGTGTTGTTATCAATGACTCTGCAGATTATTCATATATAATATATATGTATAATCCCAAACACCAAAGATATTCAGTTCATCACTTTGTAAAGCTCGACCACTCAGCCTCAGAGTGGAGCCCTTTGTGTTTATTTGCATCAGATAAAAACAACCTGCAAATATTTGCACCTCCAGATAAGTGAAGCAAAAACAAATATGATCATGTCTGCATTCAAAACATCACTGATAAGCGCACACAGCTGGGCTTGTCTCTGAACTTCCCTGCTGCTTCCAGCTCCCAGGTCCGTTTGATGAGCCTGGATCTCACGGCCGTGCTCACAGGATTCCTTCAATTCAGGACTCACTGTAAAACAAACAAACCATGTCATGATGCAGCTTTGATGTCAGTCTGAATTCTTGATTAGCCAAGTCTGCAATATTTGTGCAGCATCTGTCGCAGGTTTGAGTCCATTTGCATTTTTTGCATTGACTTTGAATATTGTCATTGCACCAGAAGACGTCCTTCTCTGTCATTCTGATCACGCTCTAAGTCTAAAAACACGCAGCCTGCTTTAGATCACCACAGGAGCTCACGTCTTCAACAATGCTACTTTAGGTAAAGGAGTTTCACAGTGCAGTAGTTGTGTTTCCATGCCAACAAGATGCATTGCATTAAGTTTAGATTTTAAAGTATTACCCTTGAGTTGTTTTTCAGTTTAAAGGGTCACTGGACATCCTGTCCCTTTAGCATTATCTTGTTAGCTCAGCGGTGCACACGGCTGACTTTTCTCTCTCCTGCTCAGTTTTGCTCCAAAACAAACATCATTTAGTTTGGCTAGGTACAACTCCTTCATGTGCTGCACACCGAGCTGCTCCCTCCCTCAGGTAGACGTTTGCTACCTGTAAGTGTGTGTTAATGTTCCAGCTAACGCTGACACCTTGTAGAAGTCCTTCCAGTTGAGCTGTCAGGCTGTATAGAAGCTGAATTACCTGATGTGTGTGATTGCTGTAAAGTGGTTTAAAGTGCAGGCTGAGTCAACAGAGCACAGATGGAGGGAGATGTTTGAAGCTTGACCTCTTTGACCTCTGCTGCTGTTCGTCACATCAGTGTGTGCACAGAGCGGCCTGGGTAACAGCTGTGAATGAGTTCATATCCCTCAGGGATCATGTTAACTGTAAACACTGCTAATGCACCAAGCTAGCTGAAACACACACACACACAACATGTTTGTTTCTCTGTTACAGAAAATCGTGAAAGCCGGGGACAAAGACTTGGACGGACAGTTGGACTTTGAGGAGTTTGTTCATTATCTCAGAGACCACGAGAAGAAGCTGCGGCTGGTCTTTAAGAGTCTGGACAAAAAGAACGATGGTGAGGACTCGTGATCAACTAATTCTGCTGTTCTTCATGTAGAGGAGAGAAACTTCCTCAGCTGGAGGAGTAACAGTCAAACCAAGCCCATGAAAACATCAAGTTTCTCCATTAACACGTCTTCAGCATGAGCTCCTGTTGTTTCTGTAGATTCATCAGATCCAAAACAGACATCATCCGTTACACACAAGTGCTGATGAAGATCTCCCAAGACAAAAACATCATTATTATGCCTACTCCTCCAAGTTCTGCTCTCATGTTTGTGTAAAAAAAAAAAGAATCGTCCTTCTTTTAAGCAAGTTTCAGTTTTAGACCGTATGAAGAATGATCGATCATCTTTTGATCAAAGAAACTGTTTTAATTCTTTTATTTGATGCTTTAAAAAAGTCTAAAATGTCATGTTTGAGCGCTCAGTGAGCACAGGATCATCAGACTGAAGGAGGTGAACATGCCGAACACTAACACAAGAATGTGTCCTGTGGTTCAGGTCGGATCGACTCGCAGGAGATCATGCAGTCTCTGCGCGACCTGGGAGTGAACATATCAGAGGAGCAGGCGGACAAGATCCTCCGAAGGTGAGAGTGATGCTGTGACACGCAGCACCCGTTTGTGACTGTTTTCTATCACACCTCACACGTTTCACCTTCTGATTACTCCTGTGATTGTATGAAGACATGGAGCGTCTTCAGTATAACGTCAGATAGCCTCACAGTTAGGCAGCGCACCTGATGTACGGAGACTTCAGTCCTCATTGCAGCGGCTTGTTTTGAATCCCACCCGGCTCCTGTCTCTCTTTTCTCTTAATTTAAATCCTGAGCAGCCTCTTGTGTACGGGCCGTGCAAACAAACCACGAAACCACTGGGATGCAAGCTATTTTTTATTTGATGCATTTAATGAAGACATCTGAAGGAAGTCAGCTGTTAGCACACAGAGTATAGAAACAGCCCCCTCACTCAAAGCAGGTGACAAAACCATGAAGTCACTGTGGCTCTCTCCCTGAATCAGCTTCATACTGCAGAGTCTGAAAGAGAAAAGTCACTCACTCACTTCTCTCATTCGCTCAGCAGTGTTACATGTTCCACATCTGAAAACCTGACCAGCCGGTGTGTCTTTCATTACTCATGCCAACTCTCTCTTAGTTGTGTTGTTATGAGTCTGTGTGTTTCTTGTCTGGTTCTTTTAACCTCCTGTCTGTCTGTCTGTCTGTGTTTCTCTCTCTGGCTGGTCTCAGAATAAGGAGGGGTCATATCTGGGCCCCTATCCTGTAGTAAGTAGCTGCTTCTCTAGTCTGCTACACTGTTCCCCTCCTGCACAGTCTGTCTGCTTCACTTCCCTGCTGCTGCTTTATTTGAGTAACTTAAGATGCAAAATGCAACAAATATCATCAAATAAATGAAGTGACTTTATGTTGAATCGGTCGTGAAACACGAGGTTCAGTTAAAGCTCCTTTCAGCAGAAGAATGCACCTGACTGTACCCGAGCATGCGAGCAGATCAATTTATTGTTTTACATGTCTGACACATTTCTCATCGTAATTTTTATTTTTTTCAATATTCCCAGTATGGATAAAAATGGCACGATGACGATCGACTGGAACGAGTGGAGGGATTATCACCTTCTGCATCCAGCAGACAACATTCCTGAGATCATCCTTCACTGGAGACACGCCACGGTACAAACCCCTCCCCTCTTATTCAAAGCAGGAGACGACCTCTGTGAACGTCTTTTCCACACAAACAAGTTTTGACTGTGTGAACATTGATTGATGGAGACCGAGACGAAACAGGTGCTGAGTCTCTTCTTCCTCAGATTCTAGATGTTGGGGAGAGTTTGTTGGTGCCCGATGAGTTCACAGCAGAGGAGAAGAAGACAGGAATGTGGTGGCGACACCTGGTGGCCGGAGGGGGAGCTGGCGCTGTGTCTCGAACCTGCACCGCTCCTCTGGACAGACTCAAAGTGCTGATGCAGGTAAAAATCTGATCAGGGTTTTTTTTATAATGGCAGGTACAGTGAACGCCTGTGTGATTATATGCTTCCTGTTTGTTCCTCTAAAGGTCCACTCCTCCAAGAGCAACAGCATGAGAATCACCGGAGGGTTCATGCAGATGATCAGAGAGGGCGGCGTGAGGTCGCTGTGGCGAGGAAACGGCATCAATGTCATCAAAATCGCTCCAGAGTCTGCGATCAAGTTCATGGCATATGAACAGGTGCGCAGTGATCTGGCATTTCATGATTTATAATCTTCGATTTTGATCAGTTCATATTGTGATTCTGTGAAACTCCACGCAGCATTGATACGTCGGACAGAGGACTCTTTGTCTGCTACTTCTGTGTCCTTGTTTTCTATGTCCTGTCTTACCTCAGGTGACCCCGCCCCCCTCACAGTCTGACAGGGATAGACTCAGGAGAATAGCAGGAGCTCTCCTCCTGAAGTGATCTCGATATCTTCAGGAGACATAAAAAGAAGATTTATTATAACACTGAATAAGACATGAGGGATATAGAGACCTCCCACATCCTGACTCCAAACCCCTGAAAGAGCCAGACAGGACTGAGAGACAAGCAGACAGACGGGGAGGAGAAGTGAGAGCAGAGAGCAATAAGAACCCAACAGTCGGCAGGTTAGGGGTTAATCCTGGGTCGGTCAGCTGCCTGCAAATGACAGTGTTAGCTCAGTTTTGTTTAGCCACGCTAACAGCTTCATAGCTTGAGGATTACATGCAGGTAAATGTCGTCATCATAACACTGATGGAAGGAGCAGAGGATGAGGTCTCTCAGCAGGCGGATGATCATCTTGTTTCTGTTGTTTACGTCTCAGAGCAGGAAACACAAACATACTGCTTGAGTTTTAAAAGAAGGATTTATTTTGCATCTGCTTTTGATTCAGACTTCATTGAGATGTTTAAATAAAAAAAACAATGAATATTCTGTCCGTCAGATTAAGCGATTAATCGGGAGTAACCAGGAGACGCTGGGCATCGCGGAGCGGCTGGTGGCCGGCTCTCTGGCCGGAGTGATCGCTCAGAGCAGCATCTACCCCATGGAGGTAAGAAACCTTCAAACACCTCACCGGATAAAAAAAAGAATCAGTTTTTATAAGAGAGTCACTAAAAATTATCCTTTTTTTTGTCTGGGACCAAATGTTACCAATGTCTCTGAGTTTTTAGAAATGTGTTTACCTGGAAGTTTTGATGATAGAAAACAAGAAATAATGCACCATTGGTGACCGAGGACTTCAACTTTTAATGTTGTGATATTGATTTTTTAACTTCATTTACTTTATCATGACGTCTGTAATTTGATGAATTCAATGCAGCTCAAACCTTGTTCTGTTTTGTTCAGAGATTCTTTGTCCTGTGACTGACTCCCATTTTAACTTTTAGCCTTGAACGCATCATGTGAATCTGTTCTGTGACCTCTTTTTGTGGAGGGGAACAGACCGTCACACACAGACTCACAGACCTCCACTAGTGCACACGTGTGAGCAAGTCATTTATGTAACAGTGCTTTTCATGTGAAACATACTGCATGACACGTTTGTCTTCCACTCTTCCACGACGTTTGTCTCTTGACGTCCCCGTCTCTCCGCTCAGGTGCTGAAGACCCGCCTGGCCCTGAGGAGGACGGGTCAGTACTCGGGCATTGTTGATTGTGCCAAACACATCTTGAGGAAGGAGGGAGCGGCTGCGTTCTACAAAGGCTACGTTCCCAACATGCTGGGCATCATCCCGTACGCCGGCATCGACCTCGCCGTCTACGAGGTGCGGCAGCTTTTCACTTTTTCTCCTTTTGATTTTTCTTCGACTTCGGTCCGACTCTTTTTCTCGTCTCTCCTCAGACGCTGAAGAACTCCTGGCTGCAGCGCTTCGCCACAGACAGCGCTGATCCCGGCGTCTTCGTGCTCTTGGCGTGTGGTACCACATCGAGCACGTGTGGCCAGCTGGCCAGCTACCCGCTCGCCCTCGTCAGGACACGAATGCAGGCTCAAGGTCAGTTTCTAGTGTTGTAGTCCTTTTTCTTGTGTCTTGTCTTTGACCTGCAGCCTCTTTATAAACTCTTTTATTCTTTATGACGTCCTCAGTACACGTAGCTTTGTGTGTAACGAGCTGCCCTCCTCTCGTCCTCCTCAGCGACCCTTGAAAGCGGCCCTCAGATGAGCATGACGGGCCTCTTCAAACACATCGTCAGGACCGAGGGGCCGAAGGGACTCTACCGAGGCCTCGCACCCAACTTCATGAAGGTCATCCCCTCCGTCAGCATCAGCTACGTCGTCTACGAGCACATCAAGATCACTCTGGGGGTCCGGTCCAAGTGAGGACCTCGTCGCTCTAAAGGTGTTTCTCTGTTAGTGTGAAGACTGACTTAGTCGGTCTCTGGAAACGTGCAGCTGACATTCAACATCTTTAAATCAAACTCTCTTTTACTTTGAAGCATAGAGGCTGATAAAGAGAGAGAGAGAGAGGACAGTGAAGCGGTGCTTATAAGCCTGCTCGTGTTTGTTTAGGGAGACACAAGTTTACATTGAATGCATGAAAGCATTTTACTGCTGGACCAGAAGGATTAACCTTCTTGTTTAGGACACTACAGACCAGATCTGCTGGTCTCTGCAAAGACGATTCTTTGTCTTGAAGGGCTTTGCTGCGGCATATCATGAAGCATTTCCAAACAGACTGGAACTTTTGCACACGTCTGATCATCAGAAACTAACTAAGTACCTGAATTCCCCTTTTGCATGTTTGATGCTCATCATGTTGACCTGCTAACAAGCTCAAACAAGACTCAAGTGGGTCATGACATTTGTTAAGTATATATTCAGTTGCAGCTGAAGCTCTATTATGTCCACAAGCTTTCAGTCGTTGGTTACAACATTTCTTCTTGTGTCGGTTCAGCTGCACAAAGTGTTGAAATTCACCTACAGGACCTGAAAATAACTAAAACATCAAAGATATCGCTCTGTCAGCACGCGGCTCCATTCAGGCTTAAAGGAAGCATGAGCGACGTTTTGATCCAGGAGGTGGCGCCCTTGAGCTCCAGCATGAAACCAAAACAAACTGCTGTTAGGCCACGCCTCCTCCAGACTGAAGCCTCCGCTCTCCTCCAAAGACGCGCCTCCAACCCCTCGCTCGCTCGCTCGCTCCACTCGAGTTCATACGAAGTAGTTTATGTAAAGCGGCGTAGAAACAGCTCCACCTGCGTCCTGCGTTGTTGTGTTAGCATGCTAATGTTAGCGCTGACTCTTTCACAGATGATTGGATTCTGGTTTTGTCCAGTTTTTCTGTTTGAGGAAAGAAGCCAGAAAATAATCACCTCTATTTGAAAAAGTTTATGTTCACAAATCCTTTAATGACGTCGATACAGATTAATTTAATCTTTGCTCATGGATGAGATCACGCTCACTGACGTCTCTTCAGATGAGTCACAGTCAGTCAATAAATCCAAACCCAGAATTAAGACCGTGATTATGAATCAACACAGGAGAGAAACGCTCTTAATCCTCATTATTATGAATCTCCAGTAATGAATCCAAACTTTCTCTTTTCATTATTCTGGATTCATCTATTGATGGACAGAAGCTGCAGAAAGGGTTAAAAACGTTTCACTCAGCTTCGATGTGAGTCATCAGGAAAACAACACGACCATGTTTGTTTCTGACGCTCCCTTTCCGAGGACTCGCTGTACGCGTTTATTCAAATGTCGGCTGAATCTCATTTTTACCACGTGATGTGAATGAACACTCCTTAAAGTCACCTGAAGGGCGATCGAGGCAGCTCTCTCTCTCTCTCCCTGCCTGTGTCACATTTCAAAGCGTCCCTCGAGTGCCTTCAGTGCTGAGCCTCGTCTCTCAGAGTGCAGCTGGTCACCACCAAGAGTCTGTGAATGCACTTTAAGGGTTCTCCCCTTTGTTTTATTTATTTCTCTATTTATTTATTTATTTCAACTAAAAAAGGAGGGAAGGCTGAATTTGGGTTGAAAGTCGAGACGTGCAGACGGCTGAATGATTTCAAGTTGATCTGAGAGAAGAATCGAATGTGTTAAAAAGACTCGAATCTACGGAGCCGTGATGTTTGATTTCAAATAAACACTCAGAAAAACTAATTAAAAGAATAATAAGTTGTGTAAAATATTTGCAGTAACCGACAATTTGTAAACAATAGAAAACTTTTCATTGGATTTCTTTCTTCTTTTTTTTTATTTCATCTCCATTATTTAAAGGTCACATATTCTTCTACATCCTCTCCTCTAACATGTGTCTGTAGTCTCCAAACCTCCCAATGATGAAGTCCATCCTCTCCGTCTCCTGCCTGGAGGATATGTGACCTTTAATTCCTGATAACATAATTAATTTAATGTGTTACTCTGTTAAATCAGAATTAAAAAACAAACACAAGTTCATGTTTTTAATTACCAAAAAGTGTTTTGTTTTTCATATTTCTCACTTGAATGTTTTTTTTGTGAAATTTACTAAAATGTTTAAAAATCATTTATATTTGCTACTGAAACTTTGACGCTCCCCATGTTGGATGTTCCATCTCGTGACTCGCTGCAGGGTTGTCATGGCAACAGAACCTGAACGGCTACGGCAAAATTGGCACATCTGACCGTGGTGTCGTGTAAACTGTTAATGAAGCAGGATGTGATCGTGCTAAAACCAAAGACTGTGTACGAGAAGTGGGCGTGGCCTCGAGTGTGTGAAACCTGCAGTCTTTCTCCTGGACAGCAGGGGGCGATAATCTAAATGTTTATGATACAATTAGAATCTCAGTTTCTTCCCTCAGTGAATCCTTTCCCTTCTTTTAAGTTTATTTAGTATCATTGATGCTGAAACGTTGCCAGTGTTTGAGTTCTGACAGCTTTATTAAAGTGGAGTCAGACTGATCCTTCAGAGGCTCCAAACTTAAAGCTTCAACGCTTCAGTCAATAAACCATCACGTGACGTCATGACGGCTGCGTCCACTTCTTCACTACAGTCTCTGTAAGTTCTGTTCAAACTGAAGTCAAGACCACAATACCAGAGACCAAAACATACCCAAGTCCAGATCGAGACTGAGTCAAGATCAGGACAGTCAGGGATCAAGACCGAGTCAAGACCAAGACAGTTAGGGATCAAGACCGAGTCGAGACCAGGACAGTTAGGGATCGACACTGAGTCAAGACCAGGACAGTTAGGGATCGAGACCGAGTCGAGACCAGGACAGTTAGGGATCAAGACCGAGTCGAGACCAAGACAGTTAGGGATCAAGACCGAGTCGAGACCAGGACAGTTAGGGATCGACACTGAGTCAAGACCAGGACAGTTAGGGATCGAGACCGAGTCGAGACCAGGACAGTTAGGGATCGACACTGAGTCAAGACCAGGACAGTTAGGGATCGAGACCAGGACAGTTAGGGATCCAGACCGAGTCAAGACCAGGACAGTCAGGGATCGAGACCGAGTCAAGACCAAGACAGTTAGGGATCAAGACCGAGTCGAGACCAGGACAGTCAGGGATCGACACTGAGTCAAGACCAGGACAGTTAGGGATCAAGACCGAGTCGAGACCAGGACAGTTAGGGATCAAGACCGAGTCAAGACCAGGACAGTTAGGGATCAAGACCGAGTCAAGACCAGGACAGTTAGGGATCGAGACCGAGTCGAGACCAGGACAGTTAGGGATCGAGACTGAGTCAAGACCAGGACAGTTAGGGATCGAGACTGAGTCGAGACCAAGACAGTTAGGGATCAAGACCGAGTCGAGACCAGGACAGTTAGGGATCGAGACTGAGTCAAGACCAGGACAGTTAGGGATCAAGACCGAGTCGAGACCAAGACAGTTAGGGATCGAGACAGAGTCAAGACCAAGACAGTTAGGGATCAAGACCGAGTCGAGACCAAGACAGTTAGGGATCAAGACCGAGTCGAGACCAGGACAGTTAGGGATCGAGACCGAGTCGAGACCAGGACAGTTAGGGATCGAGACCGAGTCGAGACCAGGACAGTTAGGGATCGAGACTGAGTCAAGACCAGGACAGTTAGGGATCAAGACTGAGTCGAGACCAAGACAGTTAGGGATCGAGACTGAGTCAAGACCAAGACAGTTAGGGATCAAGACCGAGTCGAGACCAGGACAGTTAGGGATCGAGACTGAGTCAAGACCAGGACAGTTAGGGATCAAGACCGAGTCGAGACCAAGACAGTTAGGGATCGAGACAGAGTCAAGACCAAGACAGTTAGGGATCAAGACCGAGTCGAGACCAAGACAGTTAGGGATCAAGACCGAGTCGAGACCAGGACAGTTAGGGATCGAGACCGAGTCGAGACCAAGACAGTTAGGGATCGAGACCGAGTCAAGACCAGGACAGTTAGGGATCAAGACAGAGTCAAGACCAAGACAGTTAGGGATCAAGACCGAGTCAAGACCAAGACAGTTAGGGATCAAGACCGAGTCGAGACCAAGACAGTTAGGGATCAAGACCGAGTCGAGACCAGGACAGTTAGGGATCGAGACCGAGTCGAGACCAAGACAGTTAGGGATCGAGACCGAGTCAAGACCAGGACAGTTAGGGATCAAGACAGAGTCAAGACCAGGACAGTTAGGGATTGAGACCGGGTCAAGACCAGGACAGTTAGGGATCAAGACCGAGTCGAGACCAAGATGAGACCAAGGGATCGAGACTGTCCTGGTCTTGACCGAGTCGAGACCAAGTCAAGACCAGAAAGACGCTTCCAATTCAGAGGCTGAGACCTTCAGAAAGTGGTCTTGACTTCGGTGTAGAGACCTTGACAGATACGACGGCGAGAACACTAGAGCGGTCTGTCACATGTTGGACGGCCCGCTGTGACCTTCAGGCTGCCTGACCCGTTTGTGATGTCACAAATACATAATGTCTTAAAGTGACGGCGTGTGGATCTGACCAACCGGAGACCTTGAACCGTACAGACAGACTGAAGGCTGCATAGTTTACAAAGTGTATCCAGTATATATATATATATCTATATTTGTATTTTATTTTATTATGCCGGCTGTAAGCGACAGGAGTCAGTCTGTGAGTTCTTGTCTGTAGATGCTGAAAGAATGTTGTGCTGAGTTTAAACATGTACGCTTGTAAATCTGAGCTGTTCAATAAACGAGTTCAGCAGAGTCTGGCTGTGTTTGATTTTTACACAACATGAACATGTGGACTGTTTGTTTATTCAAAGCCTGAAGCCTGATTGTTTATTTAACGTGTGTTTGTCCTCTCGGGGTGACAGAGACGACGAAGGTCGGTTAACGTCTCCCCTCGTCTTTGGCTTTTGTCTGCACTCCTGATTATCTTGATAATTTCAGGAGGATTTCTCCTGACCTGGTCGTTCACACACGCACCTTACAGCGGGAGACGATCCCTGTCGGACAGGAGGGGGGGCAGGGGGGTCTCCTGGGGGGGCAGGGGGGTCTCCTGAGGTAAGACATGATGGGAAATGAACCCGTTGGCTGGACGTGAATTCTCCAGAATATCCTGCGGCGTTCTCAACGGCTCGTTCGGAAGTTGCTGGAAGGGTCTGTCAGGAGAAACTCTGGATGAAGTCTGAGCGAGAAATTAAATTCCATCTCCTGCAAATATCAGGAGATTTCTCCAGGTGTGAAATGAGTGTCTCCTCTCATACCGGGTTTGTTTCAGGTGACTTCCTGTTTGCTCTTCAAAAGTAAAAATAAATATGCCCTTTATACACACACACACACACACATGAAGGGAAGCAGTCTTCAAGTTATGAGTATTAATCAGAAAATGTTCAAAGTCACCAAGATGGTGTGTGTGTGTGTGTGTGTGTGTGTGTGTGTGTGTGTGTGTGTGTGTGTGTGTGTGTGTGTGTGTGTGTGTGTGTGTGTGTGTGTGTGTGTGTGTGTGTGTGTGTGTGTGTGTGTGTGTGTGTGTGTGTGTGTGTGTGTGTGTGTGTGTGTGTGTGTGTGTGTGTGTGTGTGTGTGTGTGTGTGTGTGTGTGTGTGTGTGTGTGTGTGTGTGTGTGTGTGTGTGTGTGTGTGTGTGTGTGTGTGTGTGTGTATGTATATTATTATTTTTTTCCAGCTGGATCTCAGATCAAGTCCAAAAATTACAAATAAATAAATTCTAGAAAAGAACTATTATCAAATGTTAAAGTGTAAAAGCTGGTTTAGAAGGAAGGCTGTCATCAGCGTGAGTGTGAGTGGTAAAGAATCAAACCATGCGGTCTACACATGTGACACACAGACAGGAGTCACATGAAGTCAGTGAATCAGCAGAACACACAGTGAGGTGGAGGAGAGGAAGTTGTTGGTAACTTTCAGTTAGACAGAGGTGTGATCATTGTGATGAGGAAGAGTGATGAATGGTTCCAGTGTCAGAGACGGGTGTGTTGAAGTCGGGATGATTTAACATCTAAAAACAGCTACGAAGAACATGAGCCGAGTGTCGTTACATTTTAGCAAATATTTGACGCGCGATAATTTATGAAAAAGCATCGTAACATTAATAACACATATTTTGCTTGTGTGATGACGAATTTGACGTAAAATTGTCAAGTCAAGCACCTAATTCTGTCCAGAGTTTCTGAGTTGTTCCAACTCGAGCCGGCGCTCGTTTGTCCAACGCCACATGAATGTCACAGTGTCCTGTTTTAAAGGACTAGAACATCTTTCTTTGGGTTTTTAATGTTTCTTGCTGCCGTCCATCTTTGCTGCATATGTTTATTTTTCTTACAGTACAGTATTAGAGTATCAGTATCAGTATTAGATGTGTTACAACCTGAGTCCAGCAGGGGGCGCGGGTACTTCCCAGTAAATATGTTTGTGTGAACTTTGAGACGGTCCCTGGGGAGACAAGAGACTCAACTTCCAGTAACCACAGAAGAAGAAGAATGTGCAGATATCTCAGGTGAAGATGTGTAAATGTGAGGAGAGCACACAGTCAGCTGATTGAACATGCTGAGTCAGCGCAGCTTTGCGTGCTCAGCTCTTCCTGAAAACAGACATTTATTTCCGACATGTTTGTCTGTAAACCTGCAGCTCCATAAAGACGCCTTTCATTCCACAGCAGAAGTTGATCCTGTTAGTTTTTAACACCACAGGATCCGTGTTTGAGTTGCAGTCACGAGTCATCGCTCACTTCCTGTGAACTGGCACTGAGTCCTCCTGCTGCCCCTCCAGTCCACAAAGAAGAGACAGAACCTCCTGCTGCCCCTCCAGTCCACAAAGAAGAGACAGAACCTCCTGCTGCCCCTCCAGTCCACAAAGAAGAGACAGAACCTCCTGCTGCCCCTCCAGTCCACAAAGAAGAAGAGGCAGGACCCGGGTTCAACATGCTGTCTTATGAAGACGTCCGGCAGAGTCTGGAGGCTGCAGGACAGTCTCACGTCCTGCACTTCTGGCCGGAGCTGAGTGAAGAGGACAGGGACACCTTCCTGCGGGATCTGTCTCAGCTGGACCTGAAGGGGCTGAGGGAGCACTGTGAGGGGGCTCAGAGGGCTGCACAGTCCCCGCCGGAGAGTCTGGACCAGCATCTAGAACCGGTCCCTGCAGAGTCCATCGGCAGCGTGAGGACAAGTGACAAACAGAGTCTGACAGAGTGGGAACATGAAGGTGAGAGTCAAAGAGTTTAAACACAGAGAGCAAACAAACTAGTCCTTAAACTACAAGAAGATTGAGCTCGTGAAACCGATATTATTCGACTAAGGGACCGTCAATAAATGACAGTATCCTCGTGCTAACTGACGTGCTCTCACTTGCCCAAAACTCCTGAAAGTGCAAAAAGACGGATTTGTCTCTTGGACATCATCCAAGCTGATGTGAGAGCACAGCAGGATATAAGACTCATTTATATCCTGTCTGCTGCAGGAGCACGAGACTGTCTGCACACAATCATCTCTGTGCACATATTAAATTATGTTTCTGTTCTCCTCTTTAGTTCACATTGGGATTCTGTAGAAGCAGCATTTATATAAAGACATATCATAGTGTAGTATATTGTAAAATCGTTTTTTAATTTAAAGCAATAAATTCCGACTGCTCGTGATAAAATAACAAATGAAACTGTGATTTATTTGTTTGTTTGCCTCCTGCTGCTGCCGCTCACGTCCTCGTCCTCGTCCTTCAGGTCTTCTGCAGATCTCACAGAACAAAGTTGGAGTCTTGCTTCTTGCCGGCGGTCAGGGGACCCGGCTGGGCGTTCAGTATCCCAAAGGGATGTACGACGTCGGGCTGCCGAGCAGGAAGACGCTGTATCAGATCCAAGCTGAGAGAATTCATAAGATCCAGCAGCTGGCAGAGAGACAGACGGGCTCCGTGTGCACTGTTCCATGGTGAGGTCCAATGAAATCCCTGAACGTGTCCTGAAACGTTCACGCTGAGCTGCACGTGTAACTTTCATCTCTATCCAGCAGGGGGCGCTGCTCACGTTTATGTCCTTCCTTCATGCACGCCATGAAGCGTCCTCGTTATCGTTCATACTGTGAATATGTCTGACGGAACACGTTTCATCATAAGCGTGGTTTATATTCTGGAGAATAACCAGTTTAAACTGGTTTATATTCTGGAGAATAACCAGTTTAAACTGGTTTATATTCTGGAGAATAACCAGTTTAAACTGGTTTATATTCTGGAGAATAACCAGTTTAAACTGGTTTATATTCTGGAGATTAACCAGTTTAAACTGGTTTATATTCTGGAGATTAACCAGTTTAAACTGGTTTATATTCTGGAGAATAACCAGTTTAAACTGGTTTATATTCTGGAGAATAACCAGTTTAGATTAACCAGTTTAAACTGGTTTATATTCTGGAGAATAACCAGTTTAGACTGGTTTATATTCTGGTTTAGATTAACCAGTTTAAACTGGTTTATATTCTGTTTAGATGAACCAGTTTAAACTGGTTTAGATTCTGGTTTAGATTAACCAGTTGAAACTGGTTTAGATGGACCAGTTTAAACTGGTTTAGATGAAGCAGTTTAAACTGGTTTATATTCTGGAGAATAACCAGTTTAGATTAACCAGTTTAAACTGGTTTAGATTCTGGAGAATAACCAGTTTAGACTGGTTTATATTCTGGTTTAGATTAATCAGTTGAAACTGGTTTAGATTAACCAGATGAACCAGTTGAAACTGGTTTAGATTAACCAGATGAACCAGTTGAAACTGGTTTAGATTAACCAGATGAACCAGTTTAAACTGGTTTAGATTAACCAGATGAAGCAGTTTAAACTGGTTTAGATTAACCAGATGGACCAGTTTAAACTGGTTTGTGCTGTTGCGTCTCTCTCAGGTACATCATGACCAGCGAGTTCACTCTGGCGCCCACAGAGCTGTTCTTTAAGGAGAACCGTTACTTTGGACTGAAGCCGTCAGACGTGGTCATGTTCGAGCAGAGGATGATCCCAGCCGTGACCTTTGATGGAAAGGTCATCCTGCAGGCGAAGGGGAAGATCGCCATGGCTCCAGGTCGGTGTGTTTGTGTTCTTTGTGTTGAGGAAAGTCGGAGCTCACGTTTGAAACCACTTTCCTTCCACCTGTGGCGTCAGACGGGAACGGCGGTCTGTACCAGGCTCTGGTGGACAACGCGGTGCTGGACGACATGACGGAGAGGGGGGTGGAGTACCTGCACGTTTACTGTGTGGACAACATCCTGGTCAGGATGGCCGACCCCGTGTTTATCGGGTTCTGTGTGAGCAGGGGGGCCGACTGTGGAGCGAAGGTAGACTTTAAACTGAACCAACGACAGTGAAGCATCATGGTCAATGAAGTCCTTGGGTGTTAAGATTCCTTCACGCTCCCTTCCCAACACTTCCTGTCTTTTTACAATAAAAACTTTGTTTATAAAATGTTTAAATCTTCCCAGAGTCCAAAGACATTTTCACAGCTCAAACTGCCAAATGTTTTTTTCTTGTTTTCTAGAAACTTCTTCAAACAGGTTTCTCAGTAGTTTTAGTTTCTGATTCACTGATATAAATATTTCATCTCGTTGAAGGAAAATTCTTCGTCTGAGCTCTTTGCTTTCCACCTGCTGTCTCCTCTCCGGCGTGTCTGTGTCAGGTGGTGGAGAAGGCGTGTCCTGCGGAGCCAGTGGGCGTGGTCTGCAGGGTGCAGGGCGTCACACAGGTGGTGGAGTACAGCGAGATCCGAGCGGAGACGGCCGAGCGGCGAGGACCCGGAGGAGAGCTGGTGTTCAGCGCCGGAAACATCTGCAATCACTTCGTCAGCAGAGCGTTCCTGCAGGACGTGGCAGAGTAAGAACGCCCGAGTGACGCTGACACACACACACACACACACACACACACACACACACACACACACACACACACACACACACACACACACACACACACACACACACACACACACACACACACACACACACACACACGGGAGCGTGAGGTTCATGAAGAACAAACATTCACACATCAGCGCTCTTCTTCTGAGACGCCGTAGATTCAGAGACACGTCCTCCTCTCTTTCCTCCTCGTCTCCTGCAGAGAAATAAAAAAATAAACCTGTTAGGATCCCAAGTCCCCGACTCCAGCAAGACCCTGCAGGGACAGGAAGTTCACTCTGAGGAAACGATTTCAAGGTCTTAGAATTCTTGGATGAGAAAATAGTTGCAAAAGTTTTTCAGGTATAACGTGTCCCTGCGAACAGCAGGAGACGACCTTATCTCACCTTTGTCTGCACGTCATTAACATCCCTTAAAGCCACAGACGGAGGTCGCTGCTCTCAGAGAGCGGACATGTTAAAAGTGTTACTCAGTGGGGGAGCTGGTGGATCTGCTGCTGTGACCCTGGTCCCAGCGGGTCCCAGCGGGTCCCCGTGGGTTTGGATCCGACCTCGGCTCTTTGCTGCGTGTCCCTCCCGACTCTCTCCTCACAGGATTTCCTGTCTCTCCTGTCTCTGCTGTCCTCGCCAATAAAGGAAAAAATATCAGATTCCTTAAATGGGCTCCTTCCTTCACACACGGGCAGAAAGCAAAACAATACTGGAGCACAAAAATCCCTTCCTGCCTTTTATAAAGGTGTGCAGGACGAGAATGAAGTGTGTGGATTCTGCCTGTGTGAGGCAGTCCTCTGAATCCTCACAGGATAAACTCTTGTTGTGCTCTTCTTTTTATCTCGCAGGAAATTTAAAGAGCAGCTGAAACAGCACGTCGCGCTGAAGAAAGTTCCCTACGTGGACTCGTGTGGAAATCAAGTCAAACCCACGAAACCAAACGGCATAAAGATGGAGAAATTTGTGTTTGACATCTTTCCGTTCTCGAGGTATCCCGCTTCATCCTCGTCGTTTGTTTTTATCCTTGAACACATTTTAACAGTCTGCATTTATTTGGTAGGAACTTTGTTGCGTTTGAGGTTGTGAGGGAGGAGGAGTTCTCCCCGCTGAAAAACGCAGACGGAGCGTCCGCTGACAGCCCGACCACGGCCAGAAACGCTCTGCTGAATCAACACTGTCGCTGGGCGGCGGCTGCAGGAGCGACGCTGATGGATGAACAAGGGAACACTGTTCCTCCTACGGCCAGGTGGGGGCGACGCGTTCCTTCAAATGAGAACAAATGTTTTCACAGATTTTCATTAAGCAGCAATCATACAAGACTGAAGCTTCAGTGTTTAGCCAGCTCTGCATGTGGTGGACACTGTAGCTTCAGTGTTTAGCCAGCTCTGCATCAGTCTGTAAAGCTTACTGGTTTGGTTTTGAAGTTTCTCTGCAGGTGAGACTCATCCTGCACGGTGTGAGATTTCCCCGCTGGTCTCTTATTTCGGAGAGGTGAGAATATGAACAGACCTGTTAGAGAGAGAAGCTACACTTTCTCCTTGTTGGGTTACAGTTATAAACAAGTTACTCTCTTCATTCTCTCCACTTGTAATTAATGTAATCTGCAGACAATAAACAGTTTATTTTGTGTGTGTGTTTTTTTTTATATCACGACGTTGATCCATAAAAATGATTCTTAATCAAACCTGTCCTCTGTCTTCGTCTTGCAGGGTCTGGAGCCGCTGCTGAAGGGAAGAACTCTCCAGACTCCGATCGTCCTGGATGAGAAAAAGGCCAAAGAGCTGCAGGCTCAGTGAGGAGTCCTGGACGGTGGAGTTCACGATGAAGATTAAAAGCAGGAACAGATGTTTAGAGGGAGGTTCAGTCCAAGAAGAAAGGCATGTTTCACATTTAACCTTTATGTCAAAGATTTACTATCGTCTTAAATACCACAAGAAACAAATGAGGGACAATAATTGAGTTTTGGGAATTTATATGAAATTGTCTTTTTTTTTAAATATCCAATAAAAATGTCAAAAACCTCAGTGTGTGTCCTCTCCTGTTCTTTTTCTTGAATTAATGGAATTCTAAATGAAAACCTCTTTAAAGTAAGAAGTCAGAGTTTAACTCCGATGACTCCACTTTATTTAGAAATCACTTTTTATACATGAAAGCACGAAACGCCAAAAGTGTTTCACAAAAGAACAGACAGGAAATGAAAACAGACATTTACAAGAATGGATACAATCTTAAAAGAATCCTGGACTCAGACTAGAACAGGGAAGATGTAATCAAATAATTAAATAAAAGATAAGAATCTAATGTAATACAGCGAGAGAAAAAAAATGTGTCGCAATCAAATTAAAAATGGAACCAAATGTAAAAGTGATACAAATGTTGACCATAAAATAAAGTTTAAATATAGATTTAAGGTTTCTAAATGTGCAAAAAGAGAATACTGTACTTTTCATCACTTTTATTAGAAATTTCAGATCAAATGAGGTTAATTAAATGTATTTATGTTAATTAAAGTTTTGTTAAAATTGTAAGAAAGCATTAAAGTAGAAAACGATGTTTAGATCTGTTTGTTGTTAAACGTTAAATAAAGTTGTTTCTTTAAACCTCGCGCTGTGGAAAAAAAGTCCCTTTAGCCTACCAATCCCGGATCGAGACGTAATTAGTACGGACCAATCACAGCTGAGGTTGTCTTATGCTGCATTCATGTGCTGCTCGGGTGATCCAGTGTCCGTGTTGGGAAGTGTTCTTATCGTCATGTGTTCTCGTAGTTTCAGTTTGTAAAGTCTTAATGTTATGACTAACAACAGTAAAAAAAATAATCAAAAAAAAAACAGCGTGGATGTTGTGAATCTATGCAATGTAACTGTCAGAAATTTTATCTGAGCAAAACGTTAATGTGCAATACGTGAATTAATAAAAACAAACGTATTTTGCCCAATCATTTGATGACGATCCCCACGTCATGATGGGACTACGGACACCTAATTCTCTTCCGAGTTTCGGACTTGTTTTTCCGACTCGAGCAGGTGTTCACGAGCGTTTTACAACCTGGAGTCTCGTTTTTCCGACGCGTCAGACATAACATGAACGTACCACAAGGGACGGCAACAAAACAGAGACGCGCTGAAGCGACGGAGGACAGAGGACGGTCTGTGTTTCATTATCCCGACGGCTTTCACTCACTTTGATTATTAGATATTTTATGTTAGGATGACAGTAAATTAATGTATTTGTACCTTTTATTGTACTGAATGTTTGGCTCCGTTCTGTGAAGCAGGCTAACGGTAGCCTTTGATTCTCCGGTGACCGTTACAGCCGTTGGTTAGCTTGTTTTGCTTTTTGCGTGTTTACATCGTTTATATCGTTTTTATTGATTTAATTCGGGGGGTTTTTTCACAGACACAAACTCTCTCAGGTTGAGTGTTACAGCTCAGGTCCGTCCATGCAGCCTGTGGTGGATGCTCTAACATGCTAGGATCATGTTCAAGAATGTGTTCGGCTCAGGGTTTCTGGTGAGGACAGCTCACGTGATCCTGACCTGGGTCATCACACTCATCCTCTTCCTCCATGATACAGGTAAACACTCTTCATCACTCATTATAACACACACTCATCCTCTTCCTCCATGATACAGGTAAACACAACACACACTCATCCTCTTCCTCCATGATACAGGTAAACACACTTCATCAGTCATTATAATCCACCTGTTCTCACCTCAGGCTGTTGAGTTCTTGGTTATTTCTGGGGATGTAAAGATTCACTAAAGTCACGATCTGATTCACTAATAATGCTCCTCAAGCCAAATGTGTTTTCTGATCAGCAGAGGAAGAAATGGACCAGATTATCATTTTACTTCTTGTAGCTTCAGTGTGTGAAATGAGGTTCTTTTGAGCGTGTCACAGTGAAGTGATTTTAAAAAGGTTTGTCTTTTTGTGTTTTTCTCTGAAGAGCTGAGGAAGCAGGAGGAGACGGGCCAGCTGGTCCAGCCCGTGCTCTTCGTCCTGCTCGTGCTCGTGTCAGTGTTGCTCTACTTCGCCGTCTCCCTGATGGATCCAGGATTCATCCTCTCCGATGACAGCGACCTACAGGTGAGTTAGGATCTCCTGTTGGGTCACATCACGGAGAGGAAGTGATCCGACTTAAAGTTTGTTTAGCTTCAGATCTTTTCAGTGACGTTTGGATCATTTATTTAGGATTGAATCGGATCAGCTTTTCCTGTAAACAGCACGGATGATGTTAAAACCTTTGTAAAATGAGGAGGTGAAAGTGAACAGACTCTGTTTTGTTGTTCAGTTCACCCTGGGAGTGACGGAGGAGCAGCAGGACATTGATCCCCCCCACCACCAAATCTCTGCGACAGAGACGCTGTGGTCACTGTCTGCTGCAGGTGAGCCGCCCGTCACTCACAATAAACACAAAACAAAAAAAACACTCTTAAAGGTCACATGATCTCCTCCTCTTCAGGTGAAATCAGTGTCCTCGCTCCTCTTCATCATGTGTGTGAAGTGTGTTGTTGTAAATCCACCTCTGATCCTGTATTTGATCATGTCTATAAACCCCTCTATTTCAGCCCTGCTCAGAACAGGCTGTTTCTGTGTCTGTAGCTTTAAATATGTAAATGAGCTGTGTCTGACCACGCCCCCTCTCTGGAAGGGCTCGGGTGTACTCGCTGCTTTCTGGCTCCATGTCCTATTGTTTACGGTGAGAAGGCAGACTCAGAGGGCAGAACAAACACCTAGCTGTGGGAGTGTCACCCACCTGGGGGGAGGGGCTACTGCCCTTTGTGATGTCATGAAGGGAACATCTCCAAACGGCCTGTTTCAGAGACAGAGCTGCAGAGTGTCGTCCTGCAGGATGAGCTGACTGATTGATTGGCTGAAACAGGACTCTTGAACTGGTACTGTACTTGTCGGATCATCTGGTCGGATTGAATGACCGAGGTGTTGTCAAGTAACACTCGTCTGTGTTACACAGCAGCGTGTCCTCCTGTCAACACAACACAGGATCTGATGCTCATTCATTTACAGGTCCGTGCTTTAAAGGACCAGTCCACCACACTGTACGGCAGAGAGAGAGAGATATTCTCTCTCTCTCTCTCTCTCTCTCTCTCTCTCTCTCTCTCTCTCTCTCTCTCTCTCTCTCTCTCTCTCTCTCCATCTCTCTCTCTCTCTCTCTCTCTTCTCTCTCTCTCTCTCTCATCTCTCTATCTCTCTCTCTCTCTCTCTCTCTCTCTCTCTCTCTCTCTCCTCTCTCTCTCTCTCTCTCTCTCTCTCTCTCTCTCTCTCTCTCTCTCTCTCTCTCAGCATCTCAGCATCTCGTGTCCCATGATGCTCTGCAGCCTCACAGAGCTCGTCCAGGCCGATGAGCAACAGCAGCTCGTTTTTCACACGGCGCTGAACACTTGAATCCGCTCCGTCTGTAACTCTGAGAGCATCTGTTCATCAACAGCTCCGTCTCTCTGCTTCTGTCTGGAGGACTCGGAGACGGGAACACGTCTCAGGTCAAACGCCCTCCTGTCCGCACACGGAGACAGAACAGGAGTCAAAGGAATTGATTAGTTTGTTGTTTTTTTGTGTCCGAGCAGCAGCCAATGAGATCCAAGCACTGCCAGACGTGTCAGCATTGCGTGCGGCGGTACGACCATCACTGCCCGTGGATCGAGAACTGCGTGGGCGAGAAGAACCACCGCTGGTTCGTTGCTGTACTGGGCGTCCAGCTGCTGGTGCTGCTGTGGGGGGCTTCACATCGCCTGGTGAGCACAACACTCTTTATGTATCTGTCTCTCTGTTGTTTCACGTCCTGACTCTGTTCTCTCCCGGCGTGCGCTCAGGACGGGCTTCAGCGTGGCGCCCACCTGGCAGCTGTGGCTGCGGACCAACGGCACGCTGCTGACGGTGGGCGTGCTGGTGGCGCTGCTGTCGCTCATCGTGCTGCTGCTGCTCGGCTCTCACCTGTACCTGGTCTCTCTCAACACCACCACCTGGGAGTTCATGTCCCGCCACCGCATCTCCTACCTCAAGCACTGCGGCGCCGACGAGAACCCCTTCGACGCGGCGCCGTCCCACAACCTGTGGGGCTTCTTCTGCCTGTGGGCAGCGTGGTGTGGGAGCAGGTGTACTTCAGGGAGGGCAGCGACCAGGTGTGAGACACGCCTCCACGTTTAGCGTCCGCACAGCGACAGGAAGTGAAGAACACTTTGTTGTACAGTTTTGTTCACTTATTTATTGAACTGGTTTGAACGGGGACATTTTGAATCAAAGCAGGAATCAATCGAACGGGAGGAAGACTTCCTGATCGGATGTTTGAGTCAACGAGGACCGAAGTCTGAAGCACAAACCGCCAGCGTAAACAAATCAAACAAACTCAGGCCCATGAAACCAGCAGAGTCGTGTGTCCGTGTCCTCCGAGGCCGGCGGGGACTCGTCCTGTTGATTTGTCCCCGTGAACCTGAAAGTCAAGACAGAGAAAAGAGAGCAGAAGAAACGTCTTTCTAAACGTGTCGAAGCTTCAGAGACGGAGGAAGCGTCCTGATTGTTTACAACCACTCGACTATAAACGTCCCGAACACAGCCGATGATGCGTTCTGTCTTCAGGCGCTTTGCTGCCCCACTTTGAGCCTCCGTCCTGCGTGCAGCTCTGCAGCTCGGACACACGCGTCCGTCTCTGAGCTGCTGTGTCCACGCACACACACACACACGCACACACACACACCTACACACACACACACACACACACACCTACACACCTACACACCTACACACACACACACACACACACACCGAGCAGCTCAGTTTCTCCTCCCTGAGTGTTTGCTGAATGATTCCTGCGAGCACTGATCATGTGACTGTTAAGAAGCCGACTCTGACCTTTGACCTGACGTGTGCAGACGTGTTTATTGAACGTTCAGACGGAGTGACTTTGACTTGTTCCTCTCTGAATCGTCTCCTGGTGTTTCAGCAGCATTGAAAGCTATTTTCTATGGTTGTAAATAACGGAGTGTGTTTAAAGCTGTTCCTTCTCGTGCAATCGTAACCCAGCAATAAATGTGTTTACTTAGATGTACAGCTATTTATATGAATTAATATTTAATTCATGTCGTGTTCTGATGGATCATATGCAATGTGTTTTTTACGTCTTTGAAAGGACTGATCAATAAATCAGAGTTTCATTAAAGCTCCAGCACATATTTATTCATTTTCCCTCTCAGACAGGAAGTTCCTCCATCACAGTGTTGCTTTAAAAAGTTAAAGTTACAAAACACCCACAGAGGGACTGCTTCATCATCATCATCATCATCATCATCAGGAGGGCCGCCACGGCGTGGACTTCAGAGGTGAGCGTTTGGATGTTAAAGGGGAACGTGGTCATTTTAAAGCCGGAGCCCGGTCTGAAGGTAGCAACACTTTACAGACGTGTTCAACACGTCTCAGAGATCCTCCAAACGGCCTGCTGTTAGAGGGTCATGTGACCTTGAAGGTTTCTCGCCATAAAACAGCTTCATCTGATTAAACCGTTCTGAAACCACCAGACTCACAAAAACCCAGAAATGTTCCAGATCTCGGAGGTTTGCCCTCCTGACTCGAGAGCCGAGTCAACACGAGTCTTTAATGCTTCATATGATCAATGTGACACAAACGTATAAATGCTTAAAGCGCTGTTCTGTCTGTTCTGTGGGTTTAAAGTGCAGCGTCTCTGTCGGGTTTTGAGGTCGAAGCGTTCCTGGACACGGATGTGAAAAAAAAGGCAGGACAGGCGTTTCCCCTCGGAGGACGTTGGGACAGTTCTGTGGACGGCGTGGCGCTGAAGAGGGGTCATCTCATGCAGGAGAAGTCAAAGTCGGCGAAGATCTCCTGCTGCTCGTCGGTGAGGACGCAGGCGGTCCGCGGGAGCGTCAGGACGGGCTTCAGGCGAGTGAACTCCTCGTCGAAGTTGCTCACGTCTTTCGGCGCTCGGATGGCCGGCAGGAACGGAGGCTTCAACTTCTTGGCCAGGAGGGCGTTCCAGTCGATCGTCTGATGGGGAGAGAGGCGAAGAAAAGAAGGAGTCATTCATGTTCTCTTCATTCTCTGCAGCCTCAGGATCAACAAACGTGACGCTCGAGATAAGTTAGAGACACGACGCCGCTCTGCAGAGGTTTCAGTGAGACGTGACGGAACCCGACCTGGAAGAACTTGTGTCGTTTGATCTGAGCGGCGTCTTCTTCTCCCGCTCCGAGTCTCATCTCGGGATTCTTCTGCAGCAGCTGGAAACACAAAGAGAGAAAGCTTCCAGATCAGGTCTGGATTTAAAATGTGACACTGAACCCCAAAACGGCTCACGGACCTTCTGGATGAGGGACACGGCGTCGGGGGACAGGAAGCGAGGGTAGCGGACGTCGTCGTTGACGATGCTGTCGAACACTTCCTCCTCATCGTCACCTGGGAACGGGGACTGAGAGACACACGAAGGGTTAAAACCATCAGACGTTTAAAGTCGCCCTCGGAGGAGGACGGATTATGACTGCAGCTGGAGACGGCGTCCAATGCCAGGTCATACTGACCTCCCCCACCAGCATCTCGTAGACGAGCACGCCGAGCCCCCACCAGTCCACGCAGCGGGTGTAGTTGTTGTCCGTCAGAACCTCCGGAGCCAGAAACTCGGGTGTGCCACAGAACGTGGAGGTTCGATCCCCGTGGCCCATACCTGCACGCAGAACACGATGAATAAGATAACAGGCCGTTTGGAGGTGTTCCCCTCATGACATCACAAAGGGCAGTAGCCCCTCCCCCAGGTGGGTGACACTCCCACAGCTAGGTGTTTGTTCTGCCCTCTGAGTCTGCCTTCTCACCGTAAACAATAGGACATGGAGCCAGAAAGCAGCGAGTACACCCGAGCCCTTCCAGAGAGGGGGCGTGGTCAGACACAACTCATTTACATATTTAAAGCTACAGACGCAGAAACAGCCTGTTCTGAGCAGGGCTGAAATAGAGGGGTTTATAGACATGATCAAATACAGGATCAGAGTGGATTTACAACAACACACTTCACACACATGATGAAGAGGAGCGAGGACACTGATTTCACCTGAAGAGGAGGAGGAGGTCATGTGACCTTTAAAGATACAGAAATTAGCGACTAAGCCACGACTTCACGAGTCCATTTGAGCGTCAGACTCTGGATTTGTGTCTCTTACCTTCTTTACAGAGACCAAAGTCTGCGATCCGGACGTATCCGTCTGCATCCATCAGCAGGTTGTCCAGCTTCAGATCTCTGACAGACGCACGGAAAAACAGACGAGGCTTCACAACGAGCACAACGAGACGAATGAAGAGAGAAGTGAAGGTCGACTCACCTGTAGACGATTTTGTGCTGGTGGAGGAACTCGAGGCCGAGCAGCACGCACGAAGAATAAAACCTGAGAGAGGCAACGAGACGGGACTTAAACACACACCTGTGTGTGTGTGTGTGTGTGTGTGTGTGTGTGTGTGCGCGTGTGCGTGTGTGTGTGCGTGTGCGTGTGTGTGTGTGCTCACAGCGTCTGTTTCTCGGTGAAGATGCTGGTGTGGATGTGAGTCATCAGGTCTCCTCCAGGTGAGTACGCCATCACGAAGCACACGTGGTTGTCGGTCTGGAAGCAGCCGTACAGGTTCACCAGGAACGGATGACGGGACGAGTTTATCACTTCAAAGATCCGCTTTTCACACACCAGGCTGAACACACACACACACACACATTAAACATCCAGGCAGGTCGGCCCTTCATGCACATGTTGATTCCTCCTCACCTGTCGACTTCGTCTCGTGTCACGATGTCTCCTTTCTTCAGCGCCTTGATGGCGTAAAGTTTCCCCAGCTTCTTGTGCTCTGCCAGCAGCACCTTCAGACGGACACGAGCCGGAGGAGGGATTAAAAACACAAAGACCAGGATCACGCCTGTGTTCATATGAGCTGAGATATTAATTAACCCCTCGATGCCTGAGCTCAGATCGTGGAGAGACTCGTCCTCGTCCTGCGTGTGTGAGGGACAGTTTGTTTACCTTCCCAAAGTGACCTCGTCCCAGCACAGAGATGCAGTTAAAGTCTTCCATCTGAAGACGCTCCTCCCGCCTGCAGGACAGAGACGACGTCACAAACACTTTTCAACAGCTCAGTTTCTCACTCTCGACTTCTCTGAAACAGTTTTAAACAGTTCGATAAGAAGACAGATTTAAGATCCTGCTGCTGTTTGACCTCGTCTCTGTGAATCCCGGGTCACTCATGTCCGACTCCAGACGGCCTGCTGTTTGTAAAAAACACTAAATCTCTGCTTTCACTTTCTCATCCATGCTGGTTTGTTTTGGTTTCATGTTGTGCATCATGCAGTTTTGGGTCTACTGCCCCCGACTGGCTTTAACAGGAACTGTGAATCTTTCTAAACCACGTTCACAGCTGTATCAATACTGTCATATTGTATTGTTTCCTCTCAGGGTGACTCACTGTGCAGTCGGCTGGACGGACGGTTGTCTCTTTGGCTTCGGGCTCCTGTTCTCTGGAGGAGACTGAGATCACAGAAGACAAACTCAGTCCGGAGCTGTCTGTACATTTATCGTCAGTGTGAAAGCGAACGGACTGACTCACCAGGGGAGAGTCTCTGATCTTCTTCGAGCGATGTGGAGACCTGCCGGCTTGCTCCTCAGTAAAGTTCAGATTCACCACCGCAGGTTCCCTGAAAGACAAACCCAGCAGAAGCTCTCACATGAAGACCCCGAATCTCCGAGCAGGAAGCAAAACTCCAGAGTGACTGCAGGGTGACAGAGCAGCAGCACCTGTGCTCCATGATCCCATGTTCCCCCGCTGACCTGCACTCTGCTCCAGGACTCACCTCTGGACACAGCAGGGGGGGGGGGGGGGGACTATAAAGTATCAGCAGAGTTGACCTTTTCTAAAGCTCCTTCCTGTTATTATATAAACTGTGTGTCAGGAAGCAGGTCAGAGATTATGCTTCAGCCACGTCTCTGTAGTCTCACATTTCACGAGCGAGCAGAGAAACCGCCTGGAGCCAACGAGAGCATCTCTCTGTACGAGCTGCTCGCTCATGGATGTGACAGGGGGAGAGTTTCTAGGTCACAGTTTGCATGCACACACACACACACACACACACACACACACACACACACACACACACACACACACACACACACACACACACACACACACACACACACACACACACACACACACACACACACACACACACACACACACACACACACACACACACACACACACACACACACACACACACACACACACACACACACACACACACACACACACACACACACACACACACACACACACACACACACACACACACACACACACACACACACACACACACACACACACACACACACACACAGAGTCCTGGTTACCGCGGAGGCGATGTGATGGAGGATGCAGAGCCGGGGTTGGGGCCGGCTAGCGGAGGGCTCAGGGGCTCCAGCGAGCTGCAGGGAGGAGGGAGGAGGCTCATCACCAGGCGACCCCACGTGGCGAAGTTCATGTTCATCTGAGCCGCACGCAGGAAGTCCTTCCCTGAGAGGACACACACACACACAATCTGAACTTCACACTGCGTCTTCTTCAGACGGACTTTGATTACTCAGCAGCCTCTCCCGTCACTCGGGGGACTCGGGGCCTTTCAGCCTTCATGTGATGATGATCACCTTTCTCTTTGGGGAAAATCCTCCTCTGTCTCTGGAGTTTGGAGCGCCGCTCGATGACGGGATTGTTGAACGTGACCTGAGGATGAAAGCTGCAGTTTGAGTTTGTGAGGCCGAGCAGGAGAAACCGTCTTCAGATTAAACGAGAGAGTGAACACCTCGATGAAGAGGACGCCCTGAGGCTCCAGCTGCAGACACATGCCGTGACGAAGGTTATCCAGGAAGTCCTCCAGACGCAGGAACTTCACTCCACTCAACGCTCGCCAGTCTCTCCAGTACGCAGCGATCTCCAGCTCCCTGGACTGCAGCCGCACAGAACAGGACAGACGCTCACTCGTGGTTAATCATCATCATCATCACGTTTCATACGATACAGATCATCACCAGCATGGCTGCACACTCTCACTGCGACGCTCAGCAGGGCCACTAGAGGGAGGTATTTATGTCCGCACACGGAGCGAGGAGGAGGAGGAGGAGGAGGGCGGCTAAAATACGAGGAACATCATCGAGCTTTTTGAAAGAGAACATGTTGAGCTCTGAAAAGTTCAACGATCTTCAACTTGAGCGCTCGGAGCGGGGAAACAAAGGAGGCTTTCACTCCAGGCGCTCAGAAACAAACGCCAGGTGGACACGGCGCTTCACCAAGGTTTCCTACTGTCTTGCAAGATGTGCACATTAACTTGGGAGCCCCGCTGGGCCCCTAACAGCTGACAGCGCTGCAGCCACATGCAGATCAATAAAATAAACATGATCGGGTTTTCCTGTTAAATGTCTGAGACGAAGATTTGACGCCACACCGGAGAGGAATCATCATGTTTCTGCGTGCGATGTGGTGGAGTGATGTCGCCTCGTGTTCGTGCACACGGGGCAGATTAACTCTCCGCCGCCCGTTAATGCAGGCTGCATGTTAAAAGGTGTAATCCTGCAACATGATACGGCCACGATGACATCATCGTGACATCATCAGGGTCTTCCTCTTAAAGCTGTGGGGGTGAGATCACTGAATTCCTCTTTAAAGGTTTGTTTTATGAAAGAGAAGGAAACAGAGACGTCAGAGGAGCTGAGCTGCTTCTCTGCGTTTTGTGTTTGAAGACAGATTAGAGCAAATGTCCGAGGATTAGCAGCGGGATTACACGGGCGGGGTCGGAGTGAAGAGTCCAGCGAAGGACGAGAAGTTAACAGATGTTCACAGTTAGGAGCCAATCACAATGAAGCGTCCAGACAAGAGGAGTGCGAGGAACACCACAGCGCCCCCTGTGGTCACTGCAGCTGGTTTACTGAGCGCTTTAAAACACATACGAGGACGTTCCTCTGATGGTTTCAGAGACATTCAGTGACTGAGAGTCTGCACACACGTTAGCATTAGCGTTAGCAACTGACCCGCTCCAGTTCGATGCTGAAGCTCTGATCCCAGGCCTCGTTTCCCAGCGGCCTCCAGGGCGTTCGACCGACGATCCTGTTGTCGACCTTCAGCACCACGCTCACCTCAGCTGAGAGAGAGAGAGAGAGAGAGAGAGAGAGAGAGAGAGAGAGAGAACACACAAGGAAAACACATTTTAAAAATCAGAAAATTGAGAAACATTTTCATATTTACAAAGTGGATTTAAAACTGTTCATGATAAAAATGTTTCCTGTTTTTTTTACAGCGTGAACAGATCAACGTTTCACGATAAATTCTGAATGTTTTTGTGTAATTTCAAGCTTCGACAGGAAATGACGTTTTCAAACGTTCAGTCCGAGTGTTGACTTACAGGAGAGCTCGTCGGCCTTCATGGATTTCCCGTTGGTGCTGCGTCCTGATAGGCCGGATCTCACCTTTAGAGACTTCCCATCTGAGAAATGTCCCGGATTCGCCGAGACGCTCGTGACGCGACCTCGACCCGGAACCGACTCCAACAGGTCCTGACATCCTTTCAAACACACGTCCAATCGACCTGAGGACGTCAACGTGTCAAAACCACTGAATGACCTCAAACTGTGTGAACGTGAAGCGGGACGCGACTGGACACCTGTTATACTGGCCGGTTTGAAGAAGGAGGACGAGGACGAGGAGGAGGAGGAGGAATGTTTCTTCGGCGTTCCAAACACAGGAGACGTTCCCGACGTGAGTTCCTCTCTGATCTCGGCGTGTTTGGGATGATCGGTGGGGAGCTCGCTCAAACGCCTCTCCAGAGAGAGACGCAACAGATCCACCTTCTGAGACGACTCCTCCATGCGGCCCTGAGCCTGACGGACACACACACACACACACACACACACACACACACACACACACACACACACACACACACACACACACACACACACACACACACACACACACACACACACACACACACACACACACACACACACACACACACACACACACACACACACACACACACACACACACACACACACACACACACACACACACACACACACACACACACACACACACACACACACACACACACACACACACACACACACACACACACACACACACGTGACTTATCCACACACACACTCAGTGCTTCAGAAATGAAGGAAGTTTGTCCCACAGCTTTCCGTTGGATTTAACCCTTTCAGCTTAACAAAGCGAGAACGTGCAGTGTGTGCACAGAGGCCCAGACTACTTCCTGGTGTGTCAGGGGGGAGGGGGGGGTCTATGCAGTTTGAACTTGGTACCCACCTCAGCCAGTATCCTGCGGTCCTGGACCTTCCGCCCACTCAGCTGTCTCACCACGTTTTTGGCTCCTTCTGCGACGGCCGATTCGATCTTCATGTGATGCATGAGTTCGGCCACACGCAGCTCCAGAGAGCTGATCGTCATGTCCGGCTGACCTGAGGACAGAGACGGTCAGAACCATCAGGGGAAGACAAGTCGACCTCTGGGTCACGCGTCAGCGTTTCAGACTTCGATAGGATTCTAGTTCAAGTCGACGAGCTCTAAACACTCGAAACTAAACACTCTTAAAACATTGTGTTGACTGACAGTTCTTCTTCTCTGACACATTTTAACGTCATTCACCTTCATCCAAACCCTCCAGGGATTCAAACTCAGCGTAACAGGAAACTTAAATAAACTTTTTTGCAGCTTTCGCAGATTGGGGGAAAAAAACCTCTGAATTTAATCTCAACTTCAAACACCTGAAAGACTCAAAGTAGTTCTGACTAAAGAGATGAGCTGTGAGCGTCCTCTAACTCCACATTTAAAGACATGTATTTACCCGGCGAGCCGTCCCGCTCTCCGTCTTTAGCTTGACTGATTTTGATGATCTGCATGCGGAGGAGCTCGATCTTGGTGCGGCTGTCCTGCAGCATCTGCTGCGCTGTGGACATCATCTTCCTGTCCTGGAGACAAATTCAGACAGAACTCTCTGATTAATGATCACAGAAGGCGTCAGGTGACAGAGAGGTTTTCTCTTGACGCTACCTTGACTGAGCTGTGGGTGTAGGTCTGGATCATGTTCTCAGCTCCCTGTTTGACTTTGGTCTCCATGGTGAGCTGTTTCTTCAGGGTCCGGACTCGCCCGGCCAGAGGTGAGGTGACCTCCTGCCACTGGCACGACTCGGCCGATTGGTTGTCTACTTCATCCGAGGAACCTGCATCGAAAATAATCCCCGTTAATCCCTGAATATCCACACTCACACCTACAACAATAAACGAGCTTTTATGATATCTCTCTAACTTCAGGAGTTGTTCGTAGTCAGAAGTGAAAGTGACCTGTGGTGCTGTCCTTCTCTGTAGCCATGGACCTGGCGTTGAGCTCCTGCAGCTCCCAGTGGAGCTTCTCCAGCTTGCGGCTGGAGGCCTTCAGCTGGCCCTCCACGTGTGCCGCGCTCTTGCGGTTGGTGACGGCTCTGCGCAGCCTCTCGGCCGCCTCCTTGATCTTCAGCTCGCGCTGGATTTCCTGCCGGAGGAGAGTGCGAGCATCCTCCAGACGCTGCTGAAACTCCGGGTCCAGAATGTCCACCTCGTCCAGGCCTCGCATGTTCCCGCTCTGCAGGACGCACAAAGAGCCGAGTCAGCCGCTCATCACTCAGGATGTGATCGGAGGTTTTCTTAAAAACATGAAGCATGCTGAGTGTTCAGCCTTTAACACAAAACAACAACAGATACGAGCAGGTTCATCGTGTGGCTGCTTCACGAGCTCTGATCAAACTGTTCAGGAGGAAACACAGATAAACAGCACGGCACGAGGCTTCCCTCTGGTGGATAAAGTTCAGTTCAGTTTGAAATGTGAACTTTCAAAATGTCCAAAACACAAAGTGATTTATCCTAAATGAACGAGAGGAGGGCCATTTGTCAGAGAGCACAACTGGGATTGTGGTTGATAAAAATAAAAAATAAAAAAAGAATCTGCAGGTCAAAGATTTATTGACAGGTGAAGTTTCCAGGGAACTTCATTTTAATTCAGATTAAATCGTGTGTCACCTGTAATAACACAGATCCTTAAAGTCGTTCCTGCTGGCTGAAACACCAAACATGACTCATCTTTTGTAGTGTTCGCCTCTGTCAGAGATGTAGTTGAATAAAAATATGTAGTCCTCCATCAGACATGAACAGGTGAGGAGACACGCCTCCACATGTCCAACCTCTGCGCTCAACACGTGTGCACACAAACACTCTGATCACACTCCAGACATCCAGCAGCACCTGCAGCAGCACCTGCAGCAGCACCTGCAGCATCACCTGCAGCGTCACCTGCAGCATCACCTGCAGCGTCACCTGCAGCAGCACCTGCAGCGTCACCTGCAGCGTCACCTGCAGCAGCACCTGCAGCATCACCTGCAGCATCACCTGCAGCATCACCTGCAGCATCACATGCAGCATCACATGCAGCAGCACCTGCAGCGTCACCTGCAGCGTCACCTGCAGCAGCACCTGCAGCGTCACCTGCAGCGTCACCTGCAGCAGCACCTGCAGCATCACCTGCAGCATCACATGCAGCATCACATGCAGCAGCACCTGCAGCGTCACCTGCAGCAGCACCTGCAGCATCACCTGCAGCGTCACCTGCAGCGTCACCTGCAGCAGCACCTGCAGCATCACCTGCAGCATCACCTGCAGCATCACCTGCAGCGTCACCTGCAGCAGCACCTGCAGCATCACCTGCAGCATCACCTGCAGCATCACCTGCAGCGTCACCTGCAGCACCTGCAGCATCACCTGCAGCGTCACCTGCAGCGTCACCTGCAGCAGCACCTGCATCATCACCTGCATCATCACCTGCAGCATCACCTGCAGCATCACCTGCAGCGTCACCTGCAGCACCTGCAGCGTCACCTGCAGCGTCACCTGCAGCAGCACCTGCAGAGTCACCTGCAGCGTCACCTGCAGCGTCACCTGCAGCGTCACCTGCAGCGTCACCTGCAGCGTCACCTGCAGCACCTGCAGCGTCACCTGCAGCGTCACCTGCAGCAGCACCTGCAGCGTCACCTGCAGCGTCACCTGCAGCGTCACCTGCACTACATGACGGGAACATCCAGACTCTGCTGAGGCTCCGTAACAAGCAGCACCAGGAGAAACCATCAGAATGACACGGAGACAAAGGATGCTGAGACAGAAGTGATCATATGAGCCAGACGAGTCCAGGTGAGCAAACAGGAAGAGGAAACTTACAGCAGGAATAATAAACAACCAGCCACTGGGAGAACAATGTCGGCACCAGACACAGCGAGGAGAAGGGCACTTTACGAATCCACCTTCTCAACACGATCATCACAGGACGCCACGTCTTCATCACGACCCCTCCAGAGTCCCAGTGTCCCGACGATCAGTCCTAACAGTCGATCGATGTGACGGTGTCCGGGAGGAGAGGTTAGCACGATCCCTGCCGTCACACCTGATTCTATTCATGAGCTTTTGTTTTCAGGATGAGCTCAGAGTCTTATTACTTCATCGACACCGACATGCAGGAGCTCTAACCCACGTAAACCGAGTCAGACGACAACGCGTCCAGTCCCTGACATGGAAGCACACGTTTTGTCTTCAGGGAGGACGACAGACAAACAAACAAACAAACAAACAGAAGTCAAATGGAAACACGATTTATTTTCTTACTGCTTCAATAAAGTTTATTTCTACTTTAAAACTGAAGTGTGTTGTTTTCATTTCAGGCGATTCTTTGATTTCAGTTCAAAATATTAAATAAATCAGTTCTTTTAAATATCCAGCTTTAAAAGCTGAGCATGTTTACAGTAGTAGTCATATTCAAACACACAGAACCGGCCCTAACAGTTACAATATCATTCCTTTGTTATTAGGAAGCGTGTTGATCACACCTTTTGTTACAGGTAACTTTACTCAGAAGACACGCCTCCTGTCAATCAAAACAAGTGTTACACCTAAAACACACAATGATCCATGAACACATCATGGCACATTGATTCTGTTTAAGCACACTAACACGACACTCCGTTTGGCTCTTTGGAGTTCATGATGTTGGAGTAAAGTGTCACAATTGAAACTCATCTTGTTGCTCAGAGACGATCTCTGCTGAAACAAATCACATTCAAATGTTCGAGCTCACCTGGATTTGAATAAAGTGTTTTAAAGTCGAGGCTGCTCTGTCCTTATTCTACTGATGACACACAGTCTTTTGTAAGCTGCACTTTTTAAAGGGTTTTTGTCTGACCAGCACAAAGACAGAGGAACTGTGAGGAGAAGCAAACAAGACAAACAGGAAAATCCAGTGCACCTGTCTGTCAGAGGAACACCTGAGAGTTACCTTCAAATAATGTCAAGCTTTATGAACAGGTGTGGAGTGGGTACTAAATAAAGGCTGTTCATCATTAAATTAAATTGAATTTGAAGTATGAGATAAATAAAAATAACTTACCTGTAACGCTGAACCTGACATGATGTGTGTCAGGTGTCCACCGGCAGCTCCCGGCGGAGGTCTTCGTCTTCTTCTTCTTCCTCTTCCTCTTCTTGTTCAGTCCGGAGCTTCGCGATAATCAATGAACCAGCAGGACTCACTCACAGCTTCATGTGAGACTGAACACCTGCTGACGCTGCTTCACGCGGCTCCGTGAAAAACAAATCAGAGGCGAAGTTTGAATTGAGTTTTACTCTGCGTGTCGACGTAAAGATGACGTCATTACGCCGGCGGTGATGACGAGCGGCTGAAGGGAACAAATGACATTGGCTTATTCGATGCACCTGTCGAGGTACGAGATTTTTAAAAATAGATATATTTATATGTTTTATAAAAACAGATTTGGTAATTTAAAGAAAAATAAAAAAAAACCCAAAACAAATTGCATCACAATGAAATAATAAAATTAATGAATAATATAAAAAATAAAATGTACACGTTATCATTTAATTGTGTTGCTCTTTTAAAGTTTTATAAAAATGTAAGCTTTAATATAGTAGTAAATGCACCATCTACAATCGTAGATATATTCTTATTTGACCTTTATGTTTTTTTGCAAGTATTTCCTTCAACTCGTGTTAATATTTCTATTATTAAAACTATCAGTAAAGATTATGTCAGGGAGGTCTGATAGGATATGGAGGGCTTTGCAGGTGATGATAAGGAGTTTAAAGACAGTGTTTTGGATGATGAACCGTATGTGGCAGTTGTCACGTCTGGATGTAATGAATGCGGAGGTGAGGCTCTCAACAGCTTAATAATAATAATAATAATAATAATTAAAGTAGACATGCTACAATTGTAAGGAATAAGAGATTTTCGCTCGTAAGGACTTTAAAAACACCGGGATCAGCTGGTTATCTGTGCAGTCTGAACCATGTGGGCTGAACCCGCTCAACACTTTAATGACAGAGTGTTATTAAACTTCATGTCAATATTATATTATTGTTGTTTATGTAAATACTGTATGTATATTATTAATGTATATTAACCCTCTGTTAACTGACCAAAGTATCCGATAGTTGTGTAGGCTCCTTATGCAGATATGAATCTATGCACATTATTATCATCACATTGTCATTAAATATCAGGACCCTGAAAAGATACTGCAAGAAACTATCTGAAAGAACTACACTGACTTGGAGGAAATTGTTTGTTTGTTTTTTGTGGCAGAGGAAAATCTTCTTTTATCATTTTCATGATAAATGGAAAATTTATTATTTAAAAACAAACAAACAGAAATACAGCATCAGTCCAGAAAACAGTTGAATTAATATTGGTGAAAAAGGAAACCATTAGCAAAATACTGATTTATCTTTTGATCTCGAAATGTTAGATTGTTGAACTGAGAATCCATTTAAATGTCTTTATGTAAATATTGTAATATTATCCTCCTCATCAACACCTTTGACTCATACATTTACGAGTGTCGAAAATGTATAATTAAAAAAAAATAAACACAAATGCAGTGCCGACAACAAACAAAGATAACTCAACATCAGTCCAGAAACAAAGTTGATCCAAATTGAAAGTGGAAAATTATCAAAATACTGATTTATCTTTGACTCTGAAGCTCGTAGTTTGAGATTGTTTTGTCCCAGGATGGCCCTTATGCGCCGTGGTAGCGTCGCACTCCGTCCAGCAGGGGGCGGTAGAGTACAGCAAACATGTTCACCGACGGAGCGCCACAGACAGAAACAAGCGCGTGCAAAGCAGCTGCGCTCGTTCCTCCTTCCTCGCGCTGGATAGACACGCACTCCGTGTTTAGTAAGGTGGAAGTAACTTTTAACCTCCGGAGAGAAGAGTTAAATAAATATAACGCTGGTCCTAAAGCGGTGACGAAGAACGATCAGCATGTCTGCCTCGACGGCGAAAGTCAGCAGGAAGGAGAATTCAAATCACGACGGAGCGGACGAGACCTCCGGTAATGTTCACGAATGGCGGTTATCCTCAACTACGCCATTTTCATTTGTTTATCGTCATCTTTGTGGTCCCACGCAGAGTTTGTCCAACAAAATAAAGACAGAAAACGACGCTAAGTTAACGCTTTTACTCCTCATCCGGCTGCGTATCAACAAAGGAGCTAAACGCTGCGTTAGCATGCTAACATAAAGCTAGCGCGTTAGCCAGCGCGAGAGCCGAGCTAGCGCGTTAGCTTGGTGTTAGCTTCTTTTCCGCGTGAAGGAGACAGATCGAGAAACAATGTTTACATCGCGTGAGCTGCAGCGTGTTCTCACAAGGACACTTTGAGGGGAGTTTGTCGCTTGGGGTGTTTTTGGTGATATCTCGTGCACGAGCTTCGGGATGATGAGCAAGTGTGCAACAAATCCGCCGAAGAGGGCGGGCACGGTTAGCCCGCTGTGTTTACGGTACCCACGCGTGTTAGCTCGACCCGAGGCGACGTAAACAAAGACTTCACTCTTAGTGTTTTAAACTCTGTCTGCGTCACTGTGAGGAAACGTGTCTGAGCGGGGATGTTTGATTGGAGGTGTTTGCAGTTTGTTAATGTGAGCAGATAAAAACATGTCTGCGTTAAGATGTTCATTCAAACCAGGCCGCCTTTAGCTTCAACAGGAAGCTCACACACACACGCTCACACACACACACGCTCACACACTGATCCTGCCGTCCCGCGTTATTTTACTCTTAATATGTAAACAAGAGAACAGACTGAGGATCTAAAATTAAAACACTTTATCAAAGTCAGAAATGCTGTTTTTATCCCTGGGATAAATCCAGTCGTTACAGATGTTTTAATAAATAAAACCGGAGTTGAAATAATACTATATTAAAGAAAAAGTAGGGCTGCTAGATCATAATTATTAATCTGGATGACTTTACATCTACATCATATGTATTTATCGATATAATTATTGTCTATAAATTATTTAAAAAATCAGCTTTGTTTTTTTGAGGTATTGGTGATGAAAAGTTGTCGTAACTAAATGTCACAACAAACACTTTAAAACAATAACACATGAAGAAGCCCTGTAATCATTTCATCTCGATCATGATCGTGGGAGGTCAGTCGTGTCTGAAACCAGCGGTCACACACATCGTGTTAGTGTTCAGATGATTATCTGAATAAATGATAAACAATGGAGGACATTACAGTCTGTTTAGGTTTTCTTAATTATTGTCTTTATTGTTATTGCAAATAGTGCAAAGTTTTCGGCCCACACATCCTTAAAAGTCATCAACAAAAATAAATTCAGTTTATAAAAGTTTAAAATGAAATCCACCGATCTTCAATTCCTGTGATATTAAACATGTAAAATAACACACAAGGGTTAAATGTAGTGATTACAGTGACTACTTCTTTTTCTCAATATTTTTAACACATGGATAAAATAACAGTTTAATTTATTTGATCATTTAAGAAAGTTAAAAAAGAGAATCCTGCTCACCATTGCTGAGTATCACCAATTTATTAGAAAATATTAAACCATTGTGATCTGTTGTCAACTTCACGAGGTCGTTGGATGAGCAAACAGCTCTTAAAAACATCTTTAGAGGGAGGAAAAGCAAAATAACTTCAGCTACAAATCTCGGTTTAATTTTTTGCTGTTGTAATTTTTTTTCTCTTGTGTTGAACCTGTCCTTCCTTTCCTTTCAGAAAAAGAGCAACAGGAAGCGATCGAACACATCGATGAAGTACAGAATGAAATCGACAGGTGAGTTTGAATGTTCGCTGTGAGCGACTGAGCCTGGGCACTTTTCCCCGTTATAACTTGTTTTTCTCTTTTCTCCCCCGTCAGACTGAACGAACAGGCGAGCGAAGAAATTTTAAAAGTAGAGCAGAAGTACAACAAATTACGCCAGCCGTTCTTTCAGAAGCGATCAGAACTCATAGCCAAAATCCCCAACTTCTGGGTCACAACATTCGTCAACCATCCACAAGGTACGCTCTTTGATTGTTTTGTCTGTCTGTGCGCTGAATCCAAACATTTACTTACAACTAATCTCTGCTCCTGGACCTTTAGTTTCAGCGCTTCTGGGGGAGGAGGATGAGGAAGCGCTTCATTACTTGTCGAGGGTGGAGGTCACCGAGTTTGAGGACATCAAGTCTGGATACAGAATAGATTTTGTGAGTGTTTGATGTCGTTTCTCCTCCTTTTGTTTGTTTAAACTGAGTCGTGTTGTTTTCTGACTCGGGCGTGTTTTTCTTTTTGTCAGTACTTCGACGAGAACCCGTACTTTGAGAATAAAGCCCTCTCCAAAGAGTTTAATGTGAACGAGAGCGGGGACCCCGTGTCCAAGTCGTCTGAAATCAAATGGAAAGCCGGAAAGGTTGGTTCACCCGTTTGTAAGCTGCTCTTATGTTTGAACCTCTCCTGGGCTTTTCTGTTTTCATCCTTTCAAACCTTTTTCTCCTCCTCCTCTTCCTCCTGCAGGACCTGACGAAGCGTACGGGCCAGACGCCGAACAAAGCTGGGAAGAAACGGCAGCACGAGGAGCCTGAAAGCTTCTTCACCTGGTTCACCGATCACTCGGACGCCGGCGCTGACGAGCTGGGAGAAGTCATCAAGGATGACATCTGGCCCAACCCGCTGCAGTACTACCTGGTAGGTTCAGAACTCACCTGGACTCAGACGCCCTCTCGCCTCCGAAGACATTTCAGGTTTTTTAAAGACTGGATATCTGATCGGCTCGCTGTTTCCACGATTATAGCTGGATTCCTGTTGAGGATATTTCCCATCATGCACCTGATGTTAATTTACAAGAAGAAGAAGAAACCTGCTGCAACAGCAGATTCAGTGACCTGAGTGGCGCTGTGTCCATGTTTATTTACATTCTGTGGTTAGATGTGTGTGAACGTTGAGCCTCCAGAACAGGAAGAACGAGCACGTTGACATCCCGTCTCTATGACAACAGTCGCTGTATGACACATGCGGCTCCGTTACTTTGCACTACATTTAAAAAAAAAAAAAAAAAGTGGATAATTTATTTCCCGACCTGACGCTGAGAAAAGGGGATGTGAGTCTGTAGGCGGATCAGCAGCATCCTAAGAAGGTGAACGTTTTTCAACCTGAGCGCTCGTAGCGAACGCACAAAGAGGCGCGGCTGTCTGTCCTCATTGAAAACAGCAAACTAACCTGGACAGGTGGACACAGGACGCCCGTCTCTGCAGACACAAAACATCTCACTATGAATCCCTGTTTATCTTCCAAAGGTCCCCGACATGGAGGATGAGGAAGGAGACGGTGACGATGATGACGATGACGAGGAGGGTCTGGAAGACATCGACGAGGGGGAGGAAGAGGAGGGTGACGACGATGACGAGGATGGTGATGGGGAAGACGGCGAGGTAAGAGGGAAATCGATCAATGTAGGATCTGAAATGATTGGTCGCATGTTTTTCTTGAAATAAACGATGTGATGTCTTTTTGTCTTTTATGGTCTCAGGATGACGGAGAGGACGATTAAACGTCTCGACTTTCACCGTCCCCCCATCGTCCTCCCTCTGTGATCCTCCGACAAACCTCGGGAGCAAACTATTTTTTGTTTATTTTTTTTTTCTGGGTTGGGGAGGGGTGGGATTTGTATAAAAGTAATTAAAAAAAAATCCTGTGTGTTGTTAGCATGTCCGTCCTTCCTCCTCTGCAGCCCTGACGTATCCATGACGACCGGCTCCGTACAGCAGCGCGGGTTCACGTCGGGTGCGGCGGGGTTGCGGCGGGGTGAGGGTGGCCTTCGAAGTCTCACCCGTCATTGTTCCCCTACATCTCCCAAAGACATGCAAAAGAATAAAAAAAACTTTGTAGCATTCTGCACGTCATCCTACGTAGATTTAAAATACGTACAATAGCAATTTATATGTCAAATATGAATTCTGTTGAAGTTGTGAGTTGAATAAAAATAAGCCATGGTGCAGTGATAACTTAATCAAAGCATCCTTAGCCACTTTTATATATATAAATATATACGTGTATATTATAATATATCCAGTGGTGGGGGGGGGGACTAAGGCTTATTACTAGAAGTTGCATTTTCCTTTGTGACTTGTACTAATGGAACTGATCGAAAGCACCAGCTTGTTCCGTTAAACCATTGTAAATGTTTTTGGGATCTCGTTCATCTTGGTGGGACTGGTGTTAATTGTGCACAGTTTGAGGGGGGGGGGGGTGTGGGGGGGGGGCAGCAGGGCTTTGACAACAACTCTGGACGTCTGTTTAAGTTTGTTTTATTCCCTTTGTTTTTCAATCACTCATAGAAATCGTTTGAATTGTACATTTTTTTTTATATATATAAACCGTAAAACAAACCTTTTTGAGCTTGGCTTAACATTTTGAAGATGAGACATGAAAAGGTTTCTGCAGCGTTTCTCTTGTTCTGCTGGAAACCCGTTCACCTTAAATTAAATGTACCGGTTGCTTTGTTACAATAAATAAATGTAAACATGATGCTCGGAGTACTTTGATCACATTTGGGCTTTCCAACACGCAATCGGGCAGGAAGTGAAACATTGTCACGGTGAACGAATAATTGGGATCCACTGAGAGACGTCTAAACATTTGAATAACGGAGATTCTTGCTTTTACTTGAGCCTCGTTAAAATCTATCGGTCCCCAACAGAACAGCTGGATGGAGATCTCCATCATGGTTTTTTTTAACATGGACTGCTGTGGGTAGTTTGACGACATCCTGGTTTGTTGTAAAGACTTTTTTTTGGCGCTACTGGCTTTAAATTGTGACCATTGTTGATTCTAATAGCTTAGATCTGTCATGTTAATACTCCAGACTTTGTTGCCAGTGGGATTTAAAATAAACCGTTTGGGCTTACTCAGGTTTTAAAGAAATATTGTGTTGATTTTTATTTATCTTTTAAACCTGCAGAGGACTCGAGATGCACCACTAAAGATCACGAATGGGATTAAATGAACGCACAGCAGCTTCTGTCACGACTCATTTCTAGAGTTGCTTGTTAAGAAACTTCATTAATTTCCCGTCTGTATAAATGCAACCTTCAGGTGTATTGGCCTCAGGTTATAAAAGCATCCAATGAGAGCAGCTTGTTAAGTTTCAGATTTCAGTGATGGTAACTAAAGCTTAGTGCAGGATGTATTTCCGTTTAATCACAATCATTATTCTCCTTTTCAACCACTTTAAAGAAGCATCAGAGCTGTGAAGTGTGTTGTTGTAAATCCACTCTGATCCTGTATCTGATCATGTCTATAAACCCCTCTATTTCAGCCCTGCTCAGAACAGGCTGTTTCTGCGTCTGTAGCTTTAAATATGTAAATGAGCTGTGTCTGACCACGCCCCCTCCTGTTGTTTACGGTGAGAAGGCAGACTCAGAGGGCAGAACAAACACCTAGCTGTGGGAGTGTCACCCACCTGGGGGAGGGGCCAATGCCCTTTGTGATGTCATGAAGGGAAAGTCTCCAAACGGCCTGTTTGAGCACACATTTTCTGAATTGGGGGGTTTGTAGACAGACTGGAAAAACATGTTAAAGTCAGAGGAACATGGAGAAGAGGATTTTAAACTTCATTAATGTTGTTTAAAGTCAATAAAATATCTGTTTGTAAATAAAGCCTTCATTATCATTAAACAATACGACACATAGACACCCACAACTAAAAACAAAAACGCTAAAAGAAGAGATGAAGAGGGAATATTTACTCTGCAGAAGACACAATTGGTGTGCAGGTAAGAGATAAACATGTCAGTTTGTTTGCTCTAATGTTATCTAAAAGTGTCAAATCTTATTTCTGTCACTGCAGGATAACCACAAGCGCTTCTTTCATTGTTCTGACATGACAACAGTACAGTATTATTAACTCCAACAAGCGTCACAATCTCCCACCTGCACCATAGAGTGGAAATAAAGCATGTCGTGTCGTTCTCTAACCACTAGAGGGCAGACTACTCGCGTCTACGCAGCAGAAATATGGAAGTCTGTGACCTTGTCTCAACCTCCCAACGTTGTGTAATGATGACAAAAACGAAAACAAATATTGTAGAGGCAAACAAATGATAATTAGGATGAAATGTTCTGTTTATCTATTTTCTTTAAGAGTATAAACACCTAACAGGTGACAAGTTCGAGCCCTATTCTCGCCGTCATTATTATTATTATTATTATTATTATTATTATGGCAGATAGATATATTGCCTGAATTTATAATTTGGATATACCAACGAGTCCACATAAATACACGACGGAAAAAAAAAATCTGCTATTTTCTGGGAAAGAAAAAGCGGAAGCGGAAGTGATCGCCGGATATCTCCGTAACCAGGTAACGGTGTGCGCTACAGGGATGCTAGCTAGCAAACATTTCTTTACACTTTAATTCCAGTTAACTCGAGATAGTCACTGTTAACTTTTATTAATTCAGCCAGAAGAAGAAACTTATTATGCTGTTTACAGACGAAGCGCTGGATTCAGTGACAGTTCAGTCTGTTTGGAGGAAATCTCAGCAGGCTGCACAGGAGTCGGTATGTTTGACTAACAGTTTGTTTCCCACAGTATTGAACATATTTGGCCTGTTTAAGCTACAGAAACAACATAAGCAGTTGCTATTAAAGCTGTGATTTAAATTACTGTGGTCAAGTGAGCAGCCCGATTACGGTACGGGTGCTTAGAGAGCCCAAAAAGCAGGAGAACGGCCGCGTATTTTCGAAATATGACATGACAATAACATCAACAGTGAATTACAACAATTATTACGGCTCTTGACAGATTTGTATTTTTCTAAACAGTTTAAGAGATATTTAACATTTAATTCACTCCAAATTTGAAGGAGAGATATGATACTTTGGTCATATTGAAATGTTTTTAACTCTCAGATTTTTCAAAATAAAGCATTGAATATAACTCAAATTTCATATGTCCTAATGAAAATTTAGCAGGATTCACCTTTAATTTTCTCAAGAATTATACAGTAAAACGTGCTGGGAATCACAGGGGTAATAGTCAGGGCCCTTGGGTACAAGAATCCATTGAAAGATCTTTGTCACCTCTCTCAGGTTTTCCAAAATAAAATACTGAATAGAACTCAAATTTCATATGTCCTATTGGAAATTTAGCAGATTTCACCTTTAATTTTCTCCAAAACTATACAGTAAAATGTGCTGTACGTTATAGGGCTAATAGTCACAGCTCTTGAGTACAAGAATCCCTTGAAACATCTTCGTCACCTTTTTTAGATTTTTTTAAAATAAAACGCTAAATATGACCAACATTTCTTATCTCTCAATCAAAATTTAGCAGAATTCACCTTTAATTTTCTTCAAAATTATGCCGTAAAATGTGCTGAGAATCACAGGGCTAATAGTCAGGGCCCTTGGTTACAAGAATCCATTGAAAGATCTTTCTCACCTTTTTCATATTTTTCAAAATAAAACACTGAATAGGACCAAAATTTCTTATCTCTCAATGAAAATTGAGTGAAACTTACCTTTAATTTTCTCAAAAAATTCTACAGTAAAATCTGCTGAAAAACACAGGGCTAATAGTCAGGGCCCTTGGGTACAAGAATCCATTGAAAGATCTTTGTCACCTCTTTCAGATTTTTCAAAATAAAACACTGAATAGAACTCAAATTTCATATGTCCTATTGAAAATTGAGCAGAATTCAACTTTAATTTTCTCCAAAATTATACAGTAAAATGTGCTGTAAGTTATAGGGCTAATAGTCAGGGCCCTTGGGTACAAGAATCCATTGAAAGATCTTTGTCACATTTCACAAATTTTTCAGAATAAAATACTGAGTACTAATGATATGATATCTCGCAATGAAAATTGACTGGAACAAACCTTTATTTTTCTTAAAAGAAACTCTACAGTAAAATCTTCTGAACATTCTCAAGATAATAGCCTGAAAGATCTTTGTCACCTTTCACAGATTTTGCATTAAAACATTTCAATATGACCAGAATATCAAAGCTCTCATTGACATTTGAGCTGAATTGAACTACACATACCTCAATAACCTCTCAAGTTCTATGATAATTGTCATTCACTCTTCATTGTATTAGTATTTCATATTCAATAAACGTTTTCGTAAATATGCGGCCGTTTTCCTGCTTTTTGGGCACTCCAGGCACCCGTACCGTAAACCCCTGAATAGACTGCGCATCATGTTTTGATCGGACGGCTGGCTTGACCGGGGTTTTGCAAATGACGGCTCACCTGACCGCAGTTCGTTCAAATGTTGCTCTGAAACATCATCATCCGAGGACACACTTTACCTTCCTCTTCATGCTGAGAGTTAAAGAACAACGAGTTAGTTCTGTTACAATATGAAGTGAAACACAGTTAAATAAGTGGTCACCGGGCTTTAGAAATAAATACGAGGAAGATGAAGGAGAAAATGTATTTCAACTTAAAGGAGACATTTTATCCTCCTTTTCAAACAGTCCCTCTGTGCTCTATATGAAACATCTGTGTTTCTGTGCTTTTAAATATAACATGAATGAAGCAGCAGAGGAGGTTTGTGACCCTGTAGAAACCAGCTCTCTCAGAACGCTCCGTTTGGTGTGTGTGTCTCTTTAAATGTAATAAGCCCCGCCCCCTGAGTTTTCCCAGTAGACAATACTCCTCTGTAGAGACAATAAAAAGTTTTACTCGTCTGGAGGTGGAGTCCACGGGAGAAGATACCAGGAGGGGGGATTTTATTACCAGAATCCAACTTGTGATGTCACAAAGGGAGAACATTTGAAACGGAGCATTTTTCTACCAAATGACGAGTCCACGTGTTTATTTCAGAGAGGATGTCAGACCAGAGCGGTGCACAGCACTGAGGCAGAGGTCCAGACTGTGCTGACCTCGAGCAGCGGGACTCAGACAGAGGGGCCAACACATCAGGACACAGAGCGGCTCCTCCGACAAAACCAGGATGAGCCGGATCCACCCGGCCTCAAGGACTTCCTGCTCGGGGTCGAGGACTCGGTCGTCAGGGAGTTGGTCAGAAACGCGCGCAGTCACGCTTTCGATGGGTTTCAGGTCAACTGGGAAGAGCACAATAATCGTGTACGTGGGATCAGTGAAGCACATGTGAACACTTCTGAGCAGGAAAGAGACTGGTGTTCACCTGCGACTGTTTCTGTGTTCACAGGTTTCGTGCCTCCATTGTCTTGAACATCCCGGCGCTCAGGAGAGAGGTCTGCATGTGACCGGCGTGTCCTGGAGCTGCACAGGCTCAGTGATCGCCTGCGCCTACGGTCGGTACGTTCACCACCTCATTCACATGTTTTTACGTGCTTCGTCTGACTCTCCTGAACAGCTGTGCTGAATGGTTTTTATTTAAATTCAGGATTGATGAAGGAGACTGGAGCACTGAGAAATCCTACGTTTGTACCTGGAACCTGAACCGTCAGAGTCTGAACCCCAGACAGGCTGATCTGGTTATAGATGTTCCAACGACGGTCACCGCTGTGTGCTGTCACCCCGAGCAGCCCGCACTCATCGCAGGTACACAGCTCACATCTCTCACTCCTTCCACTAAGTTCTCCAGGAGGAGCTGCGTTCTGTTCACTCACCCCTCCATGATTCTTTCATGTCGTGCCTCGCCTCACAACTTTAATTTGAGACAACATTTCCAACGTGGCGAGCGTGAGCGTGACCTGCTTCACTGGGTGACATCACTGCGTCCGTCTTTCTCACAGTCCGTGCTAGTTTGACTTTGAGAGGGAAATCAATGGAACTGAAAGGGTTAAAAGTGGCTGTGTGTGTGTGTGTGTGTGTGTGTGTGTGTGTGTGTGTGTGTGTGTGTGTGTGTGTGTGTGTGTGTGTGTGTGTGTGTGTGTGTGTGTGTGTGTGTGTGTGTGTGTGTGTGTGTGTGTGTGTGTGTGTGTGTGTGTGTGTGTGTGTGTGTGTGTGTGTGTGTGTGTGTGTGTGTGTGTCTGCAGGGGGTCTGTACACTGGAGAGGTGGTGGTCTGGGACACCAGTCAGACTCAGGACCCCGTGCTGGTCCAAACTGGGATGTCAGCAGACAGCCACAGAGAGCCGGTGTATCAGGTGACGAATCAGCTCCAACAGATCCACGTTTTTTAAACAGGAGTCAAAAGAGCCCCGAAATCAATTTAACAGATGAACAGTGATTAAAGCTCCTGATTTGATCTACTGGACGTCTCTGTCCTTTAATTATCCGACTTTAAGTCGTTGCACTGAAGACGCTTTGTTGAATTGACAGTTTTTGATTCCTCTTCCTGTGACGCACGATGTTCAAAGCTTGCTGTTGTTAACTTTCACTGACCTGTGTAACACTCGTCATGTCCTGTGTCTGTCGGCGAAGGTTTCTTGGGTTCCCCTGCTGAAGAAAGGAGAGTTTGGCGTGCTGAGTGCGAGCTCCAGAGGTCAGGTTCTGCTGTGGACGGTGGACTCGGGTCAGAACACGTTGGTCCTGAACGCTGCGTACGCCTTCGTGAGACAGCAGGTTCCTCACAGCAGCAGCTTCAAGGTGAGGAAGGGAGACGCTGTGAGGAGGAAGTGACGGATGCTTTTAGCCACCGAGGCGGCACGCTGCATCTAAAGCTCACAAGTCGTCTGTTATCTGAGATCAGGAGCGCCGCTGAATCCTCTCTGATCACTGTGACATTAAAGTCTGATATCAGGTCAAAGGTCAAACGAACATGTTACACTCCCGTAGTTATTCCATCACTGAGAACAAATCTGTCCTCTCGAGGTTATGAGAGAAATAAATCAAAACAATCCAGTCAGTCAGCTGAACAGGTTTATTCCTCGCTCGCTCGCGTCCATCTGTTCGTCCATAAAAGACAAAACACAGTGACGAACAAACAATAAGTTACAATAATAATGATAATACTTTTTATTTATGGCGCCTTTCAAAAAACCCAAGGACACCGAACGAGCAGAGTTAAAAAGATAACGATATACAACATAAATATTAGAAAGTTAAAGGAGATAATGAACAGTTTAGGGGGGGGGGAGGCTGGACTCTTCACTTCTCTGGAGTTGCCCGCGGTGAGAGGCGGCTGGTGTGGGCTTGCTCATAGCCCCACAGCTCAGCCGCCAGGTGTTGGAGTTCACCCCGGTGAACGAGAGGGTCGCGTCCCTGCGCCTTCGGGTAGGGGACAGGTCTCTCACTGTCGTCTCAGCCTACGGCCCGAACGGCAGTGCGGAGTACCCGGCCTTCTTGGAGTCCCTGGGAGGGGTGCTGGACAGTGCTCTGACTGGGGACTCCATTGTTCTACTGGGGGACTTCAATGCTCACGTGGGCAACGACAGTGAGATCTGGAGTGGGGTGATGAGTGGGAGGAACGGCCTCCCTGATCTGAACCAGAGTGGTGTTCTGTTATTGGACTTCTGTGCTGGTCACAGTTTGTCCATAACGAACACCATGTTCGAGCACAGGGATGTCCATAAGTGCACGTGGCACCAGGACACTCTAGGCCGGAGGTCGATGATAGACTGTGGTCGTGTCATCTGACCTCCGGCCGTGTGTCTCGGACACAGGCCCAAACGTGTAGTGAGGGTCTGCTGGGAGGAGTTCGGGGAGGCCATGGAGGAGGACTTTCGGTCGGGCTCGAGGAAATTCTGGCAAACCGTCCGTCGCCTCAGGAGGGGGAAGCAGTGCTTCACCAACACTGTTTGCAGTGGAGGTGGGGAGCTGCTGACCTCAACTGGGGATGTCGTCGGACGGTGGAAGGAATACTTCGAGGATCTCCTCAATCCCACCGTCACGTCTTCCACCGAGGGAGCAGAGGCTGAGTGCTCAGAGGTGGATTCGTCCATCACCCAAGCCGAAGTCACCGAGGTAGTTGGCAAGCTCCTTGGTGGCAAGGCTCTGGGGGTGGATAAGATTCCCCCTGAGTATCTTAAGTCGCTGGATGTGCAGGGGCTGTCATGGTTGACACGTCTCTGTAGCATCGCGTGGAGGACGGGGACAGTGCCTCTGGACTGGCAGACCGGGGTGGTGGTCCCTCTTTTAAAGAAGGGGGACCGGAGGGTGTGTTCCAACTACTGGGGAATCACACTCCTCAGCCTCCCTGGGAAAGTCTATTCCAGGGTTCTGGAGAGGAGGATCCGGCTGTTTGTCGAACCTCGGATTCAAGAGGAACAATGTGGTTTTCGTCCTGGCCGCGGCACACTGGACCAGCTCTACACTCTCCAGCGGGTGCTCGAGGGTTTATGGGAGTTCGCCCAACCAGTCCACATGTGCTTTGTGGATTTGGAGAAAGCGTTCGACCGTGTCCCTCGCGGCGCCCTGTGGGGGATGCTCCGTGAGTATGGGATCCAGGGCCCTTTGCTAAGGGCGGTCCGGTCCTTGTACGACCGGAGCAGGAGTCTGGTTCGCATTGCTGGCAGTAAGTCGGACCTGTTCCCGGTGCACGTTGGCCTCCGGCAGGGCTGCCCTTTGTCACCGGTTCTGTTCATTACTTTTATGGACAGAATTTCTAGGCGCAGTCAGGGGCCGGAGGGGGTCCGGTTCAGGGACCACAGGATCTCGTCTCTGCCTTTTGCAGATGATGTGGTCTTGTTGGCTCCATCGAACCCGGACCTTCAGCGCGCACTGGGGCGGTTCGCTACCGAGTGTGAGGCGGCTGGGATGAGGATCAGCACCTCTAAATCTGAGGCCATGGTTCTCGACCGGAAAAAGGTGGCTTACCCTCTCCGGGTCAGTGGGGAGTCCTTGTCCCAGGTGGAGGAGTTCAGGTATCTCGGGGTCTTGTTCACGAGTGGGGGGGAAGTTGGAGCAGGAGATCGACAGACGGACTGGTGCAGCGTCTGCAGTCGGACTTCAGACCTTTAAGGAGGAGTTATTGTTCCAGGCTTCAGAACATTTGATCTGATTCAAATGTTCAGGATCCTCAACGTGTGCGTTTTCCAATACGACGGACTTGTGTTTGGGTCCTTCAGGTGCGGGGCAGCAGCAGCACGGTGGGCGTCACCTCTCTGGCTCTCTCTCCCTGGGACTCTGACACCTTCCTGGTCGGTTCTGAGGGCGGCCTGCTTCTCCGCTGCTCCTTCTCCGCTCAGACTCCGGCCGCCGTTCCTTCTGAAGGTCTGACTGTGACTCCCAGAGCGCCGGCCGTCTTCTCCTTCAGGCCGCGCAGAGGGCCCGTCCACGCCATACACTGCTCCCCTTTCCACAGGTGAGACACGCCCACACGCCGCTTATTGAAGTCAGCAGGCGTTAAAGCGGAGACTCAACGGGGCGATGTGATGTCTCTGCAGAAACCTGTTTGTGAGCACAGGGACGGACGGCCTGGCTCACCTGCACTCCCTGCTGCAGGTCGACCCGCTGCTCTCTCTGCGGGTCTCGGACTCCTACGTGTTCCAGGTCCAGTGGTCTCCAACCCGCCCGCTGGTGTTTGCTGCAGCCACGGGGCAAGGTACGCCACATGCATTTATACTTATACAGGAAGCTCTCCGCTCTTCTTATTTTTAACAAACGTGGAACCTGACAAAACACGGCAGCTGCAGCTTCTTGGAAAATATTTTTTGGGACATTGAAATTATTTTAATTGAGCTTCTGTGGACGGTCTAAATCCACAGCTGTGTAAGAGTCGCTCTCTGTGCTATCTGCTCTCTCTCAGGTGAGGTGCAGATATTCGACCTGGGCCGCAGGTCTCTGAGGCCGGCCGCCACCATCGAGGAGGGCGGGGCGGGACACGCTGCCACCTGTCTGTCCTTCAACCAGCAGAACCCTCGCCTGCTGGCGGTGGGGAAAACTAACGGGACCGTCGCCGTCTGGCAGCTGAGCACCGAGCTGACGGAGCAGAACCCCCGAGAGAGCAGCCAGCTGGAGCAGATAGCCAATCAGGTGTCAGAATGAGACGTGTGGAGGTGAAATAAAAACAGAGAGCGTTGGTTTCCAGTTCTAACCAGTAGCGTTTATTAAAGCACACTCAGTTGTTTGGGGTGTTGTTACCACATTATTGTTAATACTTGAATTCATCGAAAGCACAAGAAGCTAATCGAGCTAAAAACAATCACATTCAAATGCAGACAGATCCACTATGCTATGATGAGAAGCACACAGAGTTAGGGCAGAGCGAGATAAATAGTAAGGAGGTGTTATTAGTGAGGAGTGCCACGATCATGCAGTTTCAGCCGTGTGTTCGTGTCCAAGTGTGTGAGGGGAAAACGCGTCCCGATTGGTCCCTGGGGGGGGGCGGGGATCAGTTAACAAACAGCGAGCGGGTGAACTCGACGAAGTCGAAGGCTGACGGCAGCTCGCGGCCCTTGCTGTCGAGGTACGGCTTCATGTGCGACAGGCAGTAGTCTGCCTGTTCCTTGCTCAGGTTCTGGAAGAGAGAAGGGGGACAGTTAGACCCGCACGGAGACCCGATGCAGCGAGCGAGGGGCGAGCGGGGAACACGTCTGACCTGGTAGAGCTCTTCTTTAGTGACGTAGGGTTTGTTCTCGGTGCTCAGAGCTCGGAAGGCGCTCTCGATCTCCTCGCTCGACTTCACGTTCTCCGTCTCCCGGCTGATCATGAACGCCATGTACTCCTGCAGCGACACGTTTCCATCCCTGCACGGACGCACAAACAGAGATTGTTCAGCGTTGGGACACAAATCAAAGAGCCGCACTGCCGATGCTCACGTCGAGCCTGTGACGTACCTGTTGGGGTCCACCGTGTCCAGAATGGATTCAAACTCAGGGTCCGGTTCTCCTTCCTCCACCATGGGCAGGTCGTAGCCCAGCGAGCGTAAACACGACTTGAACTCCTGGTGGTTCAGACGGCCCGACTTCTCTTTGTCAAAGTGCCTGAACAGCAACACAAACTGTGTGAGTTACAGATTTAACGTGCTGCGGTGCAAAGACGACGACATGAACGTCGTTGAATGTTTCTGAAGCATCGTTGTGACGGGTTTTTTTTTTTATTAAATCACAGAAACTAAATGTTTGTTTTGTTTCATTCTGCTGAAGTTAGGCCATGAAAAAAGGGAACTTTGAAACTAATCCTTAAAGCTCATTCTGACTTCTTTTTTTAAAAGTGAGTCTGGTTGTTCTTCTGACGGGGGGGGGAGGATGTCCGCAGAGAGCCCGGTCTGCAGGGTGGTTCAAAACCTTTAGTGGGCGCCAAAGTGCACCAAACTGGAACGCTACTTATTGTTGCTTTGACCAATCAGACTTTGTCAGCACACTGACTTCCTGTTTGTTTAGAAAGTTTAACCCGCTGAGCAGGAGGTGTAAAATAAAGTGTCCTGAACTTTAACTTAGACCCTGATCCTACCCGGGGACACGCCCGGATCTCAACCAGAGGAGGAGGAAAGAATCTTACTTGAACATCATGCTGAACTCCTTCAGAGCCTCTTCTGTCACTCCGGTTGTGTTCCTGAAAGACACAGAGAGGGGGGGGGGGGAGGTCTACATGAAGCCTGGAGTCCTGCTCACTTCAGTGTCATGCTGTATCTGCTGCCGTGTGTCGGCGTGTACCTGGCCTGGATCTGCTGCTCCAGGTTGTGCTGCATCCTCATTCCCAGTTGGTCCAGTTGGTCCCACTGCTGGGCCAGGCCCACCGTGCTGTGCTCCGTGTACTTGTTGTCCAGGATCAGCGCCTCCTCCATGGCTGCTCCCAGGTCCTCGATCTTCTTTAGCTGGCTGCGCATGGCCCGGATCTCCTGGTGCTTACGCTGAACACACACACACACACACACACACACACACACATTAACCAACGGAGTGTGGACGTGGACAGAAGCTCTCTGGTCGTTCTTTATTGCGTAACGTCGGGACAACAACGCTCGTGTCCTCCTGATGACGAGCTCAAGGTCACGGCTAAAACTCAAACGTCCTGCGTCAGATGCATTCCTGCACGTCTGCTCGGAGGTCATGGAGCTTATTTTAAGGAGGTCGATTTGACCTTCCCGAGCTTGAAGGTTAAGCCGAGTGTTGCACAGAAAAAAAAAGTGAGTTTTTGTACCTTTGTGGCCTCCAGCTGAGACTCCAGGGTTCCAGACTCTTCCACCATACACGACCTGACGCACAAACACACACACCGATGTTAGACAGGCAAAGCCCCCAGCACTCCCACAGAGACCTGTGAACTACAGTCTGCAGGTGAACCAGCTGCGTGAAGTCACAGGTCGCTTTCATCACCGCGACTGATCTTTAAACTCAAACGTGATACGAGGTAAAAAATCGAACGACGACTCCGACTGAAACGTCGAGAGAAAAGCCAACGCATGCGAGGTGAGGAGTGGAAACTGCACACGATCATTAGTATGAAGTCTGTGTTACTGATGATGAAAAGTGAAGCCTGGAGTTACTGCACACGTGACACATTACATGAAGGCAAAACGCCACTTTAGACTCTGTGAAGCTGCACACACACACGTGATGATATTTGCAGTTTCCACCCCTGACGTAAACAAAGTGACCTCCAGCCCGTCGAGTCCGAGGACTGGGTGAGTGTTAGTCCTGCAAGGGGGGGGGTCTACTGTGCACACCACAGTCCAACATGGTGGTTTTAGACTGAAGTGCATGAAGTCACACAGATGACCTGAAGGTCCGTGTGGGTCAAAGGAAGCAAAAAGAAAGGAAGCTTAAAGGAGCGTTGACCTTCCAGAAAGATCATCAGCAACCTGGTACTGATAGACACAGATAACCCGGCGATAGGCTATACTATACAGAGAGGAGGAAGAAGAGAAGGAGGACAGTTTAAACAGCAGACAAGAACACAAAGAAACATCGAGAAAAAATAATCATCGAGGAAACTTTAAAGGTCACATGTTCTTCTCCATGTTCCTCCAACTCTAACGTGTGTCTACATTGATCCTCTCCGTCTTCTGCCTGCTCCACTTTTCAGTAAATGTGTGCTCAAACAGGCCGTTTGGAGATGTTCCCTTCATGACATCACAAAGGGCAGTAGCCCCTCCCACAGCTAGGTGTTTGTTCTGCCCTCTGAGTCTGCCTTCTCACCGTAAACAATAGGACATGGAGCCAGAAAGTAGCGAGTACACCCGAGTCCTTCCAGAGAGGGGGCGTGGTCAGACACAGCTCATTTACATATTTAAAGCTACAGACACAGAAACAGCCTGTTCTGAGCAGGGCTGAAATAGAGGGGTTTATAGACATGATCAAATACAGGATCAGAGGAGCTCTGACACTGATTTCACCTGAAGAAGAGGAGATCATGTGACCTTTAAAAAGCACAGATCAAAAACACAACAACGTCCCAGTTTGTAAAACCCACACACTGAATCACATCTATATCAGAAAGAAAAGTGATATTAACCCATCCAGCAGATACGTCCTGATTAGCAGAGTGATTCCAAGCATCAGCGAGGAAGCAGCCAGAGGGACGAGAGAGGGACGAGAGAGAGAGAGAGGCAAACACACGTTAAGATGAGGCAACAACAAATCATTCAGTGGAATCATAAACACAGAGCTACATGTTATTTGATTCTTTGGAGATTTGATCAAACGTTCGACTGATCTGGTGGTTATAAAGCGCCCTCACATATCTGTGTGATTACATGGACTAATATCCGTGTGTTAATCATCGAGTGTGTGCAGCTAATTGTCATCATGCACTGGAGACATGTTTCAAGTCTTTCAAACAGGAAGTGGCTGCACAGCGCCCTGGCTCGACAGGCTGCTGCATCTCGTCCTGTACCTGGTCTCCTGCAGCCACTGGTGGAAGGCGTTGGCGTGCTGAGCGAACTCCTGACGCAGCTTGTCGTTCTCCTCCTGCCTCCTCTGCTCCTTCTGCAGCTCCAGCTCTCGCTCCTGCAGCCCAGAACGTCAGCGTGTAAAGAAAGCGTTCATTCAACGACCATCAACACGTGTGTGTTTTAAAAGACGAGTGCGTGAACGAGACCTTGATGATCTTCTGCAGGTTCCTCCAGGTCTCCTCCAGCGCCTCCATGGTGAACCAGGTGTACGGGTTCGACACCACCTGGTAGCTCTTGATCTGCTGGTCCAGCTCGGCCAGCTGGTTGAAGTCGGCCTGAGCCGAGCTCAGGGAGGAGCGGAACGCCTCGTGGGCCTCGCGCAGCGCCCGGATCTCCTCCAGAGAGTTACACCTCACCGGGTCCGTCAGGTCCTCCTCTGCGTTCTCAAACCAGCTGTTGAAGGCCGACGCCTTCTTAGCGAAGGTCAGGAACAAGTCCTCAACCTGGGGAGAAGATAAAACCCTTCAACATGAACTCAAGCTGCTTCGCTTTGTCCGGTACGACTCGGGCTGCTCGTGTCCTCTTTACCTTTCTGAAGTGCTCCTGAGCCTCCAGAAGCTTCTTCTTGCGGGCTGCAGAGTTGGACAGCAGCTGGTTCCAGCGCTTTATCAGAGACGCGTGACGAGCCTCGATGGCCTTTGATTGGACGTGCTGGGCGGCCAGAAGCTGGTCTTTGAGCGCCGTGATGTTGGTGATTCCCTCCTGCTGGAAGGCCTGCAGCCCGGCATCGAAGGTCTCCTGCAGACGGACAGAGATCAGAGGACGTTAAAGACCCTCAGGGTGCAGAGAGGTCAGAGAGCTGCGAGTGAGGACGACGTGCCTGCTTGGTGAGAAGAGTCTGCACAGAGGAAAGGTCTCTGCCGTAGTCGTCCGTCTTCAGGCTGTTCTCCTTCTCGCCTTCAAACAAAGAGCACAATGAAAGCGTCAACGTAAATAAAGATCTGTGCGTCAGTCGTCTTCCCGTCTGTGTTCGTACCGATCCACGACTCCACCACGTCCGCCTTCCAGTTGAACTGCAGGAAGGCCGAGTTCTCGTCCAGCTTGGCCTTCCTCTGAGCGGCCGCTCTCTCCAGCTCCGACACTTTGCCTCGCAGCGCCGCCATCTTGGCACTGATGCTGTCCACGTGATGGTTGTTCTGTTGGAGACAAAGTTCCCCGTCAGAGACGTTTGGCGTCCGCGCTCCCTGGTGAAACGTGAGCGTGAACACCACGTTACCTTCTTGATGAGCTCGTCTCCGTTGGTGCACACGTCGTTCACTCGGTCCCTGTGCACGGTGAAGTCCGTCTCAAACGCCTCGTGCTTCTTCAACAAGCCCTGCTCGACAGAGAGGACGCCCTCGGTCAAACACGTCTCCACCTCTCACAGTCTAACCACGTGACGCGACGCCTTACCTGCACGGCAGCCAGCGTGTCCCCGTAGTCCTCGCTCCCCACCAGATTCAACTTCTCATTAATCCACGCTTCTTCCTCTTCCACATTCGCAACAAACTGCTGGTACTCCAGCGACTCCTCCAGCCTCTTCCCCCTGAGAGAACACACACACACACTTTACATGAACACACCTGTGGGAGCGTCTCCGAGGAGGCTTCAGGGCGCGGCTCTCACCTCGCTCCTGATAAGTCTTTGAGCTCCTTCCAGTGGTCGACGAACTGGGCGAGCCTCTGCTGGATCTCGTCCTGACCGATGGTGTTGTCGTCAGACAGCTTCTTCCCCGTGTCCAGCACCGACTGCAAACACGACTCCGTGTTAGAGAGGAGCAGCATCACATGCTCTGAGTCTTTGTGTTACGTTTGCACGCTGCAGGCTCCAGGAACTCAAGGTCGACCCTTTTCACTTCACGCTCAGTCTAAGTTAGGAGTCTGTTCAGGAGCCTGAGGTGAGTGAAGGAGCAGATTCAGAGTGTTTGATCATCTCACCTGGATGGCCGGCTCGTGGGCTCCCAGCTCCGCCTCCAGCCTCTTGTGTTTCTTCCTCAGATTCTGTACTCCTGTCAAATCACGTCCGTAGTCCTCCGAGCTCACGAGCAACTTCTTCTCTCTGAGTGGGGTCAGAAAACAAACATCACCTTTAACACACACACACACACACACACACACACACACACACACAGTCATGATGCTCCTGCAGACCAAGAGCCGGCTCAGATCTCTTACTTGATCCATGACTCTTCATCATCCAGGTCCCTGAAGAACTGGTGCAGCCGGTGCGACTCGTTGAGTTTGGCTCGGCGGCCTGCAGCCATGCTCTTGATCTTGGTGAAGCGCCCGTTGACGGCGTCTCGTTTGTCCTTCACCTGAGACGTGTCGAAGGCGTTGCTGGCCATCAGGCTGTCGGCCTGACCGTTCAGATCCTTCAGACGGTCCTGCACAGACGGAAAGGGGACGGCGTCAAGACTCAGGATTTAAAGAGGGCTCTGTGCAGAGCAGAACCTATCCGACCCGTAGCAGCCATCTTTGACCCGTCTGATGTTTGATGACGACTTTAGCAGCGTGTGCTCTGACTCACCTCGTGTGCAGAGATGTCGGCCTCCAGCAGCTGGTGTTTCTTCAGCAGGTTGTTGACCGAGGCCAGGTCTTTGCCGTAGTCCTCGGAGGCCAGCAGAGCCTCCACCTGAGAAAGGACAAACAGGCGTCAGACAGAGGAGGGTCTCCGAGCTGCATCAGTGTGTGTTTGAGACGCGCGGTCACCTCGGACAGCCAGAAGTCAAAGTCTTTGATGCCCGTGTTGAAGTTCTGCTGCTTGTTGGCCTCTTTCAGCTTCTGGCTCTTCTCTGCAGATTTGTTGACGAGGAACTGCCACTGTTCGTCCAGAGCGTTGAGACGGGCCTGAGCAACACACAAGTCACGTTTGAGCTGCACGAGTCACGTTTGACGCTCTCCAACAGGCCGCTTGTCAGGAGTCACTCACCTTGACGGCGTCCTCGCTGCCGGCGCAGGCGCCTCTCTGGATCAGGGCGTTGCCGGTGTCGATGACACCGCGGATACGGTCCGCGTTGGCGTGCAGCTCGGCCTCGAAGGCCTGGTGCTTCTGGTGTTTGCTCTGAGGCGGGAGGGAAGGACGAGAGTCAGAACGCTGCTGAAACATCCAGAGCAGCTTTCATACTTACAGTCCACGAACAGAGCTGAGATTTAAGCCAGCTGGAGCGATAATGAAAACGTAAAAAAAAAAACTACTGGGTGTGATGAATTAAAAACACAGAACAGCACATGACAATGTGTCTGACGGGGACAGACAGGCAGGACGACACGTGGAGAACAAAACATGGCAGCGTGGAGGACAACATCTGGAAGAATCACTCAAAGTTGCTTCTTGGTTTTGATGTTTGGTCTGCTCGAGGCAGGACGGAGCGCACGCTGCTGCTGCTCTCAGCTCGGTTTGAACATCTGAAGCAACTTTAAAGAAAACTCCCGTCAAACAACGATGGAAGCATCGCCCAACAACGAGAAGCCTCTGATGATAACTAACATCTGTTTAAAGGAACACAAATTAAACCCAGGTGGAAAAAGAAGGCGGAGCTGAATGAGGGACAAACTGAAGGTGGACTGGTTCTACACGGTGTCTACACACACACACACACACACAGCACAGACGAGGACACACACCAGGAGGACCTGCGCGGCTGTTAGTCGGCTGACACACTACGCAAACTTACCAGCAGCTTGGACAGCTAGAATAAAAATAAGACAGTGGGAGAAGAGATTTAGTGTGAGTGCAGACGGGACACGGGGAGGGCTCCACACAGTTCAACAACAAAACACATCAGACTCCGTGATCCATGTAACACACACACATTTCATCTCCAGCCTGAACTCATGACTTCATTATTGTCTCTTTTCCTACAAACATCTAGAAATCGGAACCTTTAGGGGGAGACGGCATCATTCTGTCCAACACGTCATATTAAAGACAAACTGTGCTACTCTCATTTCTCAAGGATCAAATGGTTTTTTTGTCCACATAGATTGATCATGTATAATAATCCTAGTGGTCCCTGACGTGCTGAGCGGGTGGAGCTGTACCTGGATGTTGGTGGGATCCTTGTACGACTCGTCGGTGGCGGTCTGCAGCTTCTCGCTGATCCAGGCTTCGATCTCGTCCACGTCTCTGCTGAACTGCTGCAGAGTCTGAGACTCTCCCAGCTTAGAGCGCTTCTCGATCATCTGAGCCTTCAGACGACGCCATCTAACACACACACACACACACACACACACACACACACACACACACACACACACACACACACACACACACACACACACACACACACACACACACACACACACACACACACACACACACACACACACACACACACACACACACACACACACACACACACACACACACACACACACACACACACACACACACACACAAAATATGAAGATGAGCAACTTTATGCAAATCACTTTTTTCAAGAGCAAATTGTTTTTGTTTGGTTCTGAAAAGACAGTTACACGAATGTTCGACCATCGTGTGTGTGTGTGTGTGTGTGTGTGTGTGTGTTTTATAGAGGGCCTGTCTAACTCCTTATAAGCAGCAATGCAATCGAGTCAACCAATGAAATCTGTTAAAAACAAAGACGTGTTTGCATTCCCTTGTAAAAACACTGACTGTGCAGCTGCTTGGTTGTGTGTGTCTCTGGCAGTGTGTGCGTTTTAGAGTGCGTGTCTCTACCTGTCCAGGACTTCATTGCGGCGGTTAAAGATCTCCGGTTTGGCGTAATGATCGGCTCCAATCAGCTGGTCAGCGAAGGACTGCAGGGCTGCGATCTTCTCCTCCTGCACGTTGATGGCTTTGTCGAAGTCCTCGTGTTTCTTGATGAGAGCCTCCACGCTGTCCAGGGAGTCGCCTTTGTCGTCGCTGGCCAGGAAAGCTTCACGAGCCGCCATCCAGTTCTCAGCCTGCTCACAGTCCCTGTTGAAGAGCTGCAGGGATGAAAGCACGGTCAGTCACCGTGAGGTCACAATGAGATGTGTGTGCGTGTGTGTGTGCGTGCACGCGGCAGCACCTGCAGCTCCAGGCACTGGTCCAGCATCATGCGGCGCTGCACCCAGGCCTTCTCCAAGTCTGCTCGCTCACGGTCCAGAGCTTCAAGCTTCTGCTGGATCTCAGGACTGGCATAGTGTCCTCGCACGAGAAGCTGCTGCCCGAACTGCTCAAATGCCTGGAAGGTTCCGGCGCGAGCGTCGATCTCTGTGCGATGCTCCTGTGGAGACGGGACATTTCATTTAGAGGAGCGAACTTAAAGCAGGAAGAGCAGAGAAGAACATGTCAGTACCTGATGTCTCTCCAGAAGGGCCTCGGCTCCCGTCACATCTTTGGCCAGCTCCTCCGAGGACACCAGCCCTCGGATGCCGTTAATCCAGGACATCAGATCTCTGCGTGGACATGAAGAATAAAGTTACCATGCAAACCTGGCTGGGATAGGTCGTTCATCAGGTCCCACCCGTGTTAGTGTCTCAAACAGGCCATAAACCTGCAGCTCACCTGAAGTCAGAGAGGAAGCGCTGCAGGTCGTGGGAGTTGCCCAGTTTGTCTTTGCGTTGGTCGGCTCGTCCCACCAGGCTGCTCCACGCCGTGTTCAGCTCGGTGCATTTCTCCTGGATGTCATCCACGGCCTCCGGGTGGGACTGGATGAGACGCTCCGCAGTCTCTCCCAGAGAGTTCACCTGGAGGACGGAGACGGAACAGCAAGTGAAAACGAGACTGGAGGCAGAGTGCCTGATGTTGTGACATCACTAAAGGAGATCTGACCTTATCGCCCAGGGCGGCCAGGTCTCTCTCGAAGCCTTCGTGTTTGCGCTGCAGAGCCTGAACGCTGGCCAAGTCGTGTCCGTAGTTATCCGTGTTGAGCGCCTGGTTCTTCTCCTCGATCCACTCTTTGGTTTCATCAGCATCCCTGCAGAAAGACAAGACCACAGACTCGTCCTCACATTGCTTCACTGAGTGTGGCTAACGTTAGCTTCTCTGCTAACGTGGCCGATGGAGAACGTTAGCATAGCTTTGTTTGATGTGCTTCTTCTTCTTCTATTTTTATCTGATCAGCAGTTTGAGTGTAATTTGTTGAACCAATCAGTGAATCTGGTCTTTCTGATGCTGACTGGTTTAATAATGCAGACGGCTAATCGAGCATCGAGCAGTGGAAAGGTTTGAAGTGTGTTTCTGTCCTACCTGTGGAATCGCTGCACCTCGTGAGCGCTGCCCAGCATGTTGCTTCTATCCTCAGCCAGCTGCTGCAGAGACCTCCAGCGATTGTTCAACTCCTGCACATGAACAAATCCATGTCAGTCACTTTTCTGCACTTCTCCTGTTTCTGAATCTTTCTGCAGATTTTGTTTTGTCCTCACAGTTTGAGCGTCAGACAAACTAAACAGCCTAAATGTGCGGATTCAGAAAACTGTGAGGCTTCAACTTACAGATCAGAATTCAAGGCAGTGTGAGCAATAATTGTAATGTAATCACAGAAACACAACAGTGTGCTGGAGGTGGGATCACTGTGATTGAAGTGCACAGGGGACAGTGATGGACAAACAGATGCAGGTAATCTGATGGGAGCGAGATGCACGAGGAGAACACAAAACGACATAAGGACGAGTCACAAACCAGAAATAAAAAACAAACAGGATGCTGCGGACACTTTAGTATGCAAACATTCATACTACAGTCCACTAAAAGGAGGACAACGGGACTGACAAAAACAACAAGTGGACACTCCAGAGACCAGTTAGAGTCAGGCTGCAGAGGACATGAAGAGGCGGCTCATGTCACATGACGATGGGGTTAGTTTGTCTGATCAGGATGCAGGACAGGGGGAGAGGGCGAGGTCGGACTAGTCCAGCTTACCTTGATGGTATTAAAGTTAGCCGTGGTTTGTACAGCCAAGCGTACATTCTACACTCGAGGTGATCGACACAGAAGGGAGGAGGACAAAAAGAGAAAACACCACAGCAGTCAGGAGAGTGATGGGAGCTCCTGAGGCCGTCTTGGTCCTCTCCCAAGACTCAGATCAAGTCATGACAGAGAAATCACTGCAACCAGTACCAGAGCAGGACCAGCCCCACATACAGAATCATGATGAACCAACAGAACCTCGCAAACCATCCACGCATCCCGCTGTCTCATCATATTCCATAAGTGTCTCAAGCTGTGTTCAGATCAGGAGCAGAGGGACATTTTACTTCCTCACGCTGCAGGACAGCTGTCCTCCTGTCCTGATACATCCAGCGACCTGTGTGACCAGCTGTTAGCTCAGTGACAGGACGCCGCTCAGATGGACGCCAAGTCACTACTGCTAACAAATCACACGTCGGCTAAACCCGTCTAACTACAGACTTTACTGTGGTTTCACTAAAGCCTTGAAAAGGGAAAATCCCACAACTACAACATGTCAGTATCACTATGTGAAATAAAACCCAGAGCGTTTCTGTCCCTGTTTAGAAACGATGATGATCATCGATGAACTTCCTTTAAAAAACAAAGAAACTCCGTCATAATCCAGAAGATCAAAAAGAAAAGAGGTTTTTAAATTTCTGTGTGCAAATGACTTTTAACATTCTTGTTTTCTGACTGGAGGTTTGAGCGCCGCGTGTACGGAGGCCGTGGTCCTGGTTACAGGTCACCCCCCCCCCCTCTCTCCTCCCAACACTTCCTGTCTCTCTTCAGCTGCCCAAGCTAACAGACATTATAACTGTGGCTAACGGTCTCAAGGCTGTGTGTAAAAGTCTCCTCTCTTTGGTCTGAACACACCTTTACTCAGCATGATTGCAGTTTCTTCCTGAGGTCACACGCCAGTTTCAAACATCAACCCAATGCTGAACAGTCATGCAGAGTTCAAGTATCAGATCAGGATCCGACAGGCCGTCAAATCTCTGCAGTTGATGCATTTAGTTCAAACGTACATAAAACAGATGAATGTTTGGATGTGTGGTCTGAGGACGGCTCGTATGACGGAGCTTACCTTCCACGGAGAAGCAGTCTTTGAATCGGCTTCATCCTGTTTGAAGGAAAAACACGAATGATGGTGGTGAGTTTAAAGTTCATGTCTGTGAAATGTTGGATCTGAAACATGAAATCAAAGTTTACAACCTTGCCGAGAGCAGAGCCGAGCATCTCTTGTTGCTGAAGATGAAAATAAAGACAGACGTCAGTAAACCTCTAAAACATGAAAGACGGCTCACATAGGGAAGTGAGGGGGGGGGGGGGGGGGGGCGGGGCTTACCTGAGCCTGAACCATGGGGGCTTCTTCCGCCATCAGACCCTCAGACTCCAGCTCAGACGCCACTTTGTTGATGTCCCTGAGACGAGACTCGTTGGCCTTCAGGTCCTGGAGGAAACAGAACATGAGCAGAATCATTAACACCGGCAGGAGACTCCAGACCAACTGAACCGATTACCGGGCCAACGGGGATCTAGACTACGATGAGAACTTCACCTGCAACTGGCTCACTTCATTTCTCAAGAGAGACAAACTGATACGATGATAATCCACTGTAAATATTAAAGGTCACATGATCTCCTCCTCTTCAGGTGAAATCAGTGTCCTCGCTCCTCTTCATCATGTGTGTGAAGTGTGTTGTTGTAAATCCACTCTGATCCTGTATCTGATCATGTCTATAAACCCCTCTATTTCAGCCCTGCTCAGAACAGGCTGTTTCTGTGTCTGTAGCTTTAAATATGTAAATGAGCTGTGTCTGACCACGCCCCCTCTCTGGAAGGGCTCGGGTGTACTCGCTGCTTTCTGGCTCCATGTCCTATTGTTTACGGTGAGAAGGCAGACTCAGAGGGCAGAACAAACACCTAGCTGTGGGAGTGTCACCCACCTGGGGGAGGGGCTACTTCCCTTTGTGATGTCATGAAGGGAAAATCTCCAAACGGCCTGTTTGAGCACACATTTTGTGAAAAGTGGAGCAGGCAGAAGACAGAGAGGATGGACTTTTCTCATCATTGGGGGGTTTGTAGACAGAGTAGGGACAGAATATGGTGAAGTGGATTTGACAGAACATGTGACCTTTAACGTGACCTTTAAACAAAGTGTTTCTAAAGCTGAACGTGTGCCGTTTGGAGTTTTCTGTTTCACGGGGGAGGATTTACCTTCTGGAAGTCGTCAAACTTCTTCTGCAGGACCTCGACTTGCTCCAGGTCCGACCCGACCTCCTCGTTGGTGAGGGCGCCCTCCTTCTCGTTGATCCACTGCTGCAGCTCGTTGGCCTCGCGGAACAACATGAACTTCTTGCAGCTTTTCTCCAGCATGTCTTTGCGTTTCCCTCCCAGCTCCAGCAGAGTGCCGTACCTGCAGGGGGAGAAATAAAAAGTTACAATCAGAGAATATCACAGAATCATTGACGTTAATTAAAGTCTGACAATCCCTCTGCGGCTCTTTTCTTAAAGATCTAAATATGAGCTTTGATGATGATGACAATGGAGCACCATGCTGCTGTGGAGATGTTTGACCATGAACATTCCTTCCTGCAGCTGAATGCAGAATAAGTCCAGCACATAACGTGATGTATCCGCACTGCTCAATCTCAATCCTGACCTGGAGCGGCTGATTGGTTGAACAAGCTAACGACACTGGAGGAAAGTGCTAATAAACAGGAAGTGCTGTTCCTGCACAGTCTGTCGTCGTGTCCTGAGATGGGACAGTTTGTTTCTGCAGCACTCTGATCGACGTCTGTTCTTAGAAATACTTTTAAATCTGCTCGTTACAGAAGTCGATGCTGCACCTTTCACTACCTCACATCGTTTATACAGCAGGAGGAGTCGACTCACCCAAACCTCGGCTACACTTCTGTTCAACAACATTTGATCACCTGTCAGTGTTTTCCCTGTGATCATTAAAACTTGACTTCTAATGGAGACTGGGAGTCTTTTCTTTGAACACACTTCCTGGATGTTATTCATTCACACAGTTTTCACACTGAATAAAGATTCCTGCATAGACGTGAGCGCGTCTACAGCTTGAATTTGTGATCAATATAAAACCTCCTTCTTCTTGACAATGACATGCAGAAATGAATCAGAACATTTGCAGGAGCAAAGAGCTGAAAAATAAGACGACATCATCATCATCATCATCATCATCATCCAGAGGCAGGCCGGGAATGAAGAGGAGGTTCAAGGTTCGGATCGGAGGCGCTTCTATCCAGGCACTGAATAGAAGTGGAGGGTGACGACATGACATGAAGGGTTTCTGGGGTTTGGAGGGATGTAAAGTCGAGGATGATATCTAGTGGTTTCACCATCACAACACGCAGAGAGAGAGAGAGTCGCCGGGTCCTACTCACAGCTCTTCCACCTGCTTCATGCGCACTGACACGCTGCACGCCTCCTTGGTGACGTGTCTGCTCAAGAGGCAGGGCGCGACACAAGGTTAAGTCGTTACACACAGCGAGAGGACAGCAGAGGACACAGAGACAGAGGCCGGGAGGGGCGAGACCGTTAGTGAGCAGAGAATATGATTAGTGGGAAGGGGAGAAAGGTTAAAACTCAACAATGAAGAGGAAACGTTACAGCAGGAGGAGGAGGGGACACGTGATGGGGATTTTCTTACTGGTTGTCAATCTGGTCTTGGCGCAGAGCGATGCTGCCGTGCTCGTCCAGCAGATTCTCCCTGGAGGAGGACTGGGTGGGGTCCAGCTTCTTCACGTAGGCAGCGGGTACGAAGCCCTGGCGATCGTTCACCTCCACCTTCCACCAGTCCTGCAGAGAGACGAGAGAGAGGGAGCAAAATCAGCAGGAGTCCACTCGGCTGTTTCACAAACAAATCTAAAATGCAAACTCTAAATGAGCCTCCCTCATATCAACGTGCATCTCAAAGACGGTGCAGGTTTGTCACTGTTACCTTGTTGGTGCTGTTGAGCAGAGTGAGGATGTCTCCCTTCTTCATGGTGACCTCCCGGGGACTCTTCTCCTGGTAGTCGTACAGAGCGAGCACCAGCTCCTTCCCCGTCTCGTCGTCAGTGGGCGCCACTTGTTGCTGCTCGAGGAACACGACATGATCACTGATGGTGGATTCACGTTTAAACCACAGAGACTCTGAGGATCCGAGCCTCTGGGACTTTTAAGGATTATAAATCTGCTTCTTTGTTTTTTGGTTATTCCCTTATTTTAGCCAATAACCTTTCAGTACACGTTTGCAGCTGTGTGAAGCCAAACTAGTATGTAGTACATGATTTAGTTTCAGTCTTTTTCTCTTTACATTATATAGATATATATATCTATCTTTACCCTGCAGGACTGGGCCTGTTCCTTCAGAGCATGGATGCTGCTGCCGTAGGCACTCAGGTCAGACATCAGCGCCTCGTGCTTCTTCAGCAGAGCCTGTGGAAAAACAAAACCTTCAGCTTCCTCTGGCACACGGGAACAACATGGTGAGGCGTGTCGTCATTAAAGCATCATGAACCTCAGCAGAGTCCTCGTCCTTCCCGTAGTCCGGGCTGCCCACGATGGGCTCCTTCTCCCTCATCCAGGACTCGGCCTCGTTGGCATCAGCGAAGTACTGCTGGGCCTGCAGGGAGTCCTCCAGGTCCTGTCTCCTCTGGGACGCCTTCGCCTTCAGTGTGTCCCAGCGGCCGTGAAGTTCAGCCAACTTGGTTTTCACATCGTCCGCAGCAAAATGTCCTGAAAAGACAGACGATGGTCAACATGAAATATTTCTAAACCATCTCATAAAAAAGACGCCAAACAGAGCTTGGAAAGCAGACGGGTACCTTCCTCCACCATGGCGTCTCCCTTCTGGGTGACGGCCTTGATGCGAGGCTCGTGGCCGGTGATCTCGGCCTGCAGGGCCTGGTGCTTCTTCAGAAGGTTCTGGACACCAATCAGGTCTTTGCCTGAGGGGGAAAAACATGACGCAAACATTTTTAACAACCCTAATAATTTTTTTATATTTCATGATTGTTGACTCCAAGACAAAGCATCTGACGAATCACCTCCTTGAACCACTTATATGTTACCTCTATCACTGCTGTAGATTTACCTCTGTTAGTGGAAGCAGCGATGGGCTCCTTCTCTCTGATCCACGTCTCCTCGTCCTCCACGTCTCTGAACAGCTGCTGCAGCCTCAGAGAGTCGGACAGCTTCTGCTTGCGTGCCGCCATCGGCTCGCGGAGAGCTTCGTAGCGCACCACCAGCGCCTCCTGCTTCTTACGGATGTTGTCGGCGTCGAAGTGTCCGGCCTCCTGGAACTGGCGAGCTTGAATAGTGATGCCGTCGATGCGGTCCTGAGGAACGAGGAGGAACACGTGTGTCAGTTTACAAAGAAGAACAAACAGTGAAGATGAGGAATGCGTGGAGTGTGCGAGTGTCACCTGGTGAGCAGCCACGTCAGCCTCCAGCAGAGCGTGTTTCTTCTGCAGGTTCTGGACGCTCGTCAGGTCTTTCCCGTAGTCGTCTGACGCCAGGTGACCCTCCACCTCGTACAGCCACAGCTCGATGTCCTCCACGTTCCTGTTGAACTGCTGCTGCTGGTTGGCCTCACGCAGCTTGATGCCTAAAATCAGACATCAGAGAATTAGAGCATGATCTCTAGATGTTGGTTTGACAGAGCAGACAGTTGGTGCAGGCAGTACCTTTCAGCTCGGTGGCTTCCAGCAGTTTCTTCCACTGGGAGCTGACCTCCTCCATGCGACCGGCCACCTCATCAGAGGCATAATGCTTCCCATCCAGCAGCTCCTGACCCGACTTCTGCAGAGCGTCGATGCGGCTCTGATTGGCTGACAGCTCAGCTTCAAAAGCCTGGTGTTTCTGCACCTTACCCTGAAGGTTCGAGGGGTCCTGGTACCAGGAGAGCAAGGCACAGAGGTTACAGGTTAGAAACCAAAAGCAGAACAGACAAATATCTCAAACAGAGTCCAGATAAAACATTTAAACACGTTAGAAGGAAGTGACACTTTTTGTTGTTGCTTAAATGTCAAATGTCGTGTCTCTGTTGTGTTTCCTGACTTCTATCTTTTGATAAAGAGCATCCTTCCTTTCTCTTTTTTAGAGGGACTACCTTGTAGGCTTCATCTGTAGCGGTCTTCATCTTCTCGTTGATCCAACTCTTGAGCTCGTCAGAGTCCCTGAAGAACTGCTGCAGGTGGAAGGAGTCCTCCAGGGCGGCACGACGAGACTGAGCACGCTCGTGCAGGGCGTTACGGCGGCTGAGAAGCTAAAAACGTGCAAAGAAGAAGAAAACGTTGAAACTAAGAGAAAAGAAACACACTGCTTTGTCTCCTCTATTTAATTTAAAGCTGTACTCACAGCATCTCTGCGGGTCGCCACGTCCTCTTTGGCGTAGTGGTTGTTCTGGATTAGTTTGGTAGCGAACTCATCGAGAGCCTGGAAACACAAAGAGATTTATTTTAAGCACAGCAGCAACACGACAGGAGGACGGGAGTCTGGATTGTGCTGCACGTTGAACTCACAGTGATCTTCTCTTCCTGGGCGCTGAGAGACTTCTCAAAGTCCTCGTGTTTCTTCAGGAGGGCCTCCACGCTGTCCAGGGAGTCCCCCAGGTCTTCATTCAGGAGGAAAGCCTGCATGAAGACAGAAACATCAGAACCCTGCACTGCACAGAACACAGGCTGCTCGTCAGAGAGAGTCACGCTACCTCTTGTTTGCTCATCCAGTTGTCAACCTGCTCGGTGTCTCTGTAGAAGAGCTGCAGGTCCATGCACTGCTCGTACTGCTGCCGGCGAACCTCCCACAGCTCCAGCAGGGAGTCCTTCTCCTCCGTCAGGATGCCCAGCTGCACAAAAGACCCGTCAGCAACAACAAACAGGTGCAGCCCTCCTTCCCCACACAGGCAGCAGTAAACATAGATATCGTGGCTTGTTTTTAATGTTTGACAAAATCCAGACATCAGAACTTTCTTGCAAGGCAAAATTCACTGTCTATTTTGCATATTCCCCTTTTATTATTATTATTTTGCATCACAGACTGTAAATGTCACAATAGTAGAAAAGAGAAGTTGGATGTTGGTACCTTTTCCTTGACCTCATCAGAGGCGTAGTGTCCGGTGTTGAGCAGAGCCTGACCGGCTTCATCGGTGGCTCTGAAGCTGTCCTCGTGGGCGTCGATCTCTCCCTGATAACAAAGAAAAAAACACATTTAAAAACCATCTTTGCTTCTCTGCATGTGTGACATGAACGTTCTTCATGTACAGCGTTCATCAAGGTTTTTTTTATTAAATCAGAGCTCTAACCTTGTGCTCCTGGTGGCGGTCGAGCAGAGCCTCGGCTCCAGCCACGTCATTGGCCAGTTCATCAGCATTAATCAGAGCTTTCATTTCCGTCACCCAGCTGGTCAGATCCCTGAAGTCGGCGGTGAAACGCTGCAGCCTAAAAAGAGAGACAGCAGAGGGCAGGAGTGAGCATGTGGTGCAGCGTGTTCATATTCTTACTTTAATGTGTGTTATTAGCTCTCATGCTCAGCAGACGGCGTGTCGTCAGCTAATCCCTGAACCGTGTCTGAACCTTTACCTGTACGAGTCGTTGAGGCGGGCGTGGCGCTCCGCAGCCAGCGTGCGGATCTGCTCCCAGTTGGTGATGAGCTCGTCCTTCTTCAGGTGGATCTGGGCGGCGTTTTGAGGATGCGTCTGCTGCAGGCGCTCTGCATCACCACCCAGAGTGTTAACCTGATTCAACGAGGGGAAAGGATTTAGATTTAGAGCGAGGCTGCATTATGTTGTTGTTTATTCACAGTGTGCTACAAAGCGTCCTCTTGCCTTATCTTCCAGAGCAGCCAGGTCTCTCTCCAGACCCTCGTGTTTGCGGAGCAGAGCCTGCACGCTGGCCAGGTCACGTCCAAAGTCATCAGACGCCATCAGCTGCTCCTTCTCCTTGATCCAGCTGATGGTCTCGTCCACATCCCTGATGGAACCATCAAAAAGGGTTTTTTTTACTCGCAGCTCTTAACCTGCATATCAGTCACATCCCGGTGATTAAAGTGTGCGTACCTGTTGAAGCGCTGAACTTCAGCGGCCCCGAACAGCTTGCCCTGCCTCTGCTGGGCCAGGCCCTTCAGGCGCTGCCACGCGGCGTTCACCTCGTCCTGTTTGCGGACGATAAGCTCCGCCTCCGGGTGGGTCTCCTGGATCAGCTTGGCCGCCAGCTGGTTGACCTCGTTGACGCGCTCCTCGTGAGCGGCCAGGTCCGTCTGGAACTCCTCAAACTTCTTCTGCAGGAGCTCCACGTGCTCCAGGTCCTGGCCCAGCTCCTCAGAGGTGGCCATGGTCTCCTGCAGGGGCAAGAAACCACTTGAGTCCAGCTTTCTTAACAGAGAGCTAACATTTTAGTATCTGAGCACCAGGCAGCGTTTTTATCCTTCCTGAATGAAACAACTTCATGATCTGGTTTTACTGAGCTTCTCTCAGCCTGCTGTGCACTTCTCTCTCTCTCTGGAACTGAAGACGTTTTGACCTGAAGTTACCTGACACACCTCGTTTTTTTCATCTTCACTAACTGACCTGGTTCTTCAGCTGTTCTCTGTGTGGATCTCATTCCATGTAAAGGACGAGGTTCCCGAAGAACACGGGGACTCCCTCACTTTTATTTTCTTGCACTCTAAAGCACCTTTTGTTTTTTTATCATTCATTATATTTCACTTTTTCTTTTATATATTGGTAACTGCTGCTTATATTTTATTTTTATTTATTTCTCATGTTAACTGTTTTTGCACCAAGACACATTCCTGCTGTGTGTAAATCTACTTCCTGCTGTGTGTCTGATGCATCACAGCCCTCGCTCAGAGGTTACACCTTGACATCCCTTCTCTCCACTGTGGGACTCTCACCTTGTCACTGATCCAGTCGAGGGCGTCCTCACACTCACGCAGGTACTGGACCAGTTTCTGGGCCTGCAGGAGGCGCGTGCCCTTCTCCTTGGTCCTCATCAGCAGGAGGTCCCACAGACGGTGCAGCTCCTCCAGACGAGTCTGCAGCACAAGGAGGTGAAAACGGTCAGAGAAATCACAGCAGGAGAACCTGTTCCTTTAAAATACGTCTCACTATCAGGGTCGGATTTTATTTGGACCAATAAAAAGGAGAAATGAACTCGAGAGTAAGAAAAACACAAGAGGACAAACATCCATGCTCCAGGAGAGGACGTATTGATCCTAAAGAAAAGAAAGTGGAGCTCGCACAAAGAGCTGCAGCGGGAGATTTTCACGGCACTCAAGAGTCACACGTCGTCCACAGCAGCTCGACACCTACTGTTATATACTCGGCCATATTGAAACTGGTAACTATGGGTCTCTGTTGTGTCCGGTACGGCGTGTAGGACTGAATCACACGGAGCAGGTTAAAGGTGGACGGACGGGTTACAGAGACATCGTCTTCATTATCGTTTGGTCTTACTCGAATGGTCTCGGAGGAGAAGTGGCCCTCGTTGATCATCAGGTTTCCCGTGTCGTCCAGTTTGATGATGGCGCCGGAGTTGGCCTGAACTTCAGCTTCGAAGGCCTGGTGTTTCTGCAGCTTCCCCTGCACGCGGCACGAGACATGAAGACATGAAGACATGAAGACATGAAGACATGAAGACATGAGGGTGAGCAGACAAAGATACGAGCTCATGCACCAGAGAACCATCAGAACCAGCGGGGGGGGGGGGGGGGGGGGGGCGTACCTGCAGGTTGGACGGGTCCTTGTAGTTCTCATCGGATGCAATCTGCAGCTTCTCCTGGATCCACTTCTCCAACTCGTCTGCGTCACGGCGGAAGAACTGGAAACGGTACGAGTCCTCCAGCTTCTGCCGGCGCATGATGGACAGATCCTTGAAGCGCCGGTAGCGGTCCAGCACCTGCTGTCGGCGCTCCTGGATGTCTTCGGCTGTCTCCAGCACTTTGGCCCCTGCGGTGTCCATTCTCTGCAAAGCACACGGATCAGACTCGTTATTACATTCATCAGTGCATGACGATATAAACACAGCATCCATGGAGGTCCGCTCTGTGCAGGACGTCTGAAGTCGTAAGTAAACTGAAGTGTGAAAGGAAGCCAGGTGACTAAAGACACATGTCCGCTCAGGGCTTCCGTACGTATCAGCGCTCCATGGAGCCGATGTTTAGAGTGAGAGAGGGCGTGGCCTCCTGAATCTACGCTCATGTTACACGTGTTTCATGCAGAGGTGCAGGGCAGGTTTTGAGTGTGTAATCGTTATTCTCGACTAAATCATGTTCAAAAACTTGGCAGCAGAGAGAAAACCTCAGCGCTCTCAAAACTTTTTTTGATGTTTCTTTGATGCATTTTGAGTCGAATGAATATTCAACCATTTTCAAGAAAAGCTGAAGTGGAAATAAATGAAAACAAAGCTTTACTTGGAAACTTAAACAGGACGTAAAGAACCAGACTGATTTCCTAAACACCCCCCCCTCCCCCTCCCCCTCCTCCATCCTGTCTCTAGCAGAGAAACCAAAGAGGCCGGCAGCTGAAATAGTAAAATGCCAAAGAGGGGTGGGGGGGTCGGAAATTCCACAAGCATGCGAACAGTCACCAGGCTCCACTTCACAATGGGAGCGCTGGCGTCAGCTTCTCTTCAGCTCTGCACTGACATCACATTCATCTGTGGGAATCAACGCAGCTGAAGAGCTGAGAGCAAAGTGCTCCGATATGAGGACTGAGAGCCATTAATGAAGCGGTGACCCTGAAACAGACGGACGTGAAAGGAGGGCAGCTGAGGATAAATGAGACGTATTGATCCGTCTAACTGGACCTGGGCTCTGTGCACAGTCCAGCAGCCTCATGTAAAAGCTTTTTTTTTTGTTGATGCTGCAGACAGTGAGAGACAAAGCGATGGACAGAGAGAAGAGAGAGCGTGCTGGTCTGTGTCTGCCATCAATGGCAGGATTAGTGGAGTCAGCAGGGCAAAGCTTTCTGACCGGCGCCAGAGGCCAGAGGATGCTTTACTCCCCACAGGCCACATCAGCCTATCCCGCACCAGCAGTGAGCTCACACACACACACACACACACACACACACACACACCCAGCAGGATCACTACAGTACATGGAGATTAGTGGATGCCTTTCAAAAATGGCCGCCCCGGACGTTATCTAGCACCCCTCCCCCTCCCAACATGTCCCAGGTCACAGAGCTTAAATGATGGCAGGGGTGTAAGCTGAGTGCAGCCTCGCTCTGATGGGACAGACGAACATCTCATCATTTGAATCAGGAAAACAAGCGGAGGTGAAGACTCTTAAAGCCTCGCCACACAAACATGAAACACTTTTACAGATTAATGAACCAACCAGATCATTTTAAGGCTGTACAGTTTAGGCCCCGCCTCCTGCAGTGTGGAGGTCGTTCAGCCCTAAAACACAGTGACGCTCCTAAAAACAGCCGTGGGACTGCAGATAGCACTCCCACCATCTTTATCAGCAGATAACAGCTTCCCTCTGCTGCCTCTCAGGGCTCTTCTGCACTCTGCAGCAAACACCCACACACACACACACCCACACACACACACACATACACACCCACACAAGTCCAGAGAAAAGTGCTGTTACACAGCCCTCACTCCATTTGTTCATTCTGTGCAGGCTTGTTGGGTGGAGACTGCATGTGACTCTCACACAGTCATCCTCTTCCAAAGTCCAAATCTCCTTTTTTTAATGAGTAGAGAAAACGCTAACGAAGCTAACAAAGAAGCTGTCATAAAGCGTTGAAGGCGTGTGACGCTGCGAGCCTCCCTGATGGTCTCACAGCTGCCTGCTTCAAGGACCTCTGCAGTTTGTTCTCTATCTTTACTGTCAGAAACATGAAGACAACGATTAACCCGGGTACACATCTGAGGAGAACAGGAAGTCACCGTGCAGCGTGTTGGGATCGTACTGGAGTACAGATAACGTCACCGTGCTCCAACAAGGAAGTGGACGGCTTCATGACGTCATCCTGAACCGCTCCGATTGGCCCAAAAACATCCAGAGTGAGCAGAGGAGCCCCCTGCTGTGCTGGACTCTACATACGCAGGTGTACTCGCACACAGAACGACGGTACAAATGCTGAAACAGACCAGCGAGGGCACGCAGTGTGAAACCATCATGGTTCATGTTAAACAGCCCTCAGAGAAGCTTCTGATGGAAGTGAAGCATTTCAACATGAGGCGTCAGACTTCCTCCTGCACTGATGGATCTCTGTAGAGACGCAGCGTAGCGTAGCTCGTGTTCAGCCTGAGAGAAATGTAGCAGGAGATAAAGAGGACAGGAGTGCGTGGGCGGATGAACGGAGGCTAACGGTGAGCCGTACAGAACCCACTTCTCTCCCACACGCAACAATCGTCACAAAGCTCCCAGCGAGCATCCCTCCCGTCAGACAGCAGCCCTCAGGCTCCATCAATACATCATGTTGACCTTCTCTAACTCTCTTGTTGTCATTAGGATGAAGTCACCCACTCAGAGAGTCTCCGTTACCACGGTGACCATCTGTGTGTGTGTGTGTGTGTGACGCCACACTGGGAGGATGGAAGCTGAAGGAATTCACAGGAAATGGGAGAGTGAAGAATATTCCCCAGCTGAGGAGCCGAGGACGATGGTTATATAAGCCGCCCTTTTCTTTTCCTTCACGCTGAACTCTCCGGCGTGTGACCAACAGGCGAACACAGTGAACAGCTGAGTTAGAGACAAAGACATTTATAACAAACAAAGTCTTGAGTTCTCCTCCCTGCACGTCCTGCTGGGATGTTTAAAGTCATGTGAGTCGGGGAGTAAACATGCAGACATACAACAGGCTGCATCGCTTCAGCTGAGTCATTCTGGGGCAAACGCACCCGATGAAGAACGCCCATGAAACATGATTGTTGTTACCGCCGACAGGCTCCGACTGTTTATCTACGAGACGGACAGAAAGGATTCCTGCAGCAGAGGGTTAAACAGCTGTGTCTTATCTTCTGAAAATGTCAACCAGAGTTTCAGCTGATTTGTTTGATCACACACACAGCGAGGCCGATCTCCATCAGACGGGACAGGAAGGCGTCTCAGGAGGAAGAACGTGACGTGGAAACAACAAGCCAATCTGTCACTGTCAGTACGATGTGAAGTTCATCATCACATCCACAGACTGAACTGAACGTGCATACAGTGTGTACAGTGGGTCGTGTCTCACACATCCCTCCTGCTCGCTCGCTCGCTCTCAGTCAACGCTGTCGGAGAGAAAACCTCGGCGAGCGATCTGCGTTCACACACGCAGCTTCTTCTAGATCACTGAGAGCATCTTCGTCCTGCACCAGAAGCTCCATCTGACAATCTTTCCTGCTGTCACAAACTTCAAACAAAAAATCTGATGCACTTTAACCAGCAGGTCAGGCTGGAGCGACCTTCTGATGTCATCTATGTACCGATCACCCAAGGTCAAAATAAAGATGACTGTTCCCAGATTTGATCATTTCCTTTGATAAAAACATTGACACATTAAAACACATGATGACACGACTAACATGAGACGGCAGCAGACACAATCCTTTAACATGAGTGTTTCCTGTGTCGGCCCACAGAGGCTCCTTTCTGCTCCTTTCAGCTCGAGAACAGGCTGGAAGAACGCAGGCGTTCCTGCAGGACTTTGAAATTCATCTTCAGCATTTCATTTTCACCTAAAGAAAATCCCACCAAGCACAGACATGCAGTAAACAAGCTAACTGTGCAGGGACAGGACGTTTAAATGACGAGCAGCTTACCCAATCCTGTAATGTCATCAAACCGTCCATGTCCAAACAGAAGCAGAACAGCACCGGGCTCAGAGTTCCTCTCAGCGTCTGCCCTCAGACACTCTCACACTGACTGAAGTGTGTGGCCCAGGACGACGCATTGCACCTGCAGTGACTCGGCTGTACAGAGGAGCAAGCCAAGATGAAGCCCAGCCCATGCGTCTGCCTCTGAACCTCCTGCCCCTCCCATCAGCCTTTACTCAGCAAAACAATGCCCACTGCTCTGGAAGCTTCCGCTCCACACAACACACACACACACACACACACACACAGAGGTGTTCCCTCGAGTTTGGGCTAATCTGTATAAAGGCACATCATTATTGTCATAAATGAGTAAGAAGCAGACTGGAGTTAGAGATCAGAGAAAGCAGATCCTCCCAGCTGAAACAGGAAGGATGGAGCCTGATAATGTGTTGTAGTTTGCAGCAGATGAGCGAGCAGTGTGTTGTGTGTCTGTTCTCCTCAGGTCAGGGTCAGTGTGTAGGCTGGGCAGGTTCAGAGTGTGTCGCTCTGCTGTGTTTAAAAAGATACAACTTATGAATCTGAGTCAACAGAGAAACAGAGAGGAGTGCAGCAGACTGCGTTCACTTCCTGCTGCTCCAGTCCGGTTATTCAGCTTAACGATAGAAGTCAGTGGAGAACAAACTAAGTTAGTGTTTGCACATCTCCCAGTTAGACGAGTGTCTGTGTCGTGTGCAGACTCCAATTAAAAAGCTCATTAACGTGCGGCAGCGTTCGAGGACTTTCAGGTCGCTCTGGGAATAACCTGACAAGTATTTTAGGAAGTGCAGCTCATCGACCTGTCCCACTTTGCTCCCATGTTTGTCTTAACACAGATTAATCAAGTCGGGCTTCAGCGCCAGGTTACGCTGTCCAAACCTCCCTCCCAGGCTCGGACGTGACTCACGATGATGAAGGGAAATCAGTTTATCTACTACGCAGCCAGAAGCCCAGCATGCAGCCAGGAGAGAATCCGCTTCAAACACCAGCGCTGCATTATTCCCTTTAAACAGATCCCAACAGAACCAGTGATTCCTGCACGCTGTTCCTTTGTGTCTGATCACATTTACGGTATTCTGCAGAGCTCGAGGACTCTTATCTGCATCACAAACATCTCCACTTCCTTTTGGATTCGGCCGGCCCACATACAGGGCAGCTTAAACCAAATACATTTAGAGGGATGTGACCGAGACAGCTGCACGCGTCGATACAAACAGCAAACCCAAACTATTCATTTCTAGAAGAAAGTGTGCGGCTTCGTCGTGCAGCTGTGTAATCATATTTCTGAGGGTCTCGGTCTCAGACTGGGCAGACTCGTGACTTTAAATCAAGACCACCACAGACCGGCTACGTCATCACCGTGATTAGAAGGAAAACACCTCTTCAATAATAAAACAAGAAGAAACAACTTGAAGTCGTTTGTAATTAGATTTTCATTCTGGGGTTACGACAGCAGCCTTCTCTGTGTTACGTCTGAGTGAGTGAGTGAGTGAGGCCTGCTGCACACAAGTTGAGGGGTTTTTCTGGGATATTTATGATCTTGGTCTTGACCCCTAAATGTCTTGGTCTGGTCTTGGTCTATGACCACTCTGCTCTCGGTTAGTGTGGTCTTGACAACAACACAAACTGAGTGGTTTACTGCGATGATAAACTGGTGCTACCCATCCAGATGTGCTGCTCTGTGCAGTGCCGGGAGAATTATCTGAAAGGGGCGTTTTCCTCTATCGAGAAATTCTCCTTCTTATATCTTACAGACATGTTTCATATTGGAGCATCAAACCAATTAATATTAGAGTCCCACATCTTAGAGGAGCCCAAGCTTGGACTCTCATAAGGTTCTGATTGTTCATGTGATTCTCTGGAGTAACAATAGCACAGTTAGTCCAATCACTATCTTGTAGAGGCTGCATCCTGTAGCTTTCCGTTTAAATTCCTCTGAGGAGTGTGTGTGTGTGTGTGGAGTGGGGGGCTGCTGGCTGGTATGTGAAGAACTTGGCACCACCCTGCCAACAGCCACATGCCGGACTATCATTTGGAGAGGTGTTAGGACAGCTACAGCCCACAATCAGAATCATCAAAATGCAAACTGGACCTTCTAATCTCTATGTAAATGACATCCTGTGTAACTGTAACTGGAGATGACAGAACCTTTTAATTGCTCTTTATGCACTCCTTAAAAAACGTCCAACCATCAGATAACACGAGTAAATGATCAACCATGACCCTGTGCAGGGTAACCAGAGGACTGACTGAGAGCTGCACAGGGCGGCGGCTCCATGTCAGCCATGACCGACTAATGTGGCCCTGTACACCCTTTACATCCAAACATTTCATTCATTTAGTACAAAAACACAACGATCACACTGCAGAGGAGGACAAAGAAAGCTCCTGATACTGTTTAATGACATTATTTATCACGCTGTAACACATCGTTAGCAGACAAGCTAACAGATAGCGTCTCCTGACAGACCTCTTAGCAACAAGACATTTTATTAAAAAGGAATAAAGCACAACCATGCCCCTTCATAGCAACACATCATTAGCTGATATTACAAATAACTAACACAGACAGCTAATTCAACCCTTCATTTTTTAACGCAGCGCAGGTCAAAGTACACTTACGACGTTTAAATGCGACCAGGATTAATTTTTAGATCATGTATAATGTACATATATGTTACAGAGGTGAACTAACAAGCCGTGTGTGCTGTTATTTTATCTCCTGTAATGTAAATATCACTCAACAAAAGGGGAGTGTTGGCTGCTAGCTTAGCTCACATTAGCCACCGAGCTAGCTGTCGTTGAATTAACGGAACGGTTAAAAACGCACGAGCGTCATCGTGAACGGATTCCGTTTAATTTGCAAAAGATAATTTAACGTCATTATCATACCTCGGTTTGTTCTCGACGAAGCTGAAAGAGGATGATGTTTGACCAGGCGGATCGACGACGAAGGACGAGCGGCTGCTCTGGGATGGGTGACTGTTTTTTTTTTTTTTCTTACCAAATGTGACGTAATTTTCTGCAGCTGTACGGAAAGGACCGAGTCTTTTCCGGAAATACCCGAAACTCCGCGACATTTAATTATTTTGCTAGTGGATTTTAATGTGGTTTCGTGCATTTTTCTATAATTTCTCGAGTTGTTTAAATATTACATATAACATTTTTTATTATTTAGTCTGTAAAATCTCTAATATATGCCTTTTCCCCCTTTAAGTGTATACAGGGACTTTATACGGAAGAGGATTAGGGACAGTCACAAGAAATAAATAATAATTGAAGGAATATTATTTTTATTATGCACTTCGATAACAAAGTCGAAATGGTGAGGAACAAACATAGAAATTTCAGGAATTAAGATAAAATACATTTAAAATTGAATATAAATGTCGAGGACAAACTCAAAATACAAATTTGCTACATTTCGACATTATTCTAATTATTTCTTTATTATTTAAGTGCACAATAGAAACATCTTTTTTCTAATTCTTTATTCCTCATGACTGTCTCATGAGAGATTGTGTTCAAGTGTGAAAATAAACAGACCCTTCCATACATGAAACTCTGGGTGGTCTGTGAGGAGTCATTCAGTATCAGCTGACTTCCACAAGGAGCGTTCAGACAGGAACACCAGTGTTCATGTGCTCACATCTTGTAGTTTTGCTTTTATTTGTTTGCAGAATCGATCCTGACTGTAAACTGAAACTGTATGTTCTCATACTGAAACACCGGCCGTCCCATAAAGTGATTGTGTGGTAAAGTTAAAGCCATGAGTCATGCATTTTATTAAAATGTTTGTCAAGCTGAAAGGAATATGACAGCAGCTATAATCCTTGTAGAGACAACAAGTGTCGTGTTGGTCTAAATACAACCTCTAACTCTGCATCACGTGATGGCGGCACCAGAGGGTCACTGGTTCAAGTCCTGGTGCGGATCAAATCTGTAAATTAGTCTGGTAGCTGGAGAGGTTCCTGTTCACTTCCTGAGCACTGCAGAGGTGCCCCTGAGCAAGGCACGAACCCCCTCACCCCACCAGCTCAGCTCACTCCGACATCTCTCCAGCATCCTGTTTGTATTTCAGCCTCGTGCCTCGTGTGAACACGTTTAACTTCCCCTCGCAGGATCAATAAAGTACATCTTCTCAAAAACAGAAGATGAGGAAACACACAAAGTATTTAGTCGGCTTTCATGCAGGGTAAAAAAAAAAAAACAGTTTTATTTGTGCGTGGACGTTATCCACTGCTGGATTTAAGTTATTCAGTCTTATACACATCTTTGTAATTCTCTAAAACAGTCTGAGAAACTGTAAATGCACAATCACTGTTTTGGATAGCACCAATGTCTCTGCTCTGCACAGTCTTTCTATTTTGAATACGGATGTCTTTGGCTACAGAGATACAGTATATATTGATTTAAAAAGATCGAGCACATACCAGAGTTTTTGTTTCGGGCATCAAAGACGTGAAACTTCTCACTTCACTCGCTAAGGTCGGTCGATTCAGTCCAAAGTGACAGACGACGTTCACCCATCATGCATTCATGAAAGCTCTCAGTGAAGACTAATTCAACACCATGTTTAAAGGTCTTCTCCTCCTCTTCAGTGTGAAGAAGTCTCAAATGATGCATGTTTTTAAAACGAGCTGGATCCATGTTGTGTGTGTTGAAGCTCTCGTGTGTTTTCACACCAAACATGTTTAAACTCGACTTTTAAAGAGCTTCTTTATTTACAAAGGATTTCCCACGTCTATAAAACGCTTTGATTAAAAGTCGTGTTTTATAAATAGGTTTTTAACAAATCTTTACAAAAACGACATTCCCTCCAAAAGATGGCGCCGCTCTTCATGAACCCATCCCTGCTGACAGCCTTTAAGCGGTGCTGTTTGCGGAGGTGTGCAGTCTGACTGTCAGATGGGCGAGGGCGCTCGCAGTGAGCCGCTCACAGCTACGTCTCCAAACACGTTAGCGTACGAGGCTTTGAGGAACTGCACGTAGTTCTGCAGGCTCCGGTTGGTGCTGTCCGACTGCTCCAGCCGATCCTTCACATCCTGTAACCTGCTCTGGTACCGCCGCTCCACCTGTGGGTCACAAACACACCTTAGACACCTGCTGGCTCAGCTGACGGCCTCGCGCTCTTCCAACCTGTACCTCCTCTTTGCTGCGCTGCAGTTGGGTGATTTCGGAGGTCGTCCTGCTCAGTTGTGTCTCCAGGTCCAGGATCTTGGACTGAGTGGAGCGCTCTTTGGTGGCTGCTCGTTCTCTGGTCACTGACAACTGGAGCAAATGAATAAGGAAACAGGCTTTACATAACAGAGCATCTGTAAGAAGTGCTGAAGACAAAACAACACGGGCCTGAGTCAGGACTCGTCGGACATCTCTGCGACCTGTTACGAGTAAATGCAGAGGTCTGATTGGTGCAGCAGCTCTCATGCTCAGTGCCACAGTCTTGTTTTGTTAACAGTTGTTGTCAGTCTGCAGACCTGTTGTCGAGCATCCTCCAGAGCCTCCTCCAGCTTTCGGCTCAGCAGCGAACACTCCCGGGATTTGTCCTCCAGGCGGAGCTGGTTGCTGTGGATGGTGTCTTCCCGTTTGGTTACGACCGCCAGCAGGTCTCTGTTCTGACCGTCGGCCTCCTCCAGCTTCCTGCCAGATCACAACAACAGGACCCGTATTACAACACGCTAGACCCGACCTCGAGAATGAGCTGACACGAGTCCACTCAGGTCAGGAAATGCTCACAAGTTCATGCTGAAGAACCTTCAGTGAAGCACATTCACAGACTCCATGTTATACTTCTCATAAAGACCTCAGCCCTGCAGTGTGACGGTCCAGGTGAAAGAAGGCTGACCCACCTTTCCACGCTGTCGACTCGCTGCTGCAGCTGTCTGTTCTCCTCCATCAGCAGCTTGTTCTTCTGTCTGAGCAGCTCCACCTGGCTGCTCTGAGTCTCCACCTACCAACACCAGACACCATCTTTCATCAGACCACCTCTCCTTCACTAACACAAGCTGTGTGTGCTGACTACATCATGGAGCAGAGTTGATGTGATATTTAAAGAGAAGCCTTTTGTAAGAATTCAGTGTGTGACGTGTCCAGTCTGCAGGTCATGTTTGAGGAAGATTCACAGCTTCAGTGGCTCCAGGAGGGGAAGCCGTCACATGGTGTTAAGCAGACAGATAGTTTGTATCGTGGTTATTTTGTGAGCCTAAGGCCGGTGTGACAGCGGTGACCTTCATGTGGAGCTCCGTCAGCGTGGAGCTGAGCTCCTTGCTGCGTCGCTCTTGGCTGCGCTCCCTCTCCTGCGCCTCCTGCAGCTGCACCGTGGAGCGTCTCAAAGCTTCAGGAAGAGGCTCCAGCTCCGTCAGCCGAGCCAGCAGCTGTCTGCGCACCTCCTCCACCTCCTTCTCCAGCTCCGCCCGCGCCGCCTGCGCCTCCCGCTCCACCTGAGCCAGCCGGGCGCTGTACTCGTCTGCCTCGGCCCGCGTGTTTCCAACCTGTGAAGCAGCCATGGAATTTAAAAAAAGACAAATGGAGTCATGTGAGTTTCTGGTTGAGGGAACACGGATCCTTTCTGCAATGTTAGAACAACAATCAGAGAGAACGATGCTGCAGGACGAAGAAATCTACAGCAGCAATTCAAAAGGTGTCGTTGGGTTTAATACAGAAGTGTTCACACACCTGGATCTTATAACTGTCCACCAGGCTCTCATACTGCTGGATGGACGCTCTGACCTGCTGCAGCTCAGACCGAGACGAGGCCAGCTTCTCCTCGGCTGTCGACACGGCCGCCTGACGGATGATTTCACATGATTAAATCAACACGACAGTCCCTGCTCCTAATGTAATCCACGTCAGTGTAAGTGGATCAGAGGAGAACCAGGACAGGAAGGACGTCCGCTGTCTCACCTTCAGGGTCTGGTTCTCCTGCCGGGCGGCGGCAGCCTCTGTGGTCAGTGCGTGCAGGTGTTCCAGCAGAGCGTCTCTCTCCACTCGACTCTTCTCCTCCGAGCTCTGCAGCTGCTCCGACAGCTCGGCTGCACGGCTGCAACACGTCACACGGCAGAGGAGAGAGGAGGTCAACGCTCACTTCTTACAGCTTCATCAACACAGTCTGCTGATTCATCCGGTGCAAACAGATTGATGCATGGTGCTGACATACCAGAGCTTACAGGATGAAGGAACATTCAGAGTGTCTGTTGTTGTTTCAGAAGCAATCAACAAAAACTAAAAGTTTACATGACCTCAAAACAGGATTCCAGATCTTTCCATATTTAAGGTTATCGTTTGTATTGTGACACTCTGACGGCGTCCATTAAAAACTTCAGAAGAAAATAAAGATGACTGGAGTATTTCAGGTGTTTGAGACTCCTCAAAGCAAAGACTCTTTTTACCTCTTCATCAGTGAAAGTTCGATCTCCACTTTACTCTTCTCTCTCACTTCTTGTGCATGTCGACTCTGCCAGCTCTCTGCTGCACTCAGCGCCTCGCTCACCTGCTGCTCCTGCACCAAGTCACACAAAGGTCATGTCTTATTCATTCTGACAGAGAGAATGTGTGTGTGTGTGTGTGTGTGTGTGTGTGTGTGTGTGTGTGTGTGTGTCATGACTACATAAAGCTAAGGTGTCCTGGCCTGCCGCGGCTGATGGTCCGTACCAGGTTGAGCAGCTGGACGCTGAGCTGGCCCGCCGTGCCCTCGCTGCGCTCCGCTCTCTGTTTCTGAGCTCTGGTGGCTCGTTTCAGAGCCTCTCTGTCTGAACTCGCCTGCTGCTTCATCCCCTCCAGCTGCTCCTTCAGACGCTCCATCTCCGCCCTCTGCTGATTGGCCGCTCGCTCCAGATTCTGGACGGACAGAAAGATAAAAATCAAAGAGTCAGAGCGGATCACTTCACGCTGTGGTTAGAAGGAAGCATGACCAACCTTTATCTGCACAGTGAGCCGGTTGTTTTCAGCCTCTTTACTCCGGAGCTGTCCTTGTAAACGAGCTCTCGTCGACTCCAGACTCTTGGACAGCTCAGACGTGCTCTTTGAGTTTTCCTTTTTCATAACAAAAGAAAAGAAACACATGAAGCATCACATACCTTCACATCCTGCCTCGACGCAGCTCCTTCTCAAACAGCTCTACCTTTTCGGAGTCGAGGAGTTTGCAGAGCTGATCGAGCTCTCTGTCTTTCTCCTTCAGCTTCACCACGAGATGCTTCAAAAAGAAGAAGAGCACATTTCAAACACAGGACGACAAGTCGACACCTTTCACATGAAAAAGGAGGAAACAGGCGGCTGTGTGTTTGTTACACTCACCGCATGTTCTGCCTCTGTGTCGGCCAGGGTTTTCAGTAAAGCTTCTTTCTGCTCCGACAGACGAAGCGTCTCCTTCTGCTCACAGGAAGTCACACAGCAGACAACCATGAGCGACTCTGTTTCTTCCCACCCGCAGCAGAGACATGCTTACGGCTGATCACAGAACATCCAGAGAGGAAGAGTCACCTGCGAGCCGTGCTGCTCTCTCAGAAGGTGTCGCAGCGTTCGGTTCGTAGCCTCAAACGTCTCCAGTTTCTGCAGCAGCAAATCCTTCTGACGAGCCAAGACCGAAGACTCGGGTCCGGAGAGTGTCTTCTGCTGAGACGGGTCCTTCAACTCTTTAATACATAACCATGGAGGTGGATGTTTTATGTTTCTATAACCTCAGACTGAGCTCATACTCACACCGCCGCTCCCTCGGCACAGTTTGGAGACGGACTCGCGCAGCTCGGAGACTTGCTGTGCAGCTGCCGTCCCGTCCACCTCGGCCTCCATCAGCTTCCTGAGCAGAGCGTCTTTATCTCGGTCTGATCTGTGACCACACAGACGTGTGACCAGAAATCCTTTGAGGGAAGCTCTGTGAGAGCTGAGCTCGATGACGCGTACCTGCTGTAGTCGCCCTCCTCCATCATCTTCTCCATGGAGTGACGCAGGCGTGTGTTCTCTCGCTCCGTCTCTTCCAGCTCCTTCGTCACCTCCACCAGCTCCTCCTCCTGCTCGGCGATCACCCGCTGGGAGACGCTCAGCTGCTCCGACTGTCGCTCCAGCTGCTGTTCCTTCCTCCGCAGCTCCACCTACAAACACACACACACACACACACACACACACGTGACTGGTCAACTAAATGTGACCATCTGTGACGGAGCTGCTCCGAGGACAAAACTCACCTCGTTCTTCAGAGAGCTGACTTCAGTCATCAGGCTGTCGATCTTCTTCTCATACTGGCTGATTCTCCCGTGCAGACCCTCCTCTTCCTCGGATGTGAGGTCAGCCAATCGCAGTGCAGACTGGGAGTGTTCAGGTTCAGGTTCAGGGTGTGGCGGCGTGATCTCCAGGCGGTGCGTTGGTCCCTAGGTGAGTTAATAACACCACACGTTTGGCTGGATGAATATTCAACGATGATTCAATTCATCTGAAGAGGAAGTGATTTGGGTTTATTAAAACATTGTGGGGAGGTCGCTGGTGGCCTCGTGGTTGGTGCATTTTCATCGTGTACAGAGGCCATGGTCCTGTGAGCGGGCGGGCCGAGTTCCAATCCGACCCGTTGCTCCTTTCTCTCTGACTCTATCCACGATCCACTGTCCGAGCTCGAAATAAAAACGTAAAAAGCTCAAAAATAAATCTAGAGTAAAAGTTCAGGATCTGCTCTAAGAACACGTTACCTCCCACGTGTGCGTGGCGTCCCGTATGGAGGCCTTTCCTGGTGGTATCCACGGCACTCGAGTTTTGACCTTGGCTGTGGGATGAAGGATTCCTCTGTCGGCTTTCGCCTTGCTCTTGAAAAAGCAGAAACGTGTGAACAAACATGAGCGGGCCGAGTCTCACAACACTTCGGATTCTTCAGGAAGAAAAGAGAGAAGCATCAGAGACAGGCGGAGCTTCAAGAGGTGCGTGTCTGACCTGCGGCGTCCTGCTGGGACTGCTCCTCTTGCTCTCCACGTGAACATGGACCGGCGTCGCGTCATCAACATGCACATGAATAGGAGGCGAACTCGACCGAATTCTCATTGCTTTCCTCTGGAGAAACAGAAGACGTTCACAGCGTCAGGATTCACTTTAGGAAGACAAGTTCAACAGACGACAGGTGAGAGGGTTCGAGGTGCTGGAGAGCCAAAACACCTCCAAGTACAGTGATCTCCGATCCTCTCTAGATATATGAGAGGATAAAGTCTCAATAACAGCAGAACATGTCCACATGTAAAGGGATGTGATTGTTACACTGGATTCATAATTATTTCCTTTTGCCAAGTTTGAGTCTTTAAGATTGAAAATCTGGAATATAAAAATCAAACACTTTAAAGGAAGATAAAGTGTGATTAAAAGTTTAAAGCCAATCCCTTTCACAATCATTAATAAGTTAAATCAAATGTGTTAAAATCTCCATAAATAGTCATCCTATAAATCTACAGCACAGACATTATTTTGTTTTAAACATGCAAATACATTCGGCTATATTTATGCTAACTGTGGAGGCAGTTTTAGTCTTTAAAAAGTATTTTAGAAACATTTCTAATAAACATTAGCTGTAACCTTTGCTAACAGCTAACCCTGACAGTAGCTCGTCCAGCCTCTTCGGGCTGATATAACACTCTTATAAAGTCTTACCATATGAGAAACTACAACACGCTCCTGAGGAACTGAAAAATATCATTCATCAGCAAAACAGAAGATAGTTTATCAGACAAAACACGCAGGAAATCAGGAAAGTCTGTATTTGGGAAAGCTTGGACAAACTTCAACCGATAGTGACGCCGACGTGTCTCTGATTGGTGCGTTTAAAGCACGTGATATGCTTCGCCGACTCTGATTGGATTAGAGTCGAAATTCTAACGTTCCTTAGCAACACACTGAACTCAACAAGCTTGGGTTGGATCAAAGATGTTCAGTGGGTGAAGATAGTTAACTCCGCTTCACATTCACGCAACGGAACACAAAAAAAAACCGATATCCAAATCTGTCGACGAACACGTGTTTTAATTGGTTCTCTAATATAATATGTTTGTTGGGAATTCCCGCAGTAAACATGGAACTGAAACCTTAATAAAAAGACCACCGTGTGGAGACACCTCGAGTTGACATACAGTATCGACGTTTGGCCGCTAGAGGTCGACAAATGACCTTTTACATATTGGCGTCAAACCTGACACATTAATCAGTACCAATTATTCCAGTTACTCTAAATACAACATTAGACATAGAACATTAGGAAATTAACTTTTAAATTTGAACTAAAAATGTATGCTCAACCTGGTTTAATTTTCAGCTCCCTTTGCATACAATTTGAGTCTGCAATTGCAGATGTTTCATTTAAACCTTTATTTTTATTCCTAAATAAATATGACATATGTTTGACATGAACTCTTGAGTAAATCGATAAATTTGAACTGACAGTGTAAATGTTTCATTCTTCGTGAATTTAAAAGGAATATGCAGATTATTAGTTTTTCCTCAAATAAACAATTTGATTAAAATGGATTTTCACATTCACAGTTAATGTTTCTCCCTCCATAATCAATCAGACTAAATAACTAACCTGTTTTAACTTTGTGTTTTGACAGAATTAAGACTTAGACTCAGGGAACAGATCGAGTTTAGGTTGCAGTTATAATACTAAAGTTCATGTGATAATGTACGGGGGCCCTGAAGGGACACAGATGTTTGTTTTTTCACTATGTACTGAAGGAGGCAGCAGGAGCCAGGCTGTCGAGTAGACGGAGCTCCGCCAAACTTCAATCCTCAGTGAGGTGATCTGGTGCGACGACCACCCGAGAGACTGTGTCGTCCCTGCAAGGCCCGCTCCGACCTCCACCTCAGCGGTGAGGACGTGTGGACAACAGACTTGATCCAGTGTGCTGTTATGTCGAGACAACACTTGTTATGAATCGGCGCTCTACAAATAATGATTGATGCATGTTTAAGTAACATGCACTTTTTATAATAAACACACCGATCTTTTTTTAAGTAAAGATGCTTCTGCAAGTTTATAAAAAGTAGAGGCAAGAAACGACTAAAACATGCACGCACATCTTTACTTCTCATAGGCTTTTTCCTTCAGACAGACGTGGGAGAGATAAAATGAGTGAGCAAAATAAAATAGAAGGGTGAATAACTTTTTTTTTTTAAAAACATATCCAGGTCACCTCCCGGCCTCCCTATTTTTAAGAGAAAAACAAACTTCCTTTCGGTCACATAAATGAAGACACACATCAGCTGATTTTATGAAGCCAGTTTTTCTTTTTTTGTCTTTTTATTGGCTGTTAACACAGAAATAAAGAAACATCTGACACAAGAAATGATGTCACTCATGATCAGGGTGAGAACGTGAGAGTCCTCCCGTCTTTGGCGCCTTCTACTCTAAACATGCTGCGTACAGAGATCTGTGCTTTTTTTTTAAAACTCAAACTCAGAAACTAATTTGACAGAAAATCACAACAAGCAGGTCACACGTGTGGCCACAAAGGAAGGCTGCATCCACATGTTGGATATAGTGCGAGTATAAAAAGGTCAAAGTGAACCCCGTGGTACTTTGGGGGGAGGGGGATCAGGAATGATCAGACGGCAGTTATCGGGGTCGTTGACCTGCTGCTCCATGAACGTGGAGTCATTTCATGATGCAGAGGCGTTTGTGCTTGTGAGTCCGCGTGAAACATGTTTCTCTGTTGTGCTCTGGTGAGTTTAAAGAAGCGATGACCACGCCCTTATGACCCCGCCTCCAAATCCACACGCGCCATTTCCTCAACTTTTTCTGCTTCTTGCATTTTCTTCAGACTGAATGTTTACTAAAGTGCATCACGGCAGCTTGAAGAAAAAGCAACACTTGATTCTGTGTGACTGAAAAACCGATCACGTATATGTGCTTAAACCATTTTTATGATCTAATAGAACATGGGAAAACATCTGAGATGACCAGGGGGCACCGTCAGGAACTCTGGGCGCCATGAAAAGACATCTCATTGGGCCCCGCCTCCAACAACACTGAGGCTGCCTGAACGTTACATTTTTTCCAAAGAAAGAAGAAGGAAGTTATCGTTACGAGAACACTGTGAAAAAAGTCCTCTTAAGGCGATAACTTCAGAGCATGTGAGATCAGGAAAGCTTCAGTTTGTACATTTTGATCCCACAGATTCTCAGCATCAACAAAGCTGATCAATACGGCTGAGATATCTTTAAGTGTCCTCGCTCCTCTTCATCATGTGTGTGAAGTGTGTTGTTGTAAATCCACTCTGATCCTGTATTTGATCATGTCTATAAACCCCTCTATTTCAGCCCTGCTCAGAACAGGCTGTTTCTGTGTCTGTAGCTTTAAATATGTAAATGAGCTGTGTCTGACCACGCCCCCTCTCTGGAAGGGCTCGGGTGTACTCGCTGCTTTCTGGCTCCATGTCCTATTGTTTACGGTGAGAAGGCAGACTCAGAGGGCAGAACAAACACCTAGCTGTGGGAGTGTCACCCACCTGGGGGAGGGGCTACTGCCCTTTGTGATGTCATGAAGGGAACATCTCCAAACGGCCTGTTTGAGCACATCCACAGAGAGGATGGACTCTTCTCATCGTTGGGGGGTTTGTACACAGACTAGAGACACATACTAGAGGAACATGGAGGAGAGGATTTTAAATGATATTTGACCTTGAAACATTCAGCAGGGTGTAAACGGTCTTTGGGTAAATCTGATGGCTGCAGAGACGTACAGAAAGCAGCTTCAGTAGAGTTTGTCAGTTTCCTCCATGCAGCAGGCTTCATCATCTTAATGTGGATTATTATTATTATTAATAATAACAGTAGTTATAGTTGCTTCAAGTACTCCTCGTTTGTAAAGATGATTCATTTAACACAAGAGGAACACCTCTGTCTAAAGAGTGAAGCTGCTGTATCTTTGTTGTTAACCAATAAGAATCCCTTATTCTTGTTTTATAAACCACTTTAGGAAAATCACATTTAAAGAAATAATCTTGTCCCAACAAATGAATATCTCACTCTACTAACATCCTCTTCCTGCATGGAAGTCTTTCATGCACTTCCATAAGCTTTATTAGCTAAGTTACCCAGTACATGTTTTTAATTAATGTTCATGAAGTTTATATCTTGTTGCTATCTTCCTAGGATGCTTGATATAAGAATGTGTGGCTCTGTGATGCTTTGGTACGGAGGAGGCGTGGCCTAACAGCTGCTTGTTTTGGTTTCATGCTGGAGCTCAGGAGCGACACCTGCTGGATGAAAGAGTGGAACATTCTTCCTTTAATTTCTCAGATTAATGTTGATGTTAACGTTTAGCATCTTCTCTCGTTAGCTTGAAGACAAAGACTAATCACACCTGCTCATGTCTGCTGGACAAACAGGCTTTTTGAGTGGGTGTGTATGGGACTTCCTGTCCCTCTAGTGGACACTTGAGGAACTGCAGGATTTGACACTTTTCTACAGCAGAGGTTGCTCCTGAGTTTCCCCGAGCGTCAGTCGACACTCGTCGTGTCCGTCCTTCTTTGTTTTCCCACCTGAAGCACAGAAACAGCTCCACACACAGCAGAAGCTAAAAGTGACCTTGTTTATTCTTATAGATTTCATAATGATCAGAGGACACGCCTCTGTTTGGGTTATTTTTCCATTCAATAACGCTTCTTTTGTGCCACGATGCATCGACCTTTGATGAATTAGAGTTCAGGGAAACACACCGTACAGTAACATGTTATAAACATAGAAATATGAGAGTCTGAGGTTCAACGTACAAACTTTGTCAACATGCAATATTTGACCATTTAAATGAATTCTTCACTTCTTCTTCTTCTGTTGTTCTGATGAATGCACAAAACATGTTCACGCTTTTTTTCTCTCTCTCTCTCTTACGGTCGTTGCTGCTGCTCCTCTGCACGGTAGAAAATAAATAAATCATGATTGGATTTTCACAGTCAGCATAGTTGAGAGCACCGCTGGCTGAGAGATGTGATAATCGGATGGTTTTTAATTCAGTTATTGCTGCAGAGGAGAGAAACCAGCCGACATGTTTGGAACATCTCAGAAGAGGTTAAAAAAAAGTGACGGCAGATGAAAACAGGAAGTCATCCTTCGCCATCTTTAACACTTTGTTTAAAAAGAAAAGAAAGAAGTCACCAGTGTGAACAATCACAGAAGGACAAGGAAGGGAATTCATCTTTTTTTTTTTTTTTTTGGCTCCCTCTAAAACACGACAAACAGGATCATAACAATATCAAACTTCATAAAGTGCAAGCCCACAATATCTGAATGTGCCGCTGCGTGGGAGCGTGGAGGAAACGGCTCGCTCTCCCACCGACGGAAAAACGGAGAAGACGAGTTTTCCTCTCTTCAAGTCGTCGGACGGATGGAATGTAACGTCTTCAGAACAAAAATGAACATTTGGCTCCGACTTCATGTTTCATCACACACAACTACTGAACAAACTCGCTTTACATCATCTGTACACAAACTCAATAAATAGAACAAACGCCAACAAAATAGTGTTTCAATGTGTCCGCCTCGCTAAGCAGCCGGCGCCGCCTCCTCTGCGGGGACGCTGTGGGGGAGGGGCAGTTATCTGTCAGCTGGTTTGGTTCTACGACGTGCTGCAGTCGGTCCTCGCGCTGGTGTGGAAACAAACGACGCTCAAACTGAAGTATTCACACGAGGTGATGAAAGCGCGCGCGTCTCTGCTAGCGTGCTAGCTATGCTAGCGTGCTAGCTATGCTAGCGTGCTAGCTATGCTAATATTCCTGTTTTTTTCTTGTTTTGTTCGAGCAGCTCGAAGGTTTGCAGATCTGACGCTTGTTTGACCCACCTGCTGAGATGATTTTTTAAGGAGAGTTTTGAGAAGTTAAATCAGGGATCAAGACGGAGTAAAGATGGTTCAGCCCAACAGGCGAGAACAAAAAAAAAATGGCTGCCTGGTTTAAGGCCTTGCACAGAACGATTCCCGCGCTCCACTCCGCTCCTCAGAACATCCCGACATGTTTGATCTCCAGCAGCAGCCACCAAGACTGAATCATGTATCCAGGTCAATCTCTGATTGGTTGGACGTCGAGGACAGGACGCCTCACGTTGGCGAGCTCGCTGCTCGTGTTTTCATTTCTTTATACAGAGCACGCAAACCGAGACCGAGACATCCCCGGGTCAAAGGTCAGACTTCTCTTAAGAGCTGGATTCAGTCGTCGTGGTTGCTGCTCTTCATCCCTCCTCATCTTCACCCAGCGTCTGAACGCTTAAGGCAGTGGATCAGGGTTAAAGATCACTTGTGTTGCCTTGAGTAAGCGAGCTAACGACGACCCGTCGCACCTTTCAGAGCTGCAGGTCTGCGCCGTGATCCCGTCAGCGTTAAGGTAACAGAGGTGTTTGGCAAATCACTGAAGCGTTAAAAGCACCGGTGCATGTTGGCAATTACCGTTTCCTTCGGTCGTTAAACACATCCGTCTTGTTTGTTGCCGTGACAACAAACAAACAGGCCCATGCAGCACATGCACAGGCTCCATTTCCTTCCTTAAAGTCTCATAAAGGCGGACGCTGCGTCAGCTACAAATAAAAAGTGATGCATCGCTTCTCTCTCTCTCTTTTTTTTTTTTTTTTTGCATGCAGATACAGCACAGTGATGTGGAGAAAGAAACACTTTAAATACGCACAAAGGCCGGCGGTTAAAGGTCAAAAGATGGCCTGCTGGTTAATGAGGTGAAGGAGCGAGATATCTACAGGTGAACACGAGCTCATGCACCTCAGCCTGCTACAAGTTAAGCTGCAATACAGCGAGCGCAGTTTGGCAAATACAAAGAACAGTGAGAAGCGTCGGGGTGAAATCAAACTCCGACCACGTGTCGAACTTTACGGAGTCTGTCGACCCGTCTCTCTCTCTCTCTCGTTGAGACGCTGTTCAGACCAAAACAAAACACACGCAGCTGCGTCTGAACTCGGGCCGCTGGTGGCCGTGTGGTTTGTGCATGCATCCCTCCTGGAGGGAGGGGGGGGGGGGTTTGAATCCCACCTGTGGCTCCTCCTGCATGTTGGTCCCTACTCTCTCTCTATTCACTTGTACCTCTGAAAACGGAGGCATAAAAATGAAGTTTGATTTCATGATTTGTCACGTCGGACTGAAAGACGACGACTCCTAAACTCCTAAAATCCGCCTTTTTTTTTTCTTCATGCAGTTTGGATGATCAGACTTCATTTTTGGACGTCTTTTACTCCATTTGGAAAAATTTAAATTGCACAAATATGTAAATGACCTGCATCCTGTGCATTCGTGTCACGTTGCAGAACTTCGTTGACGTCAGTGAGTAATCGTGCCGCGGCAGAAATTCACTTTTCTTTTGGTCTGAACAGCGTCGACGCAACCTTCACTCGATAAACGATGATAAATATTATCTTAAAAAACACAAAGAAAAGACTTTTATCTGACATGACTGAGGCTGCAGCTTCGGATGTTTTGACGAGTTGAGAAGTTTTTCTGCAGCCTTTCTTTTCGTCGTTTTCTCTTCTGACGTGATGCTGAGATTAACGACTGACACTCCGACATGGGGAATTTATACACGAGCTGAAACCTTCCGGCTTATCTTTCATGTTTCACGACATTTTCTTCCACGAGTAAACAGATGCAGGGCGTGAAGTGAATGTGCTGAAATTCTTTACCTGTAAAAAACAGAAAGAGTGTGAGGGCTCTGGCAGTCGAGTCTGTGTGTACACTGATGCCATGTGGCCCTGTGGGGACGGGTTAGTAGGCTTCCAGTGAATCATCCCAGAATAGACTCTGCACGTCCAACATGGCCGCCAGCTCCAGGATGTGCTTCTGCAGGACGCTGCTCTCCACCGTGTCCTGCTTGGGGAGCTCAGGGTACGACTCTGGGAAACTCCGAGACTCCTGAAAGAAGAAGACAAGACACAGCTGACTCCCCAGCTGACCTCCTTTAACGGCCTGAGACACACGTCCACACTGAAGACGGAGACGTGATTGTACCCGAGCTAAAAAGCCTCTGCATGTTTCTAATAAGCTCCAGCAGCAGAAAGCTGCTCAAACTAGGATCAATGTTGGAGATGAAACATGGAGAGAGGTTAGAACGCAGAAAGCTTTACAGACCCATGCAGAGCTGGCTAAACACTGAAGCTACAGTGTCCACCACATGCAGAGCTGGCTAAACACTGAAGCTACAGTGTCCACCACATGCAGAGCGGGCTAACCACTGAAGCTACAGTGTCCACCACATGCAGAGCTGGCTAAACACTGAAGCTACAGTGTCCACCACATGCAGAGCTGGCTAAACACTGAAGCTACAGTGTCCACCACATACAGAGCTGGCTAAACACTGAAGCTACAGTGTCCACCACAGGCAGAGCTGGCTAAACACTGAAGCTACAGTGTCCACCACATGCAGAGCTGGCTAAACACTGAAGCTACAGTGTCCACCACATGCAGAGCTGGCTAAACACTGAAGCTACAGTGTCCACCACATGCAGAGCTGCCTAAACACTGAAGCTACAGTGTCCACCACATGCAGAGCTGCCTAAACACTGAAGCTACAGTGTCCACCACATGCAGAGCTGCCTAAACACTGAAGCTACAGTGTCCACCACATGCAGAGCTGCCTAAACACTGAAGCTACAGTGTCTCTACATGCAGAGCTGGCTAAACACTGAAGCTACAGTGTCCACCACATGCTGACCTATGTGAGAGGAGGGGGCGGAGCCAGCTCTCTGTGATGATTAGAGTTTAGACTACAGTACTCATTTTAAACACTAGGGGGCAGAGTGACATACTGCTCCTTTAAGAGAGCTGGAGGGTTTGTGTCGAGTCACTTCAGGTGTTTCCAGATGGCTGAGATAAATCACGTCTTCTCTCCGAGGCAGCTGAACATTTTTGAACTCTTAGAATCCTGACGCAGGACGAAAAACATTTTCTTCTGTTTCTTTAAATCTCGGACACCTCTGGACGGTGCTGCATTGTTGGAGCACTTCGCTTTAAATAGAAGCTCTGAGGAGCTTTTTGGATGTGAGTGCATGAAGTGTGCGCTACATATTCTGTCAGTCGGACTTTTCTGTCAGAAGTGGAGCACACTTCGCTCTGTGCCTGATGGTCCACGTTAAGTGCTGTAAACCACCGGCACACGGTACTTACTGGGACAGACTGAACTGAAGTATTATATTCAAAATGGAAAAGTGACTCACCCGGAAGAGTTTGTGCAGCCGGAGTGCCGCTGAGCAGAACACAAAACGGATCAGGAGCAGCCGCAGGAACTCGTCACCAAAGAATTGTAAAAAGGCTTGATCTGCAGAGAGACACGGAGAAGACTGTTAGAGCCTCTGACAGGACACGAGGCTGCAGGAGCTGGGATCAAACCGACTCTACCCACTGAGCCACAGCTGCACACTCACACTCGGTGCAGCAGATGTGCTTCCTACCTATGGTTCGTGATCGGGTTATCATCTGCCCGATGTCATGGTAAACTTTGCGTAGAAATTCTTGCGCCTGCTCCCACAATCCTCGCCGCAGGCTGCTCAAACCGCACACGGAGGAGAAGGCGAGGAGGGGGCTGTAGAGGAAGAGCGTGAACAGACTCCCCCGCTGAGACTGATCTGAACACGGGGAGAGAGGAAGACCCGTCATCATCATCATCACGTCAACAAATGGAAACATCACAATAAAAAAAACGTGTCGAGCTGGTTCAAGAAATCGCTCAGATGGAAAAACGAGCGTGATACATTTAAAGACGGCTGGAAACCTGGGATGGACGCTTTAAGGTGGTTCCACATGTGACAGTCTTTGTTCAGGAGCGACTCAAATGTTCTTGGTTTTATTTGTGTTTACAAAATAATAAAAAAAAACTAATGAGAAAAAGAGAATGGGAAATGTTCATGGAGAGGAAAACTACTCAAAAAGGAAAGCTAAGAAATTCAGCTAAACTGTAAATGTATATATAATGTTTTATGTCTGTTTTGTGTGATGTGTATCTGCATTACAAAACCAGATAAAAAAATAAATAAATAAAATAAAACCCATCAGCACTGAAGAATCCTCAGATGTATATGTGTGCAGGTCAGAAGTGAGGCCCACCTTGCACACTCTTTGGATAGACGGTCGGTGAGAGGAGGCAGACCAGAGGCTGACCGAACAGATTGGTGAAATTCTGTGAGGTGAAAGAGAAGACATGTTAGTTTACAGCTCTGTGACTCTGTGAGTTCTTCTCCCTCCATCCAGGAGGAGGAGTGTCCTTAAATAACCACAAACTACTGAATGTGTTCAGTCTGACCATCAACTGTCCTCTCATGATGTTTGTCTCAGAGAAAGACGGCCAGCTTCTCGGCGTGTTCAGATCGAAGGTGAAGTGATATTCTCCCCTCAGATTAGCGCTGGAGTCCGAAGCTCCTTTTCATGACTGTTTTTTGTGACACTTTCCAGAGAGGGGGGCGTGGCCAGACGCAGCTCATTTACATATTTAAAGCTACAGACACAGAAACAGCCTGTTCTGAGACGGAGCTGAAACTCGACGCACCTTGTATGCTGTGCTGTTTGTAGAATCCACGATGACAAAGAGAGGTTTCCGGGTGAAAGGGAACAAGTCTCCTGGATGAAGGCTGCAGCGAGCACGCAACGTGTCACAGCACGTGACGGATCGTAGAGAAACAGAGAGACAGGAAACATTAAGAGGAGAGGGGGGGGGGGCATGTCGTGATTTGTTGTTCGTCGTCTCAGACGTCATCGAGCAGTCACAGACTGAATGTGTAACACGCGTGTGATGCCTTTAAAAATATCGCTTTGCAAAAAGACTTGGAGGAAGTTAACCCTTTCCTGCTCACCAGTGCATTTCTTTCTGCGCCTGATTCCTCTTCTGCACCGTCTCCCCGTTCACCACGTCTCTGTTCGTGTTCGTCAGAACTCCTCCGAAGTCATACGGCCCTGCAGACGTGTGCAAAGGGAAGAGGTTCAAGAGAGGCGTATCACACATGTCTTTGAGTCCTATCGTTACCAGACAGGAGCGGAAATCAGACGGACAGAGAGACTGTGGACTGACGATGGCGTTGTGTCACAGCACACACTCTTTAACCTCAACATAGACGAAGGTTCAGAGTCACTGATTTCTTTTCTCAAATGCATTCAGCTCCTTTAAATCAGTTGAATTGTCTGCAGGTGTGACGTGAAAATTAAAAAAGATTCACCTTCGTAGTCCGTGTGACCCGTCGGGAAAACGCCGGTCGCTGACAGGTAGACGAGCTGGACGCTGTTGGCGGGTAACTCCTGCAGATGTGAGAGAGCTAGCATCACAAAGAGCGACACTCAGAAGTTGTAACGCTGCACGCTTCAGAGTTCACTGACCTTAAAAGAGGCGGAGAGGAAGGTGAAAAGCTGACTGAAGGTGGGTTTGTACAGCAGATACTTGTGAGGGTTTTCTCTCTTGGCTGGTTTCTCGTTGGGCTCCTGTGGAGGAACATTTCATCACGTCACGGTTCAAAGGTCACATCAAGTTTAAAGTCAGAAGAGTGGCTCAGTCCCGGAGTGACCCGGGTGCATGTTTAACATCAGAGCCTCGTGTCTCTCTGTCCTCCACAGCTCGGAACTTTGTTTCAGCTTTTGAGCCAAAATGACGGCAGCTGAGCTACGAGCACATGGACAGAGACGTCGGAGACGCCACACTCACCAGCGTTCCTTGTTTGGACGTCTGCGTGGCGAGGTTCACCGGCTCTCTCTCCAAAGCTTGTAGCATGCGGAACATATCGACGGTTAGCTCGCTGAACTTCACCTAAAAGAGGACAAAAAAAAGCAGCAGCGACATTTATCAGACATGAGAAGTTTCGCACATGAGACAAAGTTGAGTTTCTAGTAGATATTAAAGGCAGGGTCGGCCATTTTGGAAAACCAGCATGATGCCGAAAGCAGCTTTCCCTCAGTGCTCCATCTGCACCCCAGCCCCTCTGTGCTACCTCTAAAGCCACGCCCCTCCCCTCTGTGCTCCCTCTAAAGCCACGCCCCCTCCCCCCTCTGTGCTCCCTCTAAGGCCATGCCCCTCCCCTCTGTGCTCCCTCTAAAGCCACACCCCCTCCCCCCTCTGTGCTCCCTCTAAAGCCACGCCCCTCCCCTCAGTGCTCCCTCTAAAGCCACGCCCCCTCCCACCTGTGCTCCCTCTAAGGCCACGCCCCCTCCCCCCTCTGTGCTCCCTCTAAAGCCACACCCCCTCCCCATCTGTGCTACCTCTAATCTAAAGCCACGCCCCCTCCCCCCTCAGTGCTCCCTCTAAAGCCACACCCCCTCCCCCTCTGTGCTACCTCTAAGGCCACGCCCCCTCACTGTCCCTCCAGAAGGTGACCTCAGCTCATCTCTTCATCGTGTAGAAACGACGTCGTCTCTCATCTCATTCAGCAGTCAGTAAACTCAGGGAGACAGGGAGGCTGTGATTGGTTCATCAGATTGGTACCTCGTGGCAGACATTGGTTGAAGTTTTTACAGACTTACAAACTGATACAGATGATGGATTTACTTTGTTCCTTTTTCAGAGAACCTGAGTTATTAATGTCAGTCAGGACCTAAAGACACTTTCAACCAACATCTTATAAAAGTGGATCTGGAGGAAAATGACCAACCCTGCCTTTAAGGTGAAATACGACGGTGGTTAAAAGGAAAAATCAGTGTAAAATAATAAAAACAAATCCTTGATGAATCGTTGATGTCTGAGGTTAGACTGAGAAATAAAGCAGAGAGCAGTTCAGTTAGTAGAAGAAGCTTCTTCATTGCTCTAGAATCTAATGTGGCGTAATGACGGGCCGAGAGGTCGCTCGGACCCGCTGCAGAATAAACATGAAGGGTCGAGAAGGAGAAACTCCTCCTGCACATATCAGGAGGTTTTATGAGCTGCTCCGTCCGCCATCTTGTCCCCTGAACGCCACACTCCACCTCCTGTCCAACACGGGAGACGTCCCGCTGTGAGAGACTCGGGGAGAGTTCAGAGGCAGGCGGGCTGTTCAGGTGTGCTTGTGTGAAAAAGGCTTCAGATGTAGCGCAGAGCTGCAGGTCACATGATCAGCTCAAACAAAAAGCACAGACTCGTGTGTGAAGCACTCGGCACAGTAAATTAGAATTAGTGGGTTAAAACCTGGTTGTTACAGTTGCCGACGATTAGTGCATCTGCAAGGACGAGCTGGCCGACCACCATGCCTTGTTCCAGCGGCGGCACGCTGCCCTCCTGCAGACGGTTACTGGTGACCAGCACGGAGTTGTTGTCGTTCACGACCATCACGGGGTCTGCCTGATGAGAGGAACACGAGTGAGTCAGCGAGCCGTCACATGCACCGTTCTGGTGGGCGGCGTTTGAAATGCATGATGGGTAATGAGAGAGACGAGTGTTGTTGGTTACCTCCACAAACGCAGCCACCTCCTGCAGGACCAGGTTCCACTCCAGCTGGTCCTCCGTGTTGAATCTCTGCGTGTAATCTTCGATCTCCTCCGATAACTCCTGCAGGTCACAGGCAGGCGTCACACACAACGTCTACACACAACGTCTACACGCCGCTCACATCTTTATGGCACGCCGTCTCTTTCTGCGTCCTCTGTACCACGTGTTTGGAGTCAACTCGCAGTATTTGCAACGCGAACAAAAAAACAAGAACAACTTTCCTTCAATTCAAAAGGTTGACTGAAAACAAACAAACAGATTTAACAGAAGGTCGAACGCTCGACATCCGTCAGCTGTCACATTTAACCACGCAGTGATGTCATGACCCAAACGTTCAGAAACATAATAAATAACCTTCATCATTTACAAATGACTAAATTATGCTGTTGAAATAATTTTAAATGAAATGACTGTTATCAAATGTTAATCATTTTTAATCGGATATTTAGTACCAATCAATTATCTGCATATTGGCTTTAAGGCTTTACAGAAAGCTCGCTCAGCATCCTGAGTGCAAGAGTTGATTGTTTTTGTTGGTGAACGTTTTACATACATGGAAGAAGAGGAAGTTTCTTCCTTGATTTCCTGTTTCTAGACTTTAGTCTTACAAACCGTCCGAGCAGAGATCCGTCCTGAGAATCACGACTCGTGAAAATGTTCCAGAATGTTTCAATCAGCTGGTTGAAGGAAAATGAAAGTCTCGTGTACCTTCACCAGAACCTTCACGAGGTCCATCTTGTTGAGCAGTAAACAGACGACGATGTAGCGAGCGTAGTATCGAAGCTTCTTCACCACGAGTTCAGGCCTGATGAGGAACGACAGAAGAGACAAACCTTTATCGACACGCCGCTGACAGAACGCAGCGCAGCACGCATGCAGCATCACGTGTCGGCCTTTCGCTTAAAAACAAAACAAAACACACGTGACTGCAAATTTCTCCGCAGACCAGCGAGGAGAAATGAGTATTCAGCTCCATTTTATAAACTGAAGAAACAAGGGGCGCTCACCTGTCCTCTTTGTTGACCTGAAAGTAGTAGGAGCGCTGACGGATGGCAGAGTAGAAGGAAAAGGCCTCGTTCAGGTAACTGGTTTCTGAGGTACGAAGGCTGTCGATCACAGAGCAGGAGAAGGAGGAGGAGGAGGAGGAGGAGGAGGAGGAGAAGGAGAAGGAGAAGAAGAAGAAGAAGAAGAAGAAGAAGAAGAAGAAGAAGAAGAAACCTTTCAGACGTGAACAATCTTTAAATCCATAAATTAATGTCGACCTATCGAGTGCTGTCTTTAAACAGAAGTCGTGCATCATTTCTAAAGGAGCCGTTTGGTTGGCTGTCTTGGTGGGGGTGTGACGGTGGGTCGGGAACAGGAGGGTCGCTGGTCCCTGTGTGGACCAAAATATGGACGAGGTGCCGGGTCACGTCCTCCTTGAGCAAAGCACCAAACAAACCCAACTCAAGGACTCGTTCTGCTTCTGTTGTCTCATCTTCTTTGTGGCGTTTTCAGACGGGGAATAAAAAGCACCGGAACTTAAACCGGCATCCCTCCAGTTCCCGACCCAATCCCTTCAGAGGAGTTTAGTCGAGTGGGACTTACTAGTAGTGGTAGTAAAGTTGTCCAATTTTGGACGCCACTTCTCCAATCTGCCATCTCTTCAGTCCGTATCGAGTGTCCAGAACCTGCCTGTCAGGAAAGAACACACGAGACACTGAACATGACAGGCGTTAGAGGGAGCACAGAGGGGGGAGGGGGCGTGGCGTTAGAGGGAGCACAGAGGGGAGGGGGCGTGGCGTTAGAGGGAGCACAGAGGGGGGAGGGGGCGTGGCTTTAGAGGGAGCACAGAGGGGGCGTGGCTTTAGAGGGCGCACAGAGGGGGAGGGGGCGTGGCTTTAGAGGGAGCACAGAGGGGGGGAGGGGGCGTGGCTTTAGAGGGAGCACAGAGGGGGGCGTGGCTTTAGAGGGAGCACAGAGGGGGAGGGGCGTGGCTTTAGAGGGAGCACAGAGGGGGGCGTGGCTTTAGAGGGAGCACAGAGGGGAGGGGCGTGGCTTTAGGGGGCACAGAGGGGGAGGGGGCGTGGCTTTAGAGAGAGCACAGAGGAGGGGAGGGGCGTGGCTTTAGAGGGAGCACAGAGGGGGAGGGGCGTGGCTTTAAGGGGGCACAGGGGGGGAGGGGGGTGGCTTTAGAGGGAGCACAGAGGGGGGAGGGGCGTGGCTTTAGAGGGAGCACAGAGGGGGAGGGGGCGTGGCTTTGGAGGGAGCACAGAGGGGGGAGGGGGTGTGGCTTTAGAGGGAGCACAGAGGGGGGAGGGGGCGTGGTTTTGGAGGGAGCACAGAGGGGGAGGGGCGTGGCTTTAGAGGGAGCACAGAGGGGAGAGGGTGAAGAAGGAGCACAGAGAGAATGCAACTTTCCAAAAATGACCAACCCTTTAAAACGTTCACAGACAAACATCATATAATAAAAACAGAGAAAATAAAAGAAGCTGAATTTTAATCAAATATGAAGTTTTGTTTAATTCAAGCTCATTTTAAAAGCTCTGGAGAAAAGCCGGGAGCTGACGAGCTTTTTAAGGAATATCTGAGTTTATACGTCCGTGATCAGATTCTGACTCATGGTGTGAGATGTTTTGTAGTATCTATCAGCCGGGGCGACCCCAATGTGCTTTTTAAAAGAACTATCAAGCTGCTCTTTGGATGAATTTAAGGAGCCTCTGATGAGGGGAGAAGACTGACTCTCTAAATAGGGTCTAAAACTGAAAAGGCCTCTTTTCTACATATTGCACACATATCTGTATTTGCATCGTTCCTAATTCTGCAGCCGGCTTCTCTTAATTTAAATGTGTTCCAGTTCAATGTGTTGTGATTGCCCCCTGGTGGCCACCGCAGGAACTGACAAAAAGAAAACGAGGCAAAAAGAGGAGGAAATAACCTGTGCTGCTGCTGAAACTTCCACAGCTTCGTGTAGACGTCGAACGTCCGTCCAAAGTAAGACTGCCACTGCTTGTGTCCATACTGAGGAAGGTCTCTGCAGGGGACAGAAGACACACCGGCTCATGAAGAAATTCTTAAAATGCCTCCACCTCGAGATTTTTACTGAGATGAAAATAAGTAAACACCTTCATACAGGTGGAGCATATCATGAAGAATCCTCTTCTACAGTGTTTACGAACATTTATTTGTGTATTCTCAGAGTCTACTGACGGACAAAATGTGAAATAAACCCGTCCAGTCCTCCTTGTGATGTCACAATGGGACCCTCCCCTCCCCTGGTGTTCTTTGAGCTGAGGATCAGCGTCAGGTTGACGGAGCTAAAAAAAAAACAGGAAACTGTCCTGGCTCCAGCTCCGTCCTGTTTGGCACTCAATGACACGAGGCGTTCACTGACTCCTGCTCCTCCAGATGGTCGCTCTGCCCGTTTTACTCTCACAGCCTCTCTGAGCTTATGGACAGATCCTCTTTAAAAACATGGACAGCGCTGAATTATTGAAAGGGTCGCTTCTTTAAGAGACAGTCTGGGGTTCTGATCTCCACTCGGCTCTGTTAGACTCTGTTTGATGATCTCAGTAACCTGAAATAAACGGCAGAGCATGACAGTGTCGACCTGGTGTTTATCCTGCAGGAGGCAGGTGAGCAGGAAATCCCCGCCGTGCAACAGGGATGGTTTGTTGAACATCACACATTACTGCATTAGATTCAGAATCACTGAACATCTCGAGAACGTCTCACTGAACACGAGCAGAAAGGATGTTCGAGCTCCGCCTCTGATCTGTCAGCAGGAAAGACGGCTCCTCAGACAAACGCCGGAGCTACGAGCTAAGCTAACCCTACCCAACACACGGGAAATGTGATTTAAAGTTTCTTCATTTAAAGCAGTTCAGTTACACGGTCAGACATTTTTTTAGTCAGCTTCCTGACTAGGCCAGCCTTAATTCAGAAAGCATGACTGTATTTATGTAAAATAACAGAAGGTGTCATATAAACGTGTAAGGTTAGCAAACGGCACCGTTCAGTTGGTGCGTACGCAGGGAACAAGAAAGTTCATCTTCAATTTAATGCAAACCAACAAACATTTGATACGGCATCTCGTCCACCTGAAGGAAAAGTAAAAAAGGATTTTTTTTTTTGAAAGCCACTCATATCTCATTTTTTTTAAAGGTTAACTTATTAACTGCAGTCAAATAAAAGTATGAACACAGGAAGAATCTTTCACCTGTTTCAGGTTAGTTTAAGAGAAAACCTGACTTCATAAAACCTCATGTATGAAGGAGTTATCAGGTACAACGCACCATCATTTAGCACAAACAGCTGACAAACTCGTCCTCAGCTCGAGCTGTGATCACCTGTGTCCTGTATTGTTGTGTTAGCATGCTAATGTTAGCGCTCTTTAGTTAGCTGGTAGCTTCAATCACCTGTGTCCTGTATTGTTGTGTTAGCATGCTAATGTTTGCGCTCTTTAGTTAGCTGCTAGCTCTAATTACCTGTGTCCTGTATTGTTGTGTTAGCATGCTAATGTTAGCGCTCTTTAGTTAGCTGGTTAGCTTCATGTAAACTGACACAGAATGATCTAAAAACTCTTCATCAAATAATCAGTGAGTATGTTCTTCTTCTTCTTCTTGACTCAAACAGCTTTTATACACAAGGGGAGGAGCCATGTAAACACAGCTCTGACAACAACACAGCCAGCAGGACTCCAGCTTCTCCCTCAGTCAGGACTCACACACACATTCACACAGGAGAGTATTGCATGTTGAGCTCTGTGAGGCTGAAGAACAGACACTACATATTCTGTTTGTTTTATTACATCATGGACCCAGAAGATTTATAATATTTGTTTATGTAAAAAAAAAAAAGAAAAAAAAAGTCCAAACAGCAGGATTAAATCGTCCCTTCAACAATCTGTGCGCAGAAAAAAAAAACTAAAACGTCTCCGGTCTCCTGATCTGACTCCGACTATCTTTAGCTGCTTTTACAACGTCTGATGTGGAAATGGAAACCTTCAGTGATTTCTCTGGTGATTACGTAATGAAACCAATTATGAGCACTGACCTATTTACAACATTAACGAGCTGATGGTGATCAGCTGATCGCTACTCAAACACCTTTTGAAACTGGCTCAGCTCCTCACAACAGTTCTGTACGACACTGGTCTTACTGCTGACGCTGCACCGCTCCGCCTGTCAGCGTCACCGTGCTCGGGGACGAGACACTGAGGGCGCACTCACAGGGCGCCATCCTGACGCTTGCTTAGTTACAAGACTCGAGAAAGAAAGAAAGAAAGGCGACGCGTGGTCGAGTCGGCGTCCTAACAACACGCAGAACAAGACAGCTACTTTCCTCTGAGTCTTTTTTATAATCCTGTTAGTCAGATACAGACAGCACGTCCCGGGACGTCTCTGTAATGAAGACTGTCCACGCTGTGTGCAGACCAGCAGGACTTTCGGGGTGAAGCGTGCTGAAAGTCCTTCACTTGGGGGGGAAACACTGACTCCCCTCCAGAGGAGCACAGTCTCATCCCGGCCGCTTCACACCGCTCCTCATCTCTCTCTTCAGCTGTCTCACCCAATCAAGGAGAGAAACATCTACAACGACGTGACATCCATGTTGCACGAGTCGTGGACGCACGAGAGGCACTGCGTGTAAACACACACGGCGCACACACACACACTTGCACGCCTTGCACGTTGCAAACGAGGCGTATCAGAGGTGTACTTAAAGCGGCGCTCTGTCACGGCCTTCAGACGCCGTCGTGACGGGGAGTTGTGGACACACCTGAACACATCCTGTCCTGGCACTGAGCGCTGGCACATCTCGTCCTGCACAAAGGTCCAACATGAACTCACCTCCTGGAAACCTGGGAGTATTTGGCTTCATCTTTTCCTGTACCCCCCCACCCCCCCCCCCCCACACACACACACACACACACACACACAGGTAGCCGACGCTTGTTTACTACATGTTACAGAAAAACAACAGAGTGAGGTGAAGACCAACCTGAGCCCATTGAAGAGCTGTTTGGATTTGTCCAGAAGGTAGCAGAAATCTGTGACCGTCTTCCGTTCGCCTAACGGGATGTCCTCCTCCGTCTCCGCTCCAGTCATGACACTCACACCTGAGACACACACAACCATCATGTGTTAAGAGTGTAGACAAGTCCATGTGTGAGCAGAAAGTTAAACAGATTCATACAAAGTCATGTCCCCTCTCAGATGGGTCCAGTGGGTTTTTTTACTGCTCCACACGCGACATTGAAAGCATCACGACACGTTCAAAGAGGATGTTTAAAGGGTGTCCTCCATGTACGGAGGCCGTAGGACTCAAAGCAGCAGCTTTACATACCTTTAAAAAGAGGACCTTAAATATGAAGGAGAAGAAGAAATAAAAACACGCGTTGCCTTCAGGTTGACGGTGAAACTAAACTTTTTTCGGGCTCTTTTTGGAAGCGCTCGGCGTGGCTCGATGAATGCAGAACACAACAGACCGGCTGTCTGATCCATCGGTCGCAGCCTTGCTGATATTTGAGACGTTGGCATGAATACTTCTGCAAGCTGAGCGTCCAACCTCAGAGATTGGCCTACTTCAATGGGAACAGAAATAAAGTATGTTCGTCGTAACTGTGGAGGAAATGCGTCACATGGCCACCTTTTTTAGGTTGACCTGGGATGTCCCAGATTTTCATTCTCACAGCAGCCGCAAACTCCTGTTCTCAAAGAAGGATGGCAATCAGGTCAGAGGAGGTGATGGCGTCTGTTCACGCCGTTTAACTTTTGGAAGATCACAAAGTGTGCGGTGAGCGAGCTGCGTGTCCCTGCGTGATGGAGGGACGCTGTCAGAGTCTCTGCAGGTTCACATCAGCTCCTCTGACCAGTGCACACCTCGAAAGCGTCCAAAAGTCCTCAAGAGCCGGCGGCCCGGGTCTGAATCCGACCTGCCTGATCCCTGACTCTGTCCTCTGTCCTGTCTCTGAAAAAGGTCCAACAAAGAGGAGCCGTCCATGCACAGTTACAAACAGCTTGAATGGGTCGTGCATGCAGCGCTGGCATTAGAGCATCCTGTGTGAGAGGGAGGCGAGACCACAGAGAGACAAAAGCACTGATAGAAAATAAAATCCCAAAACACCACATATGTGCAGGAATGAAATCAGGATGAATCAGACAGCTGTGATGCAAACTCTGCTGATTTAGACAGTGATGAACTCGGTGAACATGAATCTACCTAACTAGCTCTCATTCAGCCTTCAGCTAGAACACAGAGCCTGCTCTGCATGCAACATGGGCTCAGTGAAGTCAGGACATCAGCCTGCATGCAAACAATGATGTGGATGAAGATGTCTGGTCTCACACACACAGGCTGCTTGTGTAATCCTCCTTACCTCTGGAGCCAGCCGGCTAGCGTCAATGAACGGAGGTGATGCTTCAACAAATCACCGCGACGAGCTCTGCAGGCGGAGCGGCTCTGATGGCATCTCCCTCGGTGTGTGCACGAGCCGTGTGCCCCCCCCCCCCCCCCCCCAGCAGAGAGGACGGACCGGAGCTGCTGTGTGTGCCCCCCCGCAGAGAGGACGGACCGGAGCTGCTGTGTGTGCCCCCCCCGCAGAGAGGACGGACCGGAGCTGCTGTGTGTGCCCCCCCGCAGAGAGGACGGACCGGAGCTGCTGTGTGTGCCCCCCCGCAGAGAGGACGGACCGGAGCTGCTGTGTGTGCCCCCCCCGCAGAGAGGACGGACCGGAGCTGCTGTGTGTGCCCCCCCGCAGAGAGGACGGACCGGAGCTGCTGTGTGTGCCCCCCCCGCAGAGAGGACGGACCGGAGCTGCTGTCTGCAGGAGGACAAGAGAAAGGCTCCTGTGAATGAAAGGCTGTCGTCCTGTGACTGTGAAGGAGGAGACAGAGAGGAGGAGAGAACAGCCGCTGGGTACGATCCACTACAACTGGCTAGCTACTTCCGGGTCAGCGCTTTCAAAGTAAAAGTGTCGTCACTCCTCTCCAAGCTGTTAAATGGTAAATGGTCTTGAGCTTATATAACGCTTTTCTAGTCTTCTGACTGCTCACAGAGCTTATGTCACACCTACACACTCACACACTGATGGTAGAGGCTGCTGCAGAGTAAAGAGTCCATCAGTATGAACTCATCCATTCACACACTGATGGTAGAGGCTGCTGTGTAGTGAATCCATCACAAGTAACTGATTCGGTTCATACGCCGCCGAAGAAGCAGCGGGAGTAATTCGTGGATCAGTGTTTTGTCCCAGGATACTTTGGACACGTTGCTTCAGGACCTTCTGGTTGAGACACGATCAAGTTTTATTTGATTCCTAAGTTGTTGTTTTTTTTACTCCTACAGAGCTCCAGAAGTTCCTATTAGAAAAATATATATAAAATATAAATCGTCTGTGCAATATATGATTATCTAACAGAGCCCCTGAGGATTTAAATAAAATTATCATGTGTGCAGAAGTTTATGATATTGTGCAAACAATATCATTATTTGTGCACACTTTAATTACCTTTATATATTTTTAAACAAAGACATTTTTGGGACTTTGCATTGTCTCGTGCGTACACATCTTACTTGTGCAAAAAAGATAATGCATACAGAGGTGCTGCTTGTCAACAGGCAAGGCAGGCCCCTGACCAGTAGGGGGCCCCTGACCAGTAGGGGGCCCCTGACCAGCAAGTGCAAATATCCGTCTTTGTCTCGTTTTCCCAGCAATAACCCGAGCTACGTTCAGCAGGGAAACAAGAGTTGTGTCAGGTTTGGCTCCAGTAAGGAGGTCCTCCCCCCCTCCCCTCACCCCCCCTGCAGGTGAAGTGAGCACCACTCGTAAAGATGATTCATGAACAGTTTTATTGAATTACAAAACAGAGGAATGCCACACAGAACGATTCTCTGACACAAACACAAGTGAGCAGGTATTCTGCAGAGAGAGAGAGGAAGAGATGCACTCACACTGTAAAACGGTGTTTTTAAAGAGAAATGTGATATTGCTTATCGAGCCTCCTCTGCAGCCGCAATATCACGAGAGAGGCTGGAAACTTTACGACGCCGTCATTAAAACACCAAATGTCAGCTGTGATAGAAGACACTTCGTTAAAAATAATAAATTATGAAGAAAAGGTTGAAAATGAAACCAAACCAGCTGTTAAGGCAGAGAGAGAGAGAGAGAGAGAGAGAGAGAGAGAGAGAGAGAGAGAGAGAGAGAGAGTGTGTGTGCGTGTGTGTGTGTGTGTCCACCGATGATTTCATCGCCGCTCGGATGCATCACGTCTGACTTTCTTTCATTTCTGATCAAATACGAAGACATTTGATTTTCTGAGTGGGGCGAAGAAGAGGAAGCGTCTTCCTCATGACTGAACAGAAGAATCTGCGAGTCACCTGAAAGGGACGCCACTCCCGCGACTTCATTAAAAACGTGTTGCATATAAATAAGCGTGACGTCTCCAGACGCTGGAGACGCAGGAGAAGCGTCTGGGGCTCGTTACAGGAAGTACGGCGTGGTCGTTCTCGGAGGTATGACGCGCTCCGAGTCGGGGACGGCGCGGAACAGCTTCGGCTCTCGTCTGTTGACGTCCTTGAAGACCATGATGGAGGCGATGTTCCCGCAGCGGTAGCAGTAGTTTGGCGCCGACCACACGGTCACCAGCTTCTCGTCGAACATGAACTTGTAGCCCTCGTGGACGAGCTGGTGAGCGCGGCAGATGAGCTTCAGGTTGTTGATGTGGACGAACTGAGATCAAAGAAATTAAATCAGATCGTCGCTCGTTCAGGAGCAACGTTTGATGTCATCATTCTACGTACCTCATTGGTGACCTTGGAGCCAAACAGCCAGCCCGCCCCTCGGGGACTGATGGCCCAGGTGTCCACGTCCTCTGGGTCAGACCACACCAGATCACAGAAGGCCCCCTTGTGGGGAATCTCCTGATTGCGCTCGATTGTGCGGATCTGATCCAGAGTCTTGATGTCGGGTGAGAGTCCGCCGTGAACACACAGCACCTGCTCGTCGATCAGCTGAGACGACACGTTCAAAACATCAAACATCAGATCACAGTCACATCCCTTAAAGGCACAGTACATCAATTCCACCAGCAGGGGGCGCTGGCTCAAATCAACAACAGAAATCACCGCACACACACACACACGTCATCGTGTCCCTCGTGAGTGAACTCACCGCGGCCACCGTCAGCATGTCGAACACCTTGGTGCAGTACCGCCAGGCGTTGGCGTTTCCATATTTAGTTTGGCACTCATCTGAAAACAATCCGAACACACCGAAGGGATCAGCTTTGACAAACACGTGAAGAAGAAGAAGAAATGTTTGTGACCCGTGCCGTACGTACCATAGAAGCCGTACACTTGTGTTATTTGTCTGCTCTCGTGGTTTCCACGCAGAAGAGTGATGCGATCGGGCCACTTGGCCTTTAGAGCCAGCAGGTGTGTAAACGTCTCCAGGCTGTAATATCCTCTGTCCACAAAGTCGCCCTGCACGAGGGACAAACCAAAAACGTCTGATCCGTGTTGAAGACACCACGGCTGGGCTCGGGTGATGTCACCACGCTGGCGTTATAACAGGAGGACTAAAGACTTACCATGAAAATGTAGTTTGTGTCGGGGACCTGACCTCCAGTTCTGAAGAGCTCGCAAAGATCATAAAACTAAAGAAGAGAAACAGACGAGTCGAGAGTTCAGTGTTCAAGACGTTTCAAAATAAAACACACAAAAGATTATGACTTTGAAATGTAGAGGAGAAAGGTTCAAAGGGCTGGCTGCATGTCCGTCCCGTCTCCATGACAACGGCCTGTTCATGATGGCCGCTGTATTGCTGACGCTGCTTCGTTACTTTTAACTGCATGTCCCCCCCCCCCCCCGATCGGACACAGAGCGAGGAGGATGAGGGGACGAGACACGATCCGCAGGCGGTAAAAACACGAGGAATATCGAACATCTGGAAAAGAGCGGCGGGGTCGTCGACGGCGCCTTTCTCAAAAAGTTGAGGGCTCGGAGTTGCTGCACTAAAAAGGCAACGCAGTAGGCTACTTCCTGCTCAAACACTCTGGACTCATTTAGAACAAAGACACTGACACTCACTCACTCACTCACTCACTCACTCACACTCACACACACACACACTCTCACACACACACACACACACACAGCGCCTTCACTGTTCAGTTTTATAACATTTTATAAAGTCGAGTCTCACGTCGGCAACTTTTACTTTAAAAAGTAACTTGATCCATCACTGCGCTGAGAAGAGTCCTCTCGTCTGCCTCTGAAGGCATCGTCTCTACACACTCCATCCTCTGCAGCTCGCTCTGAATGAACACGTCACGTGGAGGCCGACCTTCTGCTCATGTGCAGCCACCTGCTCAGACAAACACGCTCCACCGTTCTGCTCTCACGAGGCGACCAAAGGACGAGCAGCTTCAGGAAGAGATGACTTCGATGAAAAAGTCGATTTTAATAGATCTGAGTACTCTAACCTGTGTGTGTGTGTGTGTGTGTGTGTGTGTGTGTGTGTGTACGTACCTGACCATGAATATCTCCACACACAGTAACTGGAGTTGTAACTGGCTGAACGTTTGATTCTTCCAGCAGTAAATCACAAACATAATCACACAACCTCTGAAAAACAAAACAAACATGATCCACATCAGTCTCACAGGTTTCATTCAAGCAAACATCTCCTGAAGTCACATCTGTTATTATACTTTTATTTAAATGAATATAACACGTTTACATTTCTACAGGTGTGTCCTGTCACCCTAATGCTGCCTTCACACAATAATCAAGATTTAACACTCGATGTGCGGCAGTAGAAATGTACAGACGGATCGGGAACATACAGTATGATAAATGGATTCAAAGGTGTCGAGGTTCACGTGTGTACTCTGAATGTCAATAACACGGTGAGCGTCAGCAGCTGGAGAGAAAGATTTATAAATCGAGGACGCACCACCATCAAAATAAAAAGAGGTGAGAAGACAACAGACGAGACAGAAACTGTGTGCACATATTACAAGAAGACGGAGAACTACACAAATAACACAAAGCAACATGATGCTGCTGCGTTTAATCGATAACCACGCTGAGAAGCTCCAATCACCTCTTGATGAGAGAAATAAACATTAAAAGACCAAACCACACTGACGAGCAGGTCAGCAGCTCCTACAGGAATCTGTGTCACTCTACATCTGTCTACAGTCTCATTGAGTCAAAGAAATAATGACAGAATCATGATCTCTACTGCTGACAAATACATGAGACGTTTAGGGACCCTTGTTTTTTTACAGGATCCATTGCAAGCATTAAAACTGAGAGTACAGATTATATTAATATAGAAGTATAATAAGTATACATCTGTTTATAAATCTAAAGATAGAGACCGGTCATGTTCTAACGGGGCTCCATGTTTACCATCCCTAACATGTTCTGTAGTTTCACGCAGTTCCCTCTTTGACTTGTTTTATCCTCCTGACATTAAATCAGAGTTTCTATGATCACAAACAGATAATAACCGCTATCCCCGCGAGCTAACAAGTTTAGCCACGCTCCGTGTGGTCAGTTTACACCCACAAACAACAAACAAAGAGCGGCTTAAAATCCTCTTCTCACCTTTAAATCATTCTCTGGGAGGTATTTGCAGTGTCTCGCTATATCAACGTACTTATCGAGGTCTAAAGGCGCCATTATCACAACACTACAGACTGTAGCAGGTTGCTAACGAAGCTAGCCAGCTAGCGCTTTTTTCTTCCTTTTCCTTCTTCTTCTTCTACGTTCTGAAAGTTTGTCAAAGTCAACCGTTTACATCCGGTGAAAACATTCAAAATAAAGTAAATCAACTCGTAACTGCTTCATACTTTTAAACTTCGTTTTTTTACTTCATTATCAAAGTATCATTTGAGAATATTATAAAATTATTGTACATTTCTGTTTTAATTAATTAAATACATTTTAAACTGTGTAACACTTTAAATATTGTTTGTGAGTGTTTGAAATCAGTAGTTTATAGCTCTGTCTTCCTGCCTATTTATACTTTCTTTACATTTAATTTATATTTTATTGTTGTTTCTCTAAATGATGTTCATCAAGCAATCTTTGGCAATCATTTTTCCACTTCCTTTTAATGCGCTATTTTGTCAGAAAGTTTGTGTGTAAATACAGTTTAATTAATATAAAATACCAACAATAAAATACGATATGTATTGTGACTATTTATTTTAAAATTTCGCATAAAATGTGGAAACAAATGACGACAGCTGTGATCAAACATGTTGTTTAAGCATAAATTAAAGCGGGTTTGTTTCTAACTTGACGCAGTTTAAATCGATGTTTGTTATGCAGCTCAACCGAGACAGCGCCCCCTGTTGGCTTGACTGTCCCCCCCCCCCCCCCCCCCCCCGCAAAGCTATATAACCAATGTTATTTTGTCAATAAACTTTAGTAACATTACATTAACAGTTCAGTTCGTAAAACTTAGAAACATATGAATACAGGAAGACATAGAAAATTAAAAATTGTTTTGTGCACTTTTCTGGGGCTAAATCAAAAGCTTTGTGGCATCCTAGTCGTTCCAGCACCTAACCTGCCTCGTCACCATCTTTTCACATACAATCATCTGTTTGTAGTTCGGCAAAAGGTAAATGGCAGAATGCTCTGATTGACCCAGTGGGGGCAAGGAAGTGGCCTTGTAGCCCTCTTTGAATGACGTACAGCAGTGATCCAGTGTATTGTTGCCCCCTGGTGGAGCAAGTGACGTGTTGACAGAAGTTCAGCATAACTTTCTTAAGGTTTGCCTTTGTGTTATGAAAATCATAAACCAGCATTTTTAAGTGTCTACCTTTAGAGAACTGGCCATTCATCTATCTGTGGTGATTATGCTTGCAGAAAGTCACAAGGGTCCGTGGTGGGATGGCTGCTGTCGTCTGATCTGCCAGCAGACCAGACTCCTGTGATCTACTGCAGTGAGAGAAGTCAAGAGGGTCAGGATGATGTCCTGCTGCAGGAGTCAGGGACTGGATATGCTCAGTTGTATTGCTGTTCTTTGTTTACTTTTCTGTTACATTGACTTATCTTTTTCTATCCTCTTACAGATAGAAAGGAGTTTCGATCAGAACATTACAACAAAGGATCCACTTCCTGTCTGAGGATCAACTTCCTGTTAGAGCTTCACACTTGACCAGCAGGATTCTAGCAGGATCGACACAAGTGCAAACCGGACATTCAGAACTCATTCTGTAACCAGTAACATGACTTTATGGGGACAGCCTCCTCCGGCTTCTCAATTTAAAAAACAGGACATGGAGCGAGAAAGCCCGAGCCTTTCCAGAGAGGGGGCGTGGTCAGACACAGCTCATTTACATATTTAAAGCTACAGACACAGAAACAGCCTGTTCTGAGCAGGGCTGAAATAGAGGGGTTTATAGACATGATCAAATACAGGATCAGAGTGGATTTACAACAACACACTTCACACACATGATGAAGAGGAGCGAGGACACTGATTTCACCTGAAGAGGAGGATATGAGACTTTTAACAATTTAACAGATAAACTACCACTGAATGAGGATTATACAGAAAAAAAAAATGTAACTGAAGTTGAAGAGTCAGAGAAGAATATGGAGCCATGATCTAAAGAGAGAAGGAAGAAGTATTTATTCCCTCAAACTTCTTAAATGTGGAGCAGCTTTTAACCGAGGCTTCTCTGAAAATGAGGAAACTCAGTTGAATCTTTCAGCCTTGCTCCTCTTCCTGGAACGAATCATAGTTTGATCAGCCCTCCCTCTTCTTCCTGCTCTCACACACAGCCTGCTGCACTCTGTCACCATACTTCCTGGTTCCCTCCCCTTCAGATCTACAGTTTATGGATGGGTGTAACCAACAAGAGCTACACAGTCACATGCACAGACACATGCTTTGAGATCAGAGGTGAAACTAGTTTCAGTTATGAGGAAGTGAATCTCACACAGTCGTTGTTACAGAGAGCAGAAATGGCGCAGAAAGGAGATCAGCTGGACCGGGAAACTCTTTCTTGTTCAATCTGTCTGGATCTCCTGAAGGATCCGGTGACTGTTTCCTGTGGACACAGCTACTGCATGGACTGTATTAAAGGACACTGGGATAAAGAGGATTATCAAGCAGTCTACAGCTGCCCTCAGTGCAGAGAGGACTTCAGACCGAGGCCTGTCCTGAAGAAAAGCACCATGTTGGCAGATTTAGTGGAGAAGCTGAAGAAGACTGGACTCCAAGCTGCTCCTGCAGATCTCTGCTATGCTGGATCTGAAGACGTGGCCTGTGATGTCTGCACCGGGAGGAAACTGAAAGCCTGTAAGTCCTGTCTGCAGTGTCTGGCCTCTTACTGTGAGAATCACCTCCAGCCTCATTATGAAGCAGCTCCATTTAAAAAACACAAGCTGGTGGAGCCCTCCAAGAAGCTCCAGGAGAACGTGTGCTCTCGTCATGATGAGGTGATGAAGATGTTCTGTCGTACTGATCAGCAGTCTATCTGTTATCTCTGTTTAATGGACGAACACAAAGGTCACGACACAGTCTCAGCTGCAGCAGAAAGGAGCAAGAAGCAGAGAGAGCTCAAGGTGAGTCGACTAAACATCCAGCAGAGAATCCAGGGCGGAGAGAAAGATGTGAAGCTGCTCCAACAGGAGGTGGAGGCTATCAATGGCTCTGCTGATAAAACAGTGAGGAACAGTGAGAAGATGTTCACTGAGCTGATCCGTCTCATGGAGAAAAGACGCTCTGATGTGACGCAGCAGGTCAGATCCCAGCAACAAACTGAAGTGAGTCGAGTCAGAGAGCGTCAGGAGAAGCTGGAGCAGGAGATCACTGAGCTGAAGAGGAAAGACGCTGAGATGGAGAAGCTGTCACACACACAGGACCACATCCAGTTTCTACAGGACTACCCCTCAGTGTCAGCACTCAGTGAATCTACACACTCATCCAGCATCAAGATCCGTCCTCTGAGGTACTTTGAGGACGTGACAGCAGCTGTGTCAGAAGTCAGAGATAAACTACAGGACGTCCTGACAGACAAATGGACAAACATCTCACAGACACTGACTCAAGTGGATGTTTTACTGTCAGGACTAGAGAACATGACCAGAGCTGAGTTCTTACGATATTCATGTGACATCACACTGGATCCAAACACAGCACACACACAGCTGTTATTATCTGATAAGAACAGAAAAGTAACACTAGTCAGTGAAGATCAGTCTTATTCTAGTCACCCAGACAGATTCACTGTTTATCCTCAGGTCCTGAGTAAAGCGAGTCTGACTGGACGTTGTTACTGGGAGGTGGAGTGGACAGGAACAGTTCGTGTAGCAGTCACATACAAGAATATCAGCAGAGCAGGGATCTCAGATGACTGTGTGTTTGGATTTACTGACAAATCTTGGATGTTAAATTGTTTCAACAACAGTTATAACTTTTATCACAACAAAGTCCAGACTCCTCTCTCAGGTCCTCAGTCCTCCAGAGTAGGAGTGTACCTGGATCACAGAGCAGGTATTCTGTCCTTCTACTGCATCTCTGAAACCATGACTCTCCTCCACAGAGTCCAGACCACATTCACTCGGCCTCTACATGCTGGACTCTGTGTTTATTATGGATCCTCTGCTGAGTTGTGTAAACTGAAATAGACAGAAGTCATTTTAGAGACAGCGTATGTGTGTGATTCTGGTCTGAGTGTGAGAGAAGGACGTCTCTAAGTGTGAACCAGAATTTAAGAATTAATTTTTAGAATTAAAAGAGTATAAAAATAGACGATCAGAAAAAACAGGTGGACAAAAGAGCCTCATTTACAGCCGTATTTAGCTTAACGTCCGGTGTTTCCATGGCAACGATAAACATGTTGTTTTGGTGTAAATATTTGAGTAGATGTTAGTGCTCAACAACAACATATATAACATGGTGATGAACGTTGATATTTCAGTGTAAAACTTCTACATATTATAACTTTAAATGTTGAACAGTTTTGTTGTTTTTTTTTTGCTCTTAAGAGTCAAAATGTTTTCAACCTTTTTCCTTCACTTCTACTTTTAGAATCTTTGCTGCCTGGGTGTTAAAGTGTGTAAATGTCTTTTAGTTGTGTTTCTGTGAGTGTACGATGGAGGCGTCCTGTGTTATATACCGACAGGAAAATATGGAGTGTAAATCCAACTGGGATCAGTCAATAAACAGATGATTGGGTGTTAATGGACTCCTGTTGTTCTTATTCATGACTTGTCCTGCAGCTGTTTCATGTTTCACCTGTTTCTCAGGTAGTTTGTCTATAACTGCAGGAAGGATGGAAAAACAGATATTGCAAGAAATGTGATGAATTTGATTGAATTCTAATGATTCAATGCAGAAGTATTAAATCCTGCAGTTCCTGGAGTGTCCACTAGAGGCTGGCTGCAGAAACACAGGACTCCAGCGCCCCCTTGCAGGGACACACGGGGGACCCCAGCGCCCCCTGCAGGAACACACGGGGACCCCAGCGCCCCCTGCAGGAACACACGGGGGACTCCAGCGCCCTCTGCAGGGACACACGGGGGACTCCAGCGCCCCCTGCAGGAACACACGGGGGACTCCAGCGCCCCCTGCAGGGGACGGCTTTAAACATTTCTGTTTACAGTGTATAGTTCACAAACCATGCATGCTGACTGTTCGGTCTGAATGCTGTTAGTTTACCACCCTGACCTCTGAATCTATACAAGGTGTGTTCAAGCTCAGACAACCAAGTGTCAGCACGTGAAGCACTTCATGATGAATCCGCAGAGATTATTTTGTCAATAACCTTTAGTAACATTACATGAACAGTTTAGTTTGTAACACTTAGAAACATTTGAATACAGGAAGACATAGAAAATTAAAAATTATTTTGTGCACTTTTCTGGGGCTAAATCAAAAGCTTTGTGGCATCCTAGTCGTTCCAGCACCTCACCTGCCTCGTCACCACCTTTTCACATACAATCATCTGTTTGTACCTCGTCAAAAGGTAAATGGCAGAATGCTCTGATTTACCCAGTGGGGGCAGGGAAGTGGCCCTGTAGCCCTCTTTGAATGGCGTGTAGCAGTGATCCAGTGTATTGTTGCCCCCTGGTGGAGCAAGTGACATGTTGGCAGAAGTTCAGCATAACTTTCTTAAGGTTTGCCTTTGTGTTATGAAAATAATAAACCAGCATTTTTAAGTGTCTACCTTTAGAGAACTGACCATTCTTCTATCTGTGGTGATTATGCTTGCAGAAAGGGGTCGTGGTGGGATGGCTGCTGTCGTCTGATCTACCAGCAGACCAAACTCCTGTGATCTACTGCAGTGAGAGAAGTCAAGAGGGTCAGGATGATGTCCTGCTGCAGGAGTCAGGGACTGGATGGGCTCAGTTACTTTGCTTCATGGTGATATCTTCACACGGCCACCCCAGCTCCAACTGAGACCTGCTGGATCACTGTCTATTGGATGATATTAGGTTTTAGGATGTTAGGTTGGTGGAATAATTTGTGTCACAATAATGACAGTTTACATCTCCATCAGTTAGCCTATCATCTATGGAAAGATGAAATAAGCAGTTCAGAGCCAGAACAGGTGTTCAGCATCACATTGCTCCTCACACTGAGTCAAATAGGACGCAGGAAGTTCAGGGGAACTTGTAGTATCTGCTGCCAGACAGCATCAGTATATAGTAACCCAGAGGTGATCAAAACACTGCAATCTATTGAGATAAAAACAAGCTGTTCTTTGTGGACTTTCCTGTCACACTGACTTATCCATTTCTATCCTCTTAGCGACCGAAAGGAGTTTCTATCAGAACATCACAACAAAGGATCCACTTCCTGTCAGAGGACCCACTTGCTGTTCGAGCTTCACACTTGACTCTCGAACAGGATCGACACAAGTGCAAACCGGACATTCAGTACTCATTCTGTAACCAGTAACATGACTTTATGGGGGCAGCCTCCTCCGCCTTCTCACCGTAAACAATAGGACATGGAGCGAGAAAGCACAGAGTACACCCGAGCCGTTCCAGAGAGGGGGCGTGGTCAGACACAGCACATTTACATATTCAAAGCTACAGACACAGAAACAGCCTGTTCTGAGCAGGGCTGATCTAAAGAAAGAAGGAAGAAGTATTTATTCCCTCAAACTTCTTAAATTATGGAGCAGCATTTAACTCAGACTTCTCTGAAAATGAGGAAAATCAGTTGAATCTTTCAGTTTTGCTCCTCTTCCTGTAATGAATCATAGTTTGATCAGCCCTCCCTCTTCTTCCTGCTCTCACACACAGCCTGCTGCACTCTGTCGCCATACTTCCTGGTTCCCTCCCCTTCAGATCTACAGTTTATGGATGGGTGTAACCAACCAGAGCTGCACAGTCACATGCACCGTCACGTGCTTAGTGGATAACAGGTAAAACTTGTTTCAATTATGAGGAAGTGAATCTTACACAGTCGTTGTTACCGAGAGCAGAAATGGCGCAGAAAGGAGTTCAGCTGGACCAGGAAACTCTTTCTTGTTCAATCTGTCTGGATCTCCTGAAGGATCCGGTGACTGTTCCCTGTGGACACAGCTACTGCATGAAGTGTATTAAAGGACACTGGGATGCAGAGGATTATAAGGCAGTCTATACCTGCCCTCAGTGCAGAGAGGACTTCATACCGAGGCCTGTCCTGAAGAAAAGCGCCATGTTGGCAGATTTAGTGGAGAAGCTGAAGAAGACTGGACTCCAAGCTGCTCCTGCTGATCTCTGCTATGCTGGATCTGAAGATGTGGCCTGTGATGTCTGCACCGGGAGGAAACTGAAAGCCTATAAGTCCTGTCTGCAGTGTCTGGCCTCTTACTGTGAGAATCACCTCCAGCCTCATTATGAAGCAGCTCCATTGAAGAAACACAAGCTGGTGGAGCCCTCCAAGAAGCTCCAGGAGAACGTCTGCTCTCGTCATGATGAGGTGATGAAGATGTTCTGTCGTACTGATCAGCAGTCTATCTGTTATCTCTGCTCTGTGGATGAACACAAAGGTCACAACACAGTCTCAGCTGCAGCAGAAAGGAGCGAGAAGCAGAGAGAGCTCGAGGTGAGTCGACTAAACACCCAGCAGAGAATCCAGGACGGAGAGAAAGATGTGAAGCTGCTCCAACAGGAGGTGGAGGCTATCAATGGCTCTGCTGATAAAACAGTGAGGAACAGTGAGAAGATGTTCACTGAGCTGATCCGTCTCATGGAGAAAAGACTCTCTGATGTGACGCAGCAGGTCAGATCCCAGCAGCAAACTGAAGTGAGTCGAGTCAGAGAGTGTCAGGAGAAGCTGGAGCAGGTGATCACTGAGCTGAAGAGGAAAGACGCTGAGATGGAGAAGCTCTCACACACACAGGACCACATCCAGTTTCTACAGGACTACCCCTCAGTGTCAGCACTCAGTGAATCTACACACTCATCCAGGATCAAGATCCGTCCTCTGAGGTACTTTGAGGACGTGACAGCAGCTGTGTCAGAAGTCAGAGATAAACTACAGGACGTCCTGACAGACAAATGGACAAACGTCTCACAGACACTGACTGAAGTGGATGTTTTACTGTCCGAACCAGAGGACATGACCAGAGCTGAGTTCTTACAATATTCATGTGACATCACACTGGATCCAAACACAGCACACACACAGCTGTTATTATCTGATGAGAATAGAAAAGTAACATTCATGAGTGAAGATCAGTCTTATTCTAGTCACCCAGACAGATTCACTGATTATCTTCAGGTCCTGAGTAAAGAGAGTCTGACTGGACGTTGTTACTGGGAGGTGGAGAGGAGAGGAAGAGTTTATGTAGCAGTCACATTCAAGAACATCAGCAGAGCAGGAGACTCACATGAATGTTTGTTTGGATTTAATGACAAATCTTGGAGGTTAGATTGTTCCAACAACAGTTATAACTTTTATCACAACAAAGTCCACACTCGTGTCTCAGGTCCTCAGTCCTCCAGAGTAGGAGTGTACCTGGATCACAGAGCAGGTATTCTGTCCTTCTACAGCATCTCTGAAACCATGACTCTCCTCCACAGAGTCCAGACCACATTCACTCAGCCTCTACATGCTGGACTCAGTGTTTATTATGGATCCTCTGCTGAGGTGTGTAAACTGAAATAGACAGAAGTCATTTTAGAGACAGCAGTGTTTAAACTCTGTGTGTGACTCTGGTCTGAGTGTGAGAGAAGCACGTCTCTAAGTGTGAACCAGAATTTACCTCACAGGATTAAAAGAGTATAAAAATAGACGATCATAAAAAACAGGTGGACAAAAGAGCCTCATTTACAGCCGTATTTAGCATAACATCTGGTGTTTCCATGGCAACGATAAACATGTTGTTTTGGTGTAAATATTTGAGTAGATGTTAGTACTCAACAACAACATATATAACATGGTGATGAATGTTGATATTTTAGTGTAAAACTTCTACATATTATAACTTTAAATGTTGAACATTTTTTTCGGTTGTTTTTTTGCTCTTAAGAGTCAAAATGTTTTCAACCTTTTTCCTTCACTTCTACTTTTAGAATCTTTGCTGCCTGGGTGTTAAAGTGTGTAAATGTCTTTTAGTTGTGTTTCTGTGAGTGTACGAAGGAGGCGTCCTGTGTTATATACCGACAGGAAAACATGGAGTGTAAATCAAACTGGGATCAGTCAATAAACAGATGATTGGGTGTTAATGGACTCCTGTTGTTCTTATTCATGACTTGTCCTGCAGCTGTTTCATGTTTAACTTGTTTCTCAGGTAGTTTGTTTATAACTGCAGGAAGGATGGAAAAACTGATATTGCAAGAAATGTGATGAATTTGATTGAATTCTAATGATTCAATGCAGAAGTATTAAATCCTGCAGTTCCTGAAGTGTCCACTAGAGGCTGGCTGCAGCAGCACAGGAAGTCACATACACACCCATTCAAACAGCCTGTTTTTACAGCAGACATGAACATGTTTACAGCCTGCTTCAAAAAACCAAATAGGTGTGATTAGCTCATGTCTCCATCCACACACACTGTAAGGGGGGGGGGGGGGGGGGGGGGGGGGTGGAATGTTTTGATGACTCATCAGTTTTGATTGGATGAAGGATCAGAGTTATTCACAATAAGACGTGTAGCTGACCTGATGGACAGGTTTGTCAGGAGGCTTAAATCCCACCTCAGCTTCAGCTCTCAGCCTGTCGTTAGCTTGACTCAAAGTTATCCCATCCATGGAACTGCAGCGCCCCTTGCAGGAACACACAGGGGACTCCAGCGCCCCCTCCAGGGGACGGCTTTAAACATTTCTGTTTACAGTGTATAGTTCACAAACCATGCATGCTGACTGTTCGGCATGAATGCTGTTAGTGTACCACCCTGACCTCTGAATCTATACAAGGTGTGTTCAAGCTCAGATAACCAAGTGTCAGCACGTGAAGCACTTCATGATGAATCCGCAGAGATTATTTTGTCAATAACCTTTAGTAACATTACATGAACGGTTTAGTTTGTAAAACTTAGAAACATATGAATACAGGAAGACATAGAAAATTAAAAATAATTTTGTGCACTTTTCTGGGGCTAAATCAAAAGCTTTGTGGCATCCTAGTCGTTCCAGCACCTAACCTGCCTTGTCACCACCTTTTCACATACAATCATCTGTTTGTACCTCGGCAAAAGGTAAATGGCAGAATGCTCTGATTTACCCAGTGGGGGCAGGGAAGTGGCCTTGTAGCCCTCTTTGAATGGCGTGTAGCAGTGATCCAGTGTATTGTTGCCCCCTGGTGGAGCAAGTGACGTGTTGGCAGAAGTTCAGCATAACTTTCTTAAGGTTTGCCTTTGTGTTGTAAAAATAATAAACCAGCATTTTTAAGTGTCTACCTGTAGAGAACTGACCATTCATCTATCTGTGGTGATTATGCTTGCAGAAAGGGTCCGTGGTGGGATGGCTGCTGTCGTCTGATCTACCAGCAGACCAGACTCCTGTGATCTACTGCAGTGAGAGAAGTCAAGAGGGTCAGGATGATGTCCTGCTGCAGGAGTCAGGGACTGGATGTGCTCAGTTACTTTGCTTCATGGTGATATCTTCACACGGCCACCCCAGCTCCAACTGAGACCTGCTGGATCACTGTCTACTGGATGGTATTATGTTTTAGGATGTTTGGTTGGTGGAATCATTTGTGTCACAATAATGACAGTTTACATCTCCATCAGTTAGCCTATCATCTATGGAAAGATGAAATATGCACTTTAGAGCCAGAACAGGTGTTCAGCATCATATTGCTCCTCACACTGAGTCAAATAGGACGCAGGAAGTTCAGGGGAACTTGTAGTATCTGCAGCATGACAGCATCAGTATATAGTAACCCAGAGGTGATCAAAACACTGCAATCTATTGAGATAAAAACAAGCTGTTCTTTGTGGACTTTTCTGTTACACTGACTTATCCATTTCTATCCTGGACATGGAGCGAAAAAGCACAGGGTAGCCTACACCCGAGCCGTTCCAGAGGGGGGGGGGGCGTGGCCAGACACAGCTCATTTACATATTTAAAGCTACAGACACAGAAACAGCCTGTTCTGAGCAGGGCTGATCTACAGAGAGAAGTAAAAAGTATTTATTCCCTCAAACTTCTTAAATGTGGAGCAGCTTTTAACTGAGGCTTCTCTGAAAACGAGGAAACTCAGTTGAATCTTTCAGCTTTGCTCCTCTTCCTGGAATGAATCATAGTTTGATCAGCGCTCCCTCTTCTTCCTGCTCTCACACACAGCATGCTGCACTCTGTCGCCATACTTCCTGGTTCCCTCCTCTTCAGATCTACAGTTTATGGATGGGTGTAACCAACCAGAGCTGCACAGTCACATGCTTAGTGGATAACAGGTAAAATTTGTTTCAATTATGAGGAAGTGAATCTCACACAGTCATTGTTACCAAGAGGAGAAATGGCGCAGAAAGGAGTTCAGCTGGACCGGGAAACTCTTTCTTGTTCCATCTGTCTGGATCTCCTGAAGGATCCAGTGACTGTTCCCTGTGGACACAGCTACTGCATGAAGTGTATTAAAGGACACTGGGATGCACAGGATTATAAGGCAGTCTATACCTGTCCTCAGTGCAGAGAGGACTTCATACCAAGGCCTGTCCTGAAGAAAAGCACCATGTTGGCAGATTTAGTGGAGAAGCTGAAGAAGACTGGACTCCAAGCTGCTCCTGCTGATCACTGCTATGCTGGATCTGAAGACGTGGCCTGTGATGTCTGCACCGGGAGGAAACTGAAAGCCTGTAAGTCCTGTCTGCAGTGTCTGGCCTCTTACTGTGAGAATCACCTCCAGCCTCATTTAGAAGCAGCTCCATTGAAGAAACACAAGCTGGTGGAGCCCTCCAAGAAGCTCCAGGAGAACGTCTGCTCTCGTCATGATGAGGTGATGAAGATGTTCTGTCGTACTGATCAGCAGTCTATCTGTTATCTCTGCTCTGTGGACGAACACAAAGGTCACGACACAGTCTCAGCTGCAGCAGAAAGGAGCGAGAAGCAGAGAGAGCTCGAGGTGAGTCGACTAAACACCCAGCGGAGAATCCAGGACGGAGAGAAAGATGTGAAGCTGCTCCAACAGGAGGTGGAGGCTATCAATGGCTCTGCTGATAAAACAGTGAGGAACAGTGAGAAGATGTTCACTGAGCTGATCCGTCTCATGGAGAAAAGACGCTGTGATGTGAAGCAGCAGGTCAGATCCCAGCAGCATACTGAAGTGAGTCGAGTCAGAGAGCGTCAGGAGAAGCTGGAGCAGGAGATCACTGAGCTGAAGAGGAAAGACGCTGAGATGGAGAAGCTGTCACACACACAAGATCACAACCAGTTTCTACAGGACTACCCCTCAGTGTCAGCACTCAGTGAATCTACACACTCATCCAGCATCAAGATCCGTCCTCTGAGGTACTTTGAGGACGTGACAGCAGCTGTGTCAGAAGTCAGAGATAAACTACAGGACGTCCTGACAGACAAATGGACAAACATCTCACAGACACTGTCTGAAGTGGATGTTTTACTGTCAGATCCAGAACCAGAACCAGAGCCCAAGACCAGAGCTGAGTTCTTACGATATTCATGTGACATCACACTGGATCCAAACACAGCACAGACACAGCTGTTATTATCTGATGAGAACAGAAAAGTAACACAAGTCAGTGTACATCAGTCTTATTCTAGTCACCCAGACAGATTCACTATTTATTTTCAGGTCCTGAGTAAAGAGAGTCTGACTGGACGTTGTTGCTGGGAGGTGGAGTGGACAGGAACAGTTCGTGTAGCAGTCACGTACAAGAACATCAGCAGAGCAGGAGACTCACTTGAATGTGGGTTTGGATGTAATGACAAATCTTGGATGTTATATTGTGACAAGAACAGTTATAACTTTTATTACAACAATGTCCACACTCCTCTCTCAGGTCCTCGGTCCTCCAGAGTAGGAGTGTACCTGGATCACAGAGCAGGTATTCTGTCCTTCTACAGCATCTCTGAAACCATGACTCTCCTCCACAGAGTCCAGACCACATTCACTCAGCCTCTACATGCTGGACTCTGGGTTTATCCTGTTGGATCCTCTGCTGAGGTGTGTAAACTGAAATAGACAGAAGTCATTTTAGAGACAGCAGATGTGTGTGATTCTGGTCTGAGTGTGAGCTCAGCATAACATCTGGCGTTTCCATGGCAACGATAAACAAGTTGTTTTGGTGTAAATATTTGAGTTGATGTTAGTACTCAACAACAACATATATAACATGGTGATGAATGTTGATATTTTAGTGTAAAACTTCTACATATTATAACTTTAAATGTTGAACAGTTTGTTTGTTGTTTTTTTGCTCTTAAGAGTCAAAATGTTTTCAACCTTTTTCCTTCACTTCTACTTTTAGAATCTTTGCTGCCTGGGTGTTAAAGTGTGTAAATGTCTTTTAGTTGTGTTTCTGTGAGTGTACGAAGGAGGCGTCCTGTGTTATATACCGACAGGAAAACATGGAGTGTAATTCAAACTGGGATCAGTCAATAAACAGATGATTGGGTGTTAATGGACTCCTGTTGTTCTTATTCATGACTTGTCCTGCAGCTGTTTCATGTTTCACTTGTTTCTCAGGTAGTTTGTTTATAACTGCAGGAAGGATGGAAAAACTGATATCGCAAGAAATGTGATGAATTTGATTGAATTCTAATGATTCAATACAGAAGTATTAAATCCTGCAGTTCCTGGAGTGTCCACTAGAGGCTGGCTGCAGAAGCACAGGACTCCAGCGCCCCCTGCAGGGACACACGGGGGACTCTAGCGCCCCCTGCAGAGACACACAGGGGACTCCAACGCCCCCTGCAGGAACACACAGGGGACTCCAGCGCCCCCTGCAGGAACACACGGGGGACTCCAGCGCTCCCTGCAGAGACACACGGGGGACCCCAGCGCCCCCTGCAGGAACACACGGGGGACTCCAGCGCCCCCTGCAGGAACACACGGGGGACTCCAGCGCCCCCTGCAGGAACACACGGGGGACTCCAGCGCCCCCTCCAGGGGACGGCTTTAAACATTTCTGTTTACAGTGTATAGTTCTCAAACCATGCATGCTGACTGTTCAGTCTGAATGCTGTTAGTGTACCACTCTGACCTCTGAATCTATACAAGGTGTGTTCAAGCTCAGACAACCAAGTGTCAGCGCGTGAAGCACTTCATGATGAATCCGCAGAGATTATTTTGTCAATAACCTTTAGTAACATTACATTAACAGTTTAGTTTGTAACACTTAGAAACATATGAATACAGGAAGACATAGAAATTTAAAAATAATTTTGTGCACTTTTCTGGGACTAAATCAAAAGCTTTGTGGCATCCTAGTCGTTCCAGCACCTCACCTGCCTCGTCACCACCTTTTCACATAAAATCATCTGTTTGTACCTCGGCAAAAGGTAAATGGCAGAATGCTCTGATTTACCCAGTGGGGGCAGGGAAGTGGCCCTGTAGCCCTCTTTGAATGGCGTGTAGCAGTGATCCAGTGTATTGTTGCCCCCTGGTGGAGCAAGTGACGTGTTGGCAGAAGTTCAGCATAACTTTCTTAAGGTTTGCCTTTCTGTTATGAAAATAATAAACCAGCATTTTTAAGTGTCTACCTTTAGAGAACTGACCATTCATCTATCTGTGGTGATTATGCTTGCAGAAAGTCACAAGGGTCCGTGGTGGGATGGCTGCTGTCGTCTGATCTACCAGCAGACCAGACTCCTGTGATCTACTGCAGTGAGAGAAGTCAAGAGGGTCAGGATGATGTCCTGCTGCAGGAGTCAGGGACTGGATGTGCTCAGTTACTTTGCTTCATGGTGATATCTTCACACGGCCACCCCAGCTCCAACTGAGACCTGCTGGATCACTGTCTACTGGATGATATTATGTTTTAGGATGTTAGGTTGGTGGAATCATTTGTGTCACAATATTGACAGTTTACTCCATCAGTTAGCCTATCATCTATGGAAAGATGCAGTTCAGAGCCAGAACAGGTGTTCAGCATCATATTGCTCCTCACACTGAGTCAAATAGGACGCAGGAAGTTCAGGGGAACTTGTAGTATCTGCAGCCAGACAGCATCAGTATATAGTAACCCAGAGGTGATCAAAACACTGCAATCTATTGAGATAAAAACAAGCTGTTCTTTGTGGACTTTTCTGTCACACTGACTTATCCATTTCTATCCTCTTAGCGACCGAAAGGAGTTTCTATCAGAACATCACAACAAAGGATCCACTTCCTGTCAGAGGACCCACTTGCTGTTAGAGCTTCACACTTGACTCTCGAACAGGATCCACACAAGTGCCAACCGGACATTCAGAACTCATTCTGTAACCAGTAACAGGACTTTATGGGGGCAGCCTCCTCCGCCTTCTCACCGTAAACAACAGGACATGGAGCGAGAAAGCACAGAGTACACCCGAGCCGTTCCAGAGAGGGGGCATGGTCAGACACAGCACATTTACATATTCAAAGCTACAGACACAGAAACAGCCTGTTCTGAGCAGGGCTGATCTAAAGAAAGAAGGAAGAAGTATTTATTCCCTCAAACTTCTTAAATTATGGAGCAGCATTTAACTTAGACTTCTCTGAAAATGAGGAAACTCAGTTGAATCTTTCAGCTTTGCTCCTCTTCCTGTAATGAATCATAGTTTGATCAGCCCTCCCTCTTCTTCCTGCTCTCACACACAGCCTGCTGCACTCTGTCGCCATACTTCCTGGTTCCCTCCCCTTCAGATCTACAGTTTATGGATGGGTGTAACCAACCAGAGCTGCACAGTCACATGCACCGTCACGTGCTTAGTGGATAACAGGTAAAACTTGTTTCAATTATGAGGAAGTGAATCTTACACAGTCGTTGTTACCGAGAGCAGAAATGGCGCAGAAAGGAGTTCAGCTGGACCAGGAAACTCTTTCTTGTTCAATCTGTCTGGATCTCCTGAAGGATCCGGTGACTGTTCCCTGTGGACACAGCTACTGCATGGACTGTATTAAAGGACACTGGGATGCACAGGATGATAAGGCAGTCTATACCTGTCCTCAGTGCAGAGAGGACTTCATACCGAGGCCTGTCCTGAAGAAAAGCACCATGTTGGCAGATTTAGTGGAGAAGCTGAAGAAGACTGGACTCCAAGCTGCTCCTGCTGATCTCTGCTATGCTGGATCTGAAGACGTGGCCTGTGATGTCTGCACCGGGAAGAAACTGAAAGCCTGTAAGTCCTGTCTGCAGTGTCTGGCCTCTTACTGTGAGAATCACCTCCAGCCTCATTTAGAAGCAGCTCCATTGAAGAAACACAAGCTGGTGGAGCCCTCCAAGAAGCTCCAGGAGAACGTCTGCTCTCGTCATGATGAGGTGATGAAGATGTTCTGTCGTACTGATCAGCAGTCTATCTGTTATCTCTGCTCTGTGGACGAACACAAAGGTCACAACACAGTCTCAGCTGCAGCAGAAAGGAGCGAGAAGCAGAGAGAGCTCGAGGTGAGTCGACAAAACACCCAGCAGAGAATCCAGGACGGAGAGAAAGATGTGAAGCTGCTCCAACAGGAGGTGGAGGCTATCAATGGCTCTGCTGATAAAACAGTGAGGAACAGTGAGAAGATGTTCACTGAGCTGATCCGTCTCATGAAGAAAAGACGCTCTGATGTGAAGCAGCAGGTCAGATCCCAGCAGCAAACTGAAGTGAGTCGAGTCAGAGAGCGTCAGGAGAAGCTGGAGCAGGAGATCACTGAGCTGAAGAGGAAAGATGGCGAGATGGAGAAGCTGTCACACACACAGGACCACATCCAGTTCCTACAGGACTACCCCTCAGTGTCAGCACTCAGTGAATCTACACACTCATCCAGCATCAAGATCCGTCCTCTGAGGTACTTTGAGGACGTGACAGCAGCTGTGTCAGAAGTCAGAGATAAACTACAGGACGTCCTGACAGACAAATGGACAAACATCTCACAGACACTGACTCAAGTGGATGTTTTACTGTCAGATCCAGAACCAGAACCAGAGCCGAAGACCAGAGCTGAGTTCTTAAAATATTCATGTGACATCACACTGGATCCAAACACAGCACAGACACAGCTGTTATTATCTGATGAGAACAGAAAAGTAACACTAGTCAGTGAACTTCAGTCTTATTCTAGTCACCCAGACAGATTCACTGTTTGGTATCAGGTCCTGAGTAAAGAGAGTCTGACTGGACGTTGTTACTGGGAGGTGGAGTGGACAGGAACAGTTCATGTAGCAGTCACATACAAGAATATCAGCAGAGCAGGAGACTCAGATGAATGTTGGTTTGGATTTAATGACAAATCTTGGATATTAAATTGTTCCAACAACAGTTATAACTTTTATTACAACAGTGTCTGTACTCCAGTCACAGATCCTCAGTCCTCCAGAGTAGGAGTGTACCTGGATCACAGAGCAGGTATTCTGTCCTTCTACAGCATCTCTGAAACCATGACTCTCCTCCACAGAGTCCAGACCACATTCACTCAGCCTCTACATGCTGGACTCTGGGTTTATCCTGTTGGATCCTCTGCTGAGGTGTGTAAACTGAAATAGACAGAAGTCATTTTAGAGACAGCAGATGTGTGTGATTCTGGTCTGAGTGTGAGAGAAGCATGTCTCTAAGTGTGAACCAGAATTTACCTCACAGGATTAAAAGAATATAAAAATAAATAACATAAAAATAGACGATCAGAAAAAAACATGTGGACAAAAGAGCCTCATTTACAGCCGTATTTAGCATAACATCTGGTGTTTCCATGGCAACGATAAACATGTTGTTTTGGTGCAAATATTTGAGTTGATGTTAGTACTCAACAACAACATATAGAACATGGTGATGAATGTTGATATTTTAGTGTAAAACCTCTACATATTATAACTTTAAATGTTGAACAGTTTGTTTGTTGGTTTTTTTTTGCTCTTAAGAGTCAAAATGTTTTCAACCTTTTTCCTTCACTTCTACTTTTAGAATCTTTGCTGCCTGGGTGTTAAAGTGTGTAAATGTCTTTTAGTTGTGTTTCTGTGAGTGTACGAAGGAGGCGTCCTGTGTTATATACCGACAGGAAAACATGGAGTGTAAATCAAACTCGGATCAGTCAATAAACAGATGATTGGGTGTTAATGGACTCCTGTTGTTCTTATTCATGACTTGTCCTGCAGCTGTTTCATGTTTAACTTGTTTCTCAGGTAGTTTGTTTATAACTGCAGGAAGGATGGAAAAACAGATATTGCAAGAAATGTGATGAATTTGATTGAATTCTAACGATTCAATGCAGAAGTATTAAATCCTGCAGTTCCTGGAGTGTCCACCAGAGGCTGGCTGAAGAAGCACAGGACTCCAGAGTCCCCTGCAGGAACACACGGGGAACTCTAGCGCCCCCTGCAGGGACACAGGGGACTCCAGCGCTCCCTGCAGGGACACACGGGGGACTCCAGCGCCCCCTGCAGGAGACGGCTTTAAACATTTCTGTTTACAGTGTGTAGTTCACAAACCATGCATGCTGACTGTTCGGTATAAATGATGTTAGTGTTTACCACCCTGACCTCTGAATTTATACAAGGTGTGTTCAAGCTCAGACAACCAAGTGTCAGCGCGTGAAGCACTTCATGATGAATCCGCAGAGATTATTTTGTCAATAACCTTTAGTAACACTACATGAACGGTTTAGTTTGTAACACTTAGAAACATATGAATACAGGAAGACATAGAAAATGAAAAATAATTTTGTGCACTTTTCTGGGGCTAAATCAAAAGCTTTGTGGCATCCTAGTCGTTCCAGCACCTCACCTGCCTCGTCACCACCTTTTCACATACAATCATCTGTTTGTACCTCGACAAAAGATAAATGGCAGAATGCTCTGATTTACCCAGTGGGGGCAGGGAAGTGGCCTTGTAGCCCTCTTTGAATGGCGTGTAGCAGTGATCCAGTGTATTGTTGCCCCTGGTGGAGCAAATGACGTGTTGGCAGAAGTTCAGCATAACTTTCTTAAGGTTTGCCTTTGTGTTATGAAAATAATAACGCAGCATTTTTAAGTGTCTACCTTTAGAGAACTGACCATTCATCTATCTGTGGTGATTATGCTTGCAGAAAGGGTCCGTGGTGGGATGGCTGCTGTCGTCTGATCTACCAGCAGACCAGACTCCTGTGATCTACTGCAATGAGAGAAGTCAAGAGGGTCAGGATGATGTCCTGCTGCAGGAGTCAGGGACTGAATGGGCTCAGTTGTATTGCTGTTCTTTGTTTACTTTTCTGTTACATTGACTTATCTTTTTCTATCCTCTTACAGATAGAAAGGAGTTTCGATCAGAACATCACAACAAAGGATCCACTTCCTGTCTGAGGATCAACTTCCTGTTAGAGCTTCACACTTGACCAGAAGGATTCTAGCAGGATCGACACAAGTGCAAACCGGACATTCAGAACTCATTCTGTAACCAGTAACATGACTTTATGGGGACAGCCTCCTCCGGCTTCTCAATGTAAAATACAGGACAGGGAGCAAAAAAGCACAGAGTAGCCTACACCCGAGCAGTTCCAAAGAGGGGGCGTGGCCAGACACCGCTCATTTACATATTTAAAGCTACAGACACAGAAACAGCCTGTTCTGAGCAGGGCTGAAATAGAGGGATTTATAGACATGATCAAATACAGGATCAGAGTGGATTTACAACAACACACTTCACACACATGATGAAGAGGAGCAAGGACACTGATTTCACCTGAAGAGGAGGATATGAGACTTTTAACGACTTAACAGATAATGTACCACTGAATGAGGATTATACAGAAAAATAAAATGTAACTGAAGTTGAAGAGTCAGAGAAGAATATGGAGCCATGATCTAAAGAGAGAAGGAAGAAGTATTTATTCCCTCAAACTTCTTAAATGTGGAGCAGCTTTTAACTGAGGCTTCTCTGAAAACAAGGAAACTCAGTTGAATCTTTCAGCTTTGCTCCTCTTCCTGGAATGAATCATAGTTTGATCAGCCCTCCCTCTTCTTCCTGCTCTAACACACAGCCTGCTGCACTCTGTCGCCATACTTCCTGGTTCCCTCCCCTTCATATCTACAGTTTATGGATGGGTGTAACCAACCAGAGCTGCACAGCCACATGCACAGACACATGCTTTGAGATCAGAGGTGAAACTAGTTTCAGTTATGAGGGAGTGAATCACACAGTCGTTGTTACAGAGAGCTGAAATGGCGCAGAAAGGAGTTCAGCTGGACCAGGAAACTCTTTCTTGTTCAATCTGTCTGGATCTCCTGAAGGATCCGGTGACTGTTCCCTGTGGACACAGCTACTGCATGGACTGTATTAAAGGACACTGGGATAAAGAGGATTATAAAGCAGTCTATACCTGCCCTCAGTGCAGAGAGGACTTCATACCGAGGCCTGTCCTGAAGAAAAGCACCATGTTGCTCAATGTAAAATACAGGACAGGGAGCAAAAAAGCACAGAGTAGCCTTCACCCGAGCAGTTCCACCATAAGAGACACAAGCTGGTGGAGCCGTCCAAGAAGCTCCAGGAGAACGTGTGCTCTCGTCATGATGAGGTGATGAAGATGTTCTGTCGTACTGATCAGCAGTCTATCTGTTATCTCTGCTCTGTGGACGAACACAAAGGTCACGACACAGTCTCAGCTGCAGCAGAAAGGAGCGAGAAGCAGAGAGAGCTCGAGGTGAGTCGACGAAACACCCAGCGGAGAATCAAAGTCAGAGAGAAAGATGTGAAGCTGCTCCAACAGGAGGTGGAGGCTATCAATGGCTCTGCTGATCAAACAGTGAGGAACAGTGAGAAGATGTTCACTGAGCTGATCCGTCTCATGGAGAAAAGACGCTCTGATGTGACACAGCAGGTCAGATCCCAGCAGCAAACTGAAGTGAGTCGAGTCAGAGAGCGTCAGGAGAAGCTGGAGCAGGAGATCACTGAGCTGAAGAGGAAAGACGCTGAACTGGAGAAGCTGTCACACACACAGGACCACATCCAGTTTCTACAGGACTACCCCTCAGTGTCAGCACTCAGTGAATCTACACACTCATCCAGCATCAAGATCCGTCCTCTGAGGTACTTTGAGGACGTGACAGCAGCTGTGTCAGAAGTCAGAGATAAACTACAGGACGTCCTGACAGACAAATGGACAAACATCTCACAGGCACTGACTCAAGTGGATGTTTTACTGTCAGAACCAGAACCAGAACCAGAGCCCAAGACCAGAGCTGAGTTCTTACGATATTCATGTGACATCACACTGGATCCAAACACAGCAGACACACGGCTGTTATTATCTGATGAGAACAGAAAAGTAACACATGTCAGTGTACATCAGTCTTATTCTAGTCACCCAGACAGATTCACTTTTTGGCCTCAGGTCCTGAGTAAAGAGAGTCTGACTGGACGTTGTTACTGGGAGGTGGAGTGGACAGGAACAGTTCGTGTAGCAGTCACATACAAGAACATCAGCAGAGAAGGAGACTCACATGAATGTTTGTTTGGATTAAATGACAAATCTTGGAGGTTAGATTGTGACAACAACAGTTATGACTTTTATCACAACAAAGTCAGCACTCCTCTCTCAGGTCCTCAGTCCTCCAGAGTAGGAGTGTACCTGGATCACAGAGCAGGTATTCTGTCCTTCTACAGCATCTCTGAAACCATGACTCTCCTCCACAGAGTCCAGACCACATTCACTCAGCCTCTACATGCTGGACTCTGGGTTTATCCTGTTGGATCCTCTGCTGAGGTGTGTAAACTGAAATAGACAGAAGTCATTTTAGAGACAGCAGATGTGTGTGATTCTGGTCTGAGTGTGAGAGAAGCACGTCTCTAAGTGTGAACCAGAATTTACCTCACGGGATTAAAAGAGTATAAAAATAGACGATAAAAAAAAAACAGGTGGACAAAAGAGCCTCATTTACAGCCGTATTTAGCATAACATCTGACGTTTCCATGGCAACGATAAACATGTTGTTTTGGTGTAAATATTTGAGTTGATGTTAGTGCTCAACAACAACATATATAACATGGTGATGAATGTTGATATTTTAGTGTAAAACTTCTACATATTATAACTTTAAATGTTGAACAGTTTGTTTGTTGGGTTTTTTTTGCTCTTAAGAGTCAAAATGTTTTCAACCTTTTTCCTTCACTTCTACTTTTAGAATCTTTGCTGCCTGGGTGTTAAAGTGTGTAAATGTCTTTTAGTTGTGTTTCTGTGAGTGTACGAAGGAGGCGTCCTGTGTTATATACCGACAGGAAAACATGGAGTGTAAATCAAACTGGGATCAGTCAATAAACAGATGATTGGGTGTTAATGGACTCCTGTTGTTCTTATTCATGACTTGTCCTGCAGCTGTTTCATGTTTAACCTGTTTCTCAGGTAGTTTGTTTATAACTGCAGGAAGGATGTAAAAACAGATATTGCAAGAGATGTGGTGAATTTGATTGAATTCTAATGATTCAATGCAGAAGCATTAAATCCTGCAGTTCCTGGAGTGTCCACTAGAGGCTGGCTGACTGTTCGGTATGAATGCTGTTAGTGTTTACCACTCTGACCTCTGAATCTATACAAGGTGTGTTCAAGCTCAGACAACCAAGTGTCAGCACGTGAAGCACTTCATGATGAATCCGCAGAGATTATTTTGACAATAAACTGTAGTAACATTACATTAACAGTTTAGTTTGTAACACTTAGAAACATATGAATACAGGAAGACATAGAAAATTAAAAATAATTTTGTTCACTTTTCTGGGGCTAAATCAAAAGCTTTGTGGCATCCTAGTCGTTCCAGCACCTCACCTGCCTCGTCACCACCTTTTCACATACAATCATCTGTTTGTACCTCGGCAAAAGGTAAATGGCAGAATGCTCTGATTTACCCAGTGAGGGCAGGGAAGTGGCCTTGTAGCCCTCTTTGAATGGCATGTAGCAGTGATCCAGTGTATTGTTGCCCCCTGGTGGAGCAAGTGACGTGTTGGCAGAAGTTCAGCATAACTTTCTTAAGGTTTGCCTTTGTGTTATGAAAATCATAAACCAGCATTTTTAAGTGTCTACCTTTAGAGAACTGACCATTCATCTATCTGTGGTGATTATGCTTGCAGAAAGGGGTCCGTGGTGGGATGGCTGCTGTCGTCTGATCTGCCAGCAGACCAGACTCCTGTGATCTACTGCAGTGAGAGAAGTCAAGAGGGTCAGGATGATGTCCTGCTGCAGGAGTCAGGGACTGGATGTGCTCAGTTGTTTTGCTGTTCTTTGTTTACTTTTCTGTTACATTGACTTGTCTTTTTCTGTCCTTTTACAGATAGAAAGGAGCTTCGATCAGAACATTACAACAAAGGATCCACTTCCTGTCTGAGGATCAACTTCCTGATAGAGCTTCACACTTGACCAGCAGGATTCTAGCAGGATCGACACAAGTGCAAACCGGACATTCAGTACTCATTCTGTAACCAGTAACATGACTTTATGGGGGCAGCCTCCTCCGGCTTCTCAATGTAAAAAACAGGACATGGAGCGAAAAAGCCCGAGCCGTTCCAGAGAGGGGGCGTGGCCAGACACAGCTCATTTACATATTTAAAGCTACAGACACAGAAACAGCCTGTTCTGAGCAGGGCTGAAATAGAGGGGTTTCTAGACATGATCAAATACAGGATCAGAGTGGATTTACAACAACACACTTCACACACATGATGAAGAGGAGCGAGGACACTGATTTCACCTGAAGACGAGGATATGAGACTTTTAACAACTTAACAGATAAACTACCACTGAATGAGGATTATACAGAAAAAGAAAATGTAACTGACGTTGAAGAGTCAGTGAAGAATATGGAGCCATGATCTAAAGAGAGAAGGAAGAAGTATTTATTCTCTCAAACTTCTTACATGTGGAGCAGCTTTTAACTGAGGCTTCTCTGAAAACGAGGAAACTCAGTTGAATCTTTCAGCTTTGCTCCTCTTCCTAGAATGAATCATAGTTTGATCAGCCCTCCCTCTTCTTCCTGCTCTCACACACAGCCTGCTGCACTCTGTCGCCATACTTCCTGGTTCCCTCCCCTTCATATCTACAGTTTATGGATGGGTGTAACAAACAAGAGCTGCACAGTCACATGCACAGTCACATGCTTAGTGGATAACAGGTAAAACTAGTTTCAGATATGAGGAAGTGAATCTCACACAGTCGTTGTTACCGAGAAGAGAAATGGCGCAGAAAGGAGTTCAGCTGGACCAGGAAACTCTTTCTTGTTCCATCTGTCTGGATCTCCTGAATGATCCGGTGACTGTTCCCTGTGGACACAGCTACTGCATGAACTGTATTGAAGGACACTGGGATAAAGAGGATTATAAAGCAGTCTATACCTGCCCTCAGTGCAGAGAGGACTTCATACCGAGGCCTGTCCTGAAGAAAAGCACCATGTTGGCAGATTTAGTGGAGAAGCTGAAGAAGACTGGACTCCAAGCTGCTCCTGCTGATCTCTGCTATGCTGGATCTGAAGACGTGGCCTGTGATGTCTGCACCGGGAGGAAACTGAAAGCCTGTAAGTCCTGTCTGCAGTGTCTGGCCTCTTACTGTGAGAATCACCTCCAGCCTCATTTTCAAGTACCTCCATTGAAGAAACACAAGCTGGTGGAGCCCTCCAAGAAGCTCCAGGAGAACGTGTGCTCTCGTCATGATGAGGTGATGAAGATGTTCTGTCGTACTGATCAGCAGTCTATCTGCTATCTCTGCTATGTGGACGAACACAAAGGTCACGACACAGTCACAGCTGCAGCAGAAAGGAGCGAGAAGCAGAGAGAGCTCGAGGTGAGTCGACAAAACACCCAGCAGAGAATCCAGGACGGAGAGAAAGATGTGAAGCTGCTCCAACAGGAGGTGGAGGCTATCAATGGCTCTGCTGATCAAACAGTGGGGAACAGTGAGAAGATGTTCACTGAGCTGATCCGTCTCATGGAGAAAAGACGCTGTGATGTGAAGCAGCAGGTCAGATCCCAGCAGCATACTGAAGTGAGTCGAGTCAGAGAGCGTCAGGAGAAGCTGGAGCAGGAGATCACTGAGCTGAAGAGGAAAGATGCCGAGATGGAGAAGCTGTCACACACACAGGACCACATCCAGTTTCTACAGGACTACCCCTCAGTGTCAGCACTCAGTGAATCTACACACTCATCCAGCATCAAGATCCGTCCTCTGAGGTACTTTGAGGACTTGACAGCAGCTGTGTCAGAAGTCAGAGATAAACTACAGGACGTCCTGACAGACAAATGGACAAACATCTCACAGACACTGACTGAAGTGGAAGTTTTACTGTCACAACCAGAAAACATGACCAGAGCTGAGTTCTTACAATATTCATGTGACATCACACTGGATCCAAACACAGCAAACACACAGCTGTTATTATCTGATGAGAACAGAAAAGTAACACGAGTGAGTGAAGATCAGTCTTATTCTAGTCACCCAGACAGATTCACTGTTTGGTATCAGGTCCTGAGTAAAGAGAGTCTGACTGGACGTTGTTACTGGGAGGTGGAGTGGACAGGAACAGTTGATGTAGCAGTCACATACAAGAATATCAGCAGAGCAGGAGACTCCGATGAATGTTGGTTTGGAGATAATGACAAATCTTGGAGGTTAGATTGTTCCAACAACAGTTATGACTTTTATCACAACAAAGTCAGGACTCCTCTCTCAGGTCCTGAGTCCTCCAGAGTAGGAGTGTACCTGGATCACAGAGCAGGTATTCTGTCCTTCTACAGCATCTCTGAAACCATGACTCTCCTCCACAGAGTCCAGACCACATTCACTCAGCCTCTACATGCTGGACTCTGGATTTCTGTTGGATCCTCTGCTGAGGTGTGTAAACTGAAATAGACAGAAGTCATTTTAGAGACAGCAGATGTGTGTGATTCTGGTCTGAGTGTGAGAATGTCTCTAATTGTGAACCAGACTTTACCTCAGTGGATTAAAAGAGTACAAAAAAAAATAGACGATCATAAAAAAACAGGTGGACAAAAGAACCTCATTTACAGCCGTATTTAGCATAACATCTGGCGTTTCCCTGGCAACGATAAACATGTTGTTTTGGTGTAAATATTTGAGTTGATGTTAGTACTCAACAACAACATATCTAACATGGTGATGAATGTTGATATTTTAGTGTAAAACTTCTACATATTATAACTTTAAATGTTGAACAGTTTGTTTGTTGTTTTTTTTTGCTCTTAAGAGTCAAAATGTTTTCAACCTTTTTCCTTCACTTCTACTTTTAGAATCTTTGCTGCCTGGGTGTTAAAGTGTGTAAATGTCTTTTAGTTGTGTTTCTGTGAGTGTACGAAGGAGGCGTCCTGTGTTATATACCGACAGGAAAACATGGAGTGTAAATCAAACTGGGATCAGTCAATAAACAGATGATTGGGTGTTAATGGACTCCTGTTGTTCTTATTCATGACTTGTCCTGCAGCTGTTTCATGTTTAACTTGTTTCTCAGGTAGTTTGTTTATAACTGCAGGATGGATGGAAAAACAGATATTGCAAGAAATGTGATGAATTTGATTGAATTCTAATGATTCAATGCAGAAGTATTAAATCCTGCAGTTCCTGGAGTGTCCACTAGAGGCTGGCTGCAGAAGCACAGGACCCCAGCGCCCCCTGCAGGGACACACGGGGGACTCCAGCGCCCCCTGCAGGGACACAGGGGACTCCAGCGCCCCCTGCAGGAACACAGGGGACTCCAGCGCCCCCTGCAGGGGACGGTTTTCAACATTTCTGTTTACAGTGTATAGTTCACAAACCATGCATGCTAACTGTTCGGTATGAATGCTGTTAGTGTTTACCACCCTGACCTCTGAATCTATACAAGGTGTGTTCAAGCTCAGACAACCAAGTGTCAGCGCGTGAAGCACTTCATGATGAATCCACAGAGATTATTTTGTCAATAACCTTTAGTAACATTACATTAACAGTTTAGTTTGTAAAACTTAGAAACATTTGAATACAGGAAGACATAGAAAATTAAAAATAATTTTGTGCACTTTTCTGGGGCTAAATCAAAAGCTTTGTGGCATCCTAGTCGTTCCAGCACCTCACCTGCCTCGTCACCACCTTTTCACATACAATCATCTGTTTGTACCTCGGAAAAAGGTAAATGGCAGAATGCTCTGATTTACCCAGTGGGGGCAGGGAAGTGGCCTTGTAGCCCTCTTTGAAATGGCGTGTAGCAGTGATCCAGTGTATTGTTGCCCCCTGGTGGAGCAAGTGATGTGTTGGCAGAAGTTCAGCAAAACTTTCTTACGGTTTGCCTTTGTGTTATGAAAATAATAACGTAGCATTTTTAAGTGTCTACCTGTAGAAAACTGACCATTCATCTATCTGTGGTGATTATGCTTGCAGAAAGGGGTCCGTGGTGGGATGGCTGCTGTCGCCTGATCTACCAGCAGACCAGACTCCTGTGATCTACTGCAGTGAGAGAAGTCAAGAGGGTCAGGATGATGTCCTGCTGCAGGAGTCAGGGACTGGATGTGCTCAGTTGTATTGCTGTTCTTTGTTTACTTTTCTGTTACATTGACTTATCTTTTTCTATCCTTTTACAGATAGAAAGGAGTTTCGATCAGAACATCACAACAAAGGATCCACTTCCTGTCTGAGGATCCACTTCCTGTTAGAGCTTCACACTTGACCAGCAGGATTCTAGCAGGATCGACACAAGTGCCAACCGGACATTCAGAACTCATTCTGTAACCAGTAACATGACTTTATGGGGACAGCCTCCTCCGGCTTTCAATGTAAAAAACAGGACATGGAGCGAAAAAGCCCGAGCCGTTCCAGAGAGGGGGCGTGGTCAGACACAGCTCATTTACATATTTAAAGCTACAGACACAGAAACAGCCTGTTCTGAGCAGGGCTGAAATAGAGGGGTTTATAGACATGATCAAATACAGGATCAGAGTGGATTTACAACAACACACTTCACACACATGATGAAGAGGAGCGAGGACACTGATTTCACCTGAAGAAGAGGAGATGAGACTTTTAACAACCTAACAGATAAACTACCACTGAATGAGGATTATACAGAAAAAGAAAATGTAACTGAAGTTGCAGAGTCAGAGAAGAATATGGAGCCATGATCTAAAGAGAGAAGGAAGAAGTATTTATTCCCTCAAACTTCTTAAATGTGGAGCAGCTTTTAACCGAGGCTTCTCTGAAAATGAGGAAACTCAGTTGAATCTTTCAGCTTTGCTCCTCTTCCTGTAACGAATCATAGTTTGATCAGCCCTCCCTCTTCTTCCTGCTCTCACACACAGCCTGCTGCACTCTGTCGCCATACTTCCTGGTTCCCTCCCCTTCAGATCTACAGTTTATGGATGGGTGTAACCAACCAGAGCTGCACAGTCACATGCTTAGTGGATAACAGGTGAAACTTGTTTCAGTTATGAGGAAGTGAGTCTCAGACAGTCGTTGTTACCGAGAGGAGAAATGGCGCAGAAAGGAGTTCAGCTGGACCGGGAAACTCTTTCTTGTTCCATCTGTCTGGATCTCCTGAAGGATCCAGTGACTGTTTCCTGTGGACACAGCTACTGTATGGACTGTATTAAAGGACACTGGGATAAAGAGGATTATAAAGCAGTCTATACCTGTCCTCAGTGCAGAGAGGACTTCATACCGAGGCCTGTCCTGAAGAAAAGCACCATGTTGGCAGATTTAGTGGAGAAGCTGAAGAAGACTGGACTCCAAGCTGCTCCTGCTGATCTCTGCTATGCTGGATCTGAAGACGTGGCCTGTGATGTCTGCACCGGGAGGAAACTGAAAGCCTGTAAGTCCTGTCTGCAGTGTCTGGCCTCTTACTGTGAGAATCACCTCCAGCCTCATTTTGAAGCAGCTCCATTTAAAAAACACAAGCTGGTGGATCCCTCCAAGAAGCTCCAGGAGAACGTGTGCTCTCGTCATGATGAGGTGATGAAGATGTTCTGTCGTACTGATCAGCAGTCTATCTGTTATCTCTGCTCTGTGGACGAACACAAAGGTCACGACACAGTCTCAGCTGCAGCAGAAAGGAGCGAGAAGCAGAGAGAGCTCGAGGTGAGTCGACTAAACACCCAGCAGAGAATCCAGGACGGAGAGAAAGATGTGAAGCTGCTCCAACAGGAGGTGGAGGCTATCAATGGCTCTGCTGATAAAACAGTGGGGAACAGTGAGAAGATGTTCACTGAGCTGATCCGTCTCATGGAGAAAAGACGCTCTGATGTGACGCAGCAGGTCAGATCCCAGCAGCAAACTGAAGTGAGTCGAGTCAGAGAGCGTCAGGAGAAGCTGGAGCAGGAGATCACTGAGCTGAAGAGGAAAGACGCTGAGATGGAGAAGCTGTCACACACACAGGACCACATCCAGTTTCTACAGGACTACCCCTCAGTGTCAGCACTCAGTGAATCTACACACTCATCCAGCATCAAGATCCGTCCTCTGAGGTACTTTGAGGACGTGACAGCAGCTGTGTCAGAAGTCAGAGATAAACTACAGGACGTCCTGACACAGAAATGGACAAACATCTCACAGACACTGACTCAAGTGGATGTTTTACTGTCAGGACCAGAGGACATGACCAGAGCTGAGTTCTTACAATATTCATGTGACATCACACTGGATCCAAACACAGCACACACACAGCTGTTATTATCTGATGAGAACAGAAAAGTAACATGGACGAGTAAACGTCAGTCTTATTCTAGTCACCCAGACAGATTCACTGATTGTTGGCAGGTCCTGAGTAAAGAGAGTCTGACTGGACGTTGTTACTGGGAGGTGGAGTGGAGAGGAACAGTTCGTGTAGCAGTCACATACAAGAATATCAGCAGAGCAGGGATCTCAGATGACTGTGTGTTTGGATTTACTGACAAATCTTGGAGGTTAGATTGTTCCAACAACAGTTATTACTTTTATCACAACACAGTCAGGACTCCTGTCTCAGGTCCTCAGTCCTCCAGAGTAGGAGTGTACCTGGATCACAGAGCAGGTATTCTGTCCTTCTACAGCATCTCTGAAACCATGACTCTCCTCCACAGAGTCCAGACCACATTCACTCAGCCTCTACATGCTGGACTCTTTGTTTATCCTGTTGGATCCTCTGCTGAGGTGTGTAAACTGAAATAGACAGAAGTCATTTTAGAGACAGCAGATGTGTGTGATTCTGGTCTGAGTGTGAGCTTAGCATAACATCTAGTGTTTCCATGGCAACGATAAACATGTCGTTTTGGTGTAAATATTTGAGTTGATGTTAGTACTCAACAACAACATATATAACATGGTGATAAATGTTGATATTTTAGTGTAAAACTTCTACATATTATAACTTTAAATGTTGAACAGTTTGTTTTTAATCTGTTTTTTTTGCTCTTAAGAGTCAAAATGTTTTCAACCTTTTTCCTTCACTGATACTTTTAGAATCTTTGCTGCCTGGCTGTTAAAGTGTGTAAATGTCTTTTAGTTGTGTTTCTGTGAGTGTACAAAGGAGGCGTCCTGTGTTATATACCGACAGGAAAACATGGAGTGTAAATCAAACTGGGATCAGTCAATAAACAGATGATTGGGTGTTAATGGACTCCTGTTGTTCTTATTCATGACTTGTCCTGCAGCTGTTTCATGTTTAACTTGTTTCTCAGGTAGTTTGTTTATAACTGCAGGAAGGATGGAAAAACTGATATTGCAAGAACTGTGATTAATTTGATTGAATTCTACTAATTAAATGCAGAAGTATTAAATCCTGCAGTTCCTGGAGTGTCCACTAGAGGCTGGCTGCAGTACCTGGAGTGTCCACTAGAGGCTGGCAGCAGCAGCACAGGAAGTCACATACACACCCATTCAAACAGCCTGTTTTTACAGCAGACATGAACATGTTTACAGCCTGCTTCAAAAAACCAAATAGGTGTGATTAGCTCATGTCTCCATCCACACACACTGTATTGGGGGGCATGTTTTGATGACTCATCAGTTTTGATTGGATGAAGGATCAGAGTTATTCACAATGAGGCGTGTAGCTGAGCTGATGGACAGGTTTGTCAGGAGGCTTAAATCCCGCCTCAGCTTCAGCTCTCAGCCTGTTGTTAGGTTGACTCAAAGTTATCCCATTCATGGGACTCCAGCGCCCCCTGCAGGAACACACAGAGGACTCCAGCGCTCCCTCCAGGGGACGGCTTTAAACATTTCTGTTTACAGTGTGTAGTTCACAAACCATGCATGCTGACTGTTCGGTCTGAATGCTGTTAGTGTTTACCACCCTGACCTCTGAATCTATACAAGGTGTGTTCAAGCTCAGATCACCAAGTGTCAGCGCGTGAAGCACTTCATGATGAATCCGCAGAGATTATTTTGTCAATAAACTTTAGTAACATTACATGAACGGTTTCGTTTGTAAAACTTAGAAACATATGAATACAGGAAGACATAGAAAATTAAAAATTACTTTGTGCACTTTTCTGGGGCTAAATCAAAAGCTTTGTGGCATCCTAGTCGTTCCAGCACCTCACCTGCCTCGTCACCACCTTTTCATATACAATCATCTGTTTGTACCTCGGCAAAAGGTAAATGGCAGAATGCTCTGATTTACCCAGTGGGGGCAGGGAAGTGGCCTTGTAGCCCTCTTTGAATGGCGTGTAGCAGTGATCCAGTGTATTGTTGCCCCCTGGTGGAGCAAGTGACGTGTTGGAAGAAGTTCAGCATAACTTTCTTAAGGTTTGCCTTTGTGTTATGAAAATAATAAACCAGCATTTTTAAGTGTCTACCTTTAGAGAACTGACCTTTCATCTATCTGTGGTGATTATGCTTGCAGAAAGGGGTCCGTGGTGGGATGGCTGCTGTCGTCTGATCTACCAGCAGACCAGACTCCTGTGATCTACTGCAGTGAGAGAAGTCAAGAGGGTCAGGATGATGTCCTGCTGCAGGAGTCAGGGACTGGATCGGCTCAGTTACTTTGCTTCATGGTGATATCTTCACAAGGCCACCCCAGCTCCAACCTGAGAACTGCTGGATCACTGTCTATTGGATGATATTATGTTTTAGGATGTTAGGTTGGTGGAATCATTTGTGTCACAATAATGACAGTTTACATCTCCATCAGTTAGCCTATCATCTATGGAAAGATGAAATAAGCAGTTTAGAGCCAGAACAGGTGTTCAGCATCACATTGCTCCTCACACTGAGTCAAATAGGACGCAGGAAGTTCAGGGGAACTTGTAGTATCTGCAGCCAGACAGCATCAGTATATAGTAACCCAGAGGTGATCAAAACACTGCAATCTATTGAGATGAAAACAAGCTGTTCTTTGTGGACTTTTCTGTTACACTGACTTATCCATTTCTATCCTCTTAGCGACCGAAAGGAGTTTCTATCAGAACATCACAACAAAGGATCCACTTCCTGTCAGAGAACCCACTTGCTGTTCGAGCTTCACACTTGACTCTCGAAAAGGATCGACACAAGTGCCAACCGGACATTCAGTACTCATTCTGTAACCAGTAACATGACTTTATGGGGGCAGCCTCCTCCGCCTTCTCACCGTAAACAACAGGACATGGAGCGAGAAAGCACAGAGCACACCCGAGTCGTTCCAGAGAGGGGGCGTGGTCAGACAACGCTCATTTACATATTTAAAGCTACAGACACAGAAACAGCCTGTTCTGAGCAGGGCTGATCTAAATAATAATAACAATACATTTTATTTAATGGTGCCTTTCAAGCCACCCAAGGTCACCTTACAGTGGTTAAAGGCAGTACAGGAGGTTAAAACCAAACATAAAGCAAACAAAAGACAGGTGTAGTGTGAAGTGAACAGTTACAGTGAGTATACCAGTTTAAACAGGTGGGTTTTGAGTTGGGATTTAAAGGTGGAGATGGACTCTGACTGTCTTTTGTTGGGGGGGAGGGAGTTCCAAAGTCTGGGTGCCGAGCAGCTGAAGGCTCGGGCACCCATGGTACTGAGGCTTGGTGTGGGGATGGTTAGCAGTCCAGCAGAGGTTGAGCGGAGGGTGCGTGAGGGGCTGTAGTGATGGAGGAGGTCGCAGAGGTAAGTGGGGGCTAGGCGGTGAAGAGCTTTGTAAGTAAGGAGGAGGTTTTTGTAGTCAATGCGATATTGTACAGGGAGCCAGTGAAGTTCGATGAGAATGGGGGTCATGTGATCAGATGACTTGGTGTGAGTAATGATCCGGGCGGCAGAGTTCTGCATGAGTTGTAGTCTGTTGATGAGTTTGGCCAGTGAGGAGGGCATTGCAATAGTCGATGTGGGAAGTGACAAATGAGGGAACTAGGATTTCGGTGCTGGACTGGGACAGTGATGGGCGGAGTCTGGAAATGTTACGGAGGTGGAAGAGGGCAGTCCGGGTGATGTTTCTAATGTGGGGAGCAAATGAGAGGATGTGTCCAGAATGACGCCGAGGCTTTTGACTTGGGAGAAGAAGGGTACAGGGAAACTGTTGATGATGATGGGTGGTACAGGGGTGTGTTGTGAGTTGGTGAGGGTGGATTTGGAACCGATGAGCAGGGCCTCGGTTTCGTTGCCGTTGAGTTTCAGGAAGTTCCTGCTCATCCAGTTCCGAATGTCTTCCATGCAGGTGATGAGGGAGGTGGGAGGGGTGGCGGCTGTGGGTTTGGAGGAGATGTAGACCTGTGTGTCGTCGGCGTAACAGTGAAATTGGATCCCATGATGGTGGAGGATTGTGCCCAGGGGGAGAAGGTAGATGATGAGGAGTAATGGACCCAAGACTGACCCCTGGGGAACACCCAGTGAAACACCCAAACACCCAGACTTGTGGTCCCTTATTTGCACAAATCGTTGGCGGTCAGTGAGGTATGATTAGGGCTGCAGCAAACGATTATTTTAGTAGTCGAGCATTCTATCGATTATTCTGGCGATTAATCGAGTAATCGGATACAATTTTTTTAAAATTTCATTAAATTTCTTGAACTTAATTTAATAGTAATACATGGCAATGACAATAACAGAAGTCAGTTAAATGAATAACCAATTCAATTCCTCTTAAGATAATTTTTTTTATTGGCAGACTTAACATAGCCGAACTGGTAGCTGCTTCTTTCAACAAAAAAGAGTGCATTTAAGTTTCATTGGCATATTCTGGATTTTAAAGATGACAAAAAAAAGTTGACAAAAAAACTGAAACATATTGCCACATTACACTCTTGTTTTTTTCTAAAGTACAAAAATAAATAACAGTAATTTCAAATTACTTTTTAAGAAGGTGTAAAAAAAAATTAAGATAAAACTGAGGCTTAATAATAAACAATGTCTTTCTCCACACTGTGTGTCTGTGTGCGCGCTCAGCTCTTTAAAGGAGCCTGTGGTTGCAATGAAGGAAAGTAAGCATATCAACATGCTCAGAACTGAGGCTCGCCCTGCGCTTCGATGCAATATTCCCTGCTGCAGAAAACAGGCGCTCTGATGGCGTAGATGTTGCTGGGATACACAGGAAGGACTGTGATAGCTTTGACAGTGTTGGATAGCGCGCTGCATTCACTTTCCACCATGACAGCGGATTCTCCTTCTTGGATAGAGGATGTTCTCCAAAGTACATCAAAACTTCCTTCTGGACATTTTGACTCAACTGCTGCTCCTCATCCTCTTCATCACTGGTGCTTGAGTCTGATGACCCCAGTATCTTTTCGAGCAATGATTTAGCACTAGTTAATGGCTTGTCTTGTGTTGTGCTGGGAGACCCAATTTCACTTGCATTCTTCTGCTTCGCTTCCTTTTTGGCAGCAAGTGCCAGGGTTTGTACTGTGCTTTGGACCTTGAAAACTTCATCAGGAGACAGGAACTTAAGTTTCCTAAACCTGGGATCTAAAGCAGCAGCAAGTAAGATATGGTTGGATTCAGGTTGAAACACATCTAGTCCTTGCCATCTTGCTGTGATCTGTTCTGTCACATCAGTTTGGTATGACTTGACTGGTGCAGTCTCAAAGGCTGGAGTCTGTATGGACTTCTTAAGACTTTGCACAAGCTGTGGAAGTGCAGAGAGGGTAACATATTCTTGCCCACTCAGAAATACAGTTGCTCCTTCAAATGGCTCAAGGGCCTGGTTCAGCTCCTGAATCACATCCCACTGTTCAGGCTTGAGATCAAGGTAGTGTTTTCCTCTTGGTGTCACTGCTGGGTCAGATAATGCAGCAGTTACTGGCCATCTCTGTTCCAACAGCCTGGACAGCATGTGGAAAGTACTGTTCCAGCGAGTGCTTACATCCTGCACCAGCATGTGTGACGGTGTGCCCATTTGCTGCTGCTTATCCTTTAGTTTGGTGCATGCTAGCTCGCTCTTCTTAAAGTGTTCAACAAGACATCTTGCAGCAGCTACACACTTAGAGATAGCCTGGTTTTTCTTCAGAGCGCCCTGCACCACCAAGTTAAGCGTGTGTCCTGCACATCGCACTGATGCCCATCCATTTTTTTCAGCCAAAATCTTAGCTGCTGCTACAACATTAGCACCGTTGTCATGGACAACAGCTTTGATTTTTTCTGGTGAAATGTTAAACTTTGCAATAACATCCTCAATCCACTCTGCAATATTTGTAGCTGTGTGTCTCTCTTCAAGTGGCATTGTTGTCAGGCTGTGGGACTCCATTCGCCAGTCCTCCCCAAGAAAGTGGCACGTCACACCCAGATATGCTTCTGTAGCAACGCTGGTCCAGATGTCGATTGTGAGAGCGATGCTGTCGGTCTCTTTTAGCATGTTTTTTAACTTGCCTTTAATGTCCTCGTACTTTTTCTCCATCATTTTCATGAAGTAGGTTCTTGAAGGAAGCGCATAGTTTGGATTGAAAGCGAAAATCCTCTTCTGGAATCCTTCATCCTCCACCATGGACAGTGGACGCATGTCTGTGACAATCATGTTCAGAATGCGGTCTGTGAAGTCAGCAGCTTGCGCAGTTGAACATGACGGAGCCCTCTGTACAAAGCTGTCCAAAGTACCACTCTGCGATTTACTGGAGAAAAACAAAAAGTAGTAGAGTATAATTAATTTTGTTATTTATTCATTGATTACCAGGCCTAAATTAATGGCAAATGTACATATTATGATGTGATCTCCAACTGATGACCCTACTCTCTGCAATAGAATTAAAATGAATAAAGCCAATATATTGTCATAAAATAAATACCTAAACAAATAAATAACACGTTGACCAGGTCTGACAACCTCGTGTGTGCGCACGCCTGTGTGTGAGTGAGATATAATATGAGACATAATCATAATAATCTCGTCATGTGGCCACTACAATTATTTCCCCTGTTAATCAGCCATTATTCGGCTACGTGTATGTTATTTACGTGCCGTAATCTCCAATCACTGATCTAAATTAAATACTTCTGTGAACGTGACAATAACATTAGACTTACCTGTTGGATCCGCTCGGCAGACTCGATGCATAAAGCGGATGCTTTCGGCTCAGGTGTTGTAGCATTGAAGTAGTGCTGTTATGGTGTGCTAATTCTGTTTTGCAGTACACGCATTGTACTGTATTTTGCTCCCGATTTAGTTTATAATGGTCCCACACTTTCGACAGTTTACGTCGTTTTCTTTGCTCTCCTTGTCGCTCGTCTCCCTCGGTCTCCGGCCTCCTGCGCGCACATGTAGGCATCAAAAGCGGAAGTGGCTTAGACGAAGCATCGAGTCAGAGAATTTTGCCTCGATGCATTTTTGTAATCGAATTACTCGAATAACTCGAGGAATCGTTTCAGCCCTAGGTATGATGTAAACCAGCGGAGTGCAGCACCAGTGATCCCAATGCCAGCCAGGCGGTTCAGGAGTAGTGTGTGGGAGATAGTGTTGAATGCTGCGCTGAGGTCGAGGAGGATGAGTATGGTCAGAAGTCCGGAGTCAGCTGCACAGAGAGGTCATTGGTGATTTTGACTAGGGCTGTTTCAGTGCTGTGTTTTGGACAGAAACCGGATTGGAAGGGTTCATGGAGGTTGTTTGTGTTGAGGTGGGACTGTAGTTGAGCGGCAACCACCCTTTCAAGTGTTTTGGAGATGAAGGGGAGGTTGGAGATGGGCCGGTAGAGGTTGAGGTCAGTTGGGTCAGCACTGTTTTTTTTCAGGATGGGAGTGATAGCAGCTAGTTTGAGAGTGGGGGGTAAAGTGCCAGTGGTGAGGGAGGAGAGAATAATATTGGTGATCATCGCAGAAATGGATGGCAGACAGGCTTTGACGAGGGAGGTGGGAAGAGGATCAAGCTGGCAGGTGGTGGTTTTAGCTTTAGCCTTAAAGAGAGAAGGAAGAAGCATTTATTCCCTCAAACTTCTTAAATGTGGAGCAGCTTTTAACTGAGGCTTCTCTGAAAACGAGGAAACTCAGTTGAATCTTTCAGCTTAGCTTCTCTTCCTGTAATGAATCATAGTTTGATCAGCCCTCCCTCTTCTTCCTGCTCTCACACACAGCCTGCTGCACTCTGTCTCCATACTTCCTGGTTCCCTCCCTTTCAGAGCTACAGTTTAGGGATGGGTGTAACCAACAAGAGCTACACAGTCACATGCACAGACACATGCTTTGAGATCAGAGGTGAAACTAGTTTCAGTTATGAGGAAGTGAATCTCACACAGTCGTTGTTACAGAGAGCAGAAATGGCACAGAAAGGAGTTCAGCTTGACCAGGAAACTCTTTCTTGTTCCATCTGTCTGGATCTCCTGAAGGATCCGGTGACTGTTTCTTGTGGACACAGTTACTGCATGCAGTGTATTAAAGGACACTGGGATAAAGAGGATTATAAGGCAGTCTATACCTGTCCTCAGTGCAGAGAGGACTTCATACCGAGGCCTGTCCTGAAGAAAAGCACCATGTTGGCAGATTTAGTGGAGAAGCTGAAGAAGACTGGACTCCAAGCTGCTCCTGCAGATCACTGCTATGCTGGATCTGAAGACGTGGCCTGTGATGTCTGCACCGGGAGGAAACTGAAAGCCTGTAAGTCCTGTCTGCAGTGTCTGGCCTCTTACTGTGAGAATCACCTCCAGCCTCATTTTGAAGCAGCTCCATTTAAGAAACACAAGCTGGTGGAGCCCTCCAAGAAGCTCCAGGAGAACGTCTGCTCTCGTCATGATGAGGTGATGAAGATGTTCTGTCGCACTGATCAGCAGTCTATCTGTTATCTCTGCTCTGTGGACGAACACAAAGGTCACGACACAGTCTCAGCTGCAGCAGAAAGGAGCGAGAAGCAGAGAGAGCTCGAGGTGAGTCGACAAAACACCCAGCAGAGAATCCAGGACGGAGAGAAAGATGTGAAGCTGCTCCAACAGGAGGTGGAGGCTATCAATGGCTCTGCTGATAAAACAGTGAGGAACAGTGAGAAGATGTTCACTGAGCTGATCCGTCTCATGGAGAAAAGACGCTCTGATGTGAAGCAGCAGGTCAGATCCCAGCAGCAAACTGAAGTGAGTCGAGTCAGAGAGCGTCAGGAGAAGCTGGAGCAGGAGATCACTGAGCTGAAGAGGAAAGACGCTGAGATGGAGAAGCTGTCACACACACAAGATCACATCCAGTTCCTACAGGACTACCCCTCAGTGTCAGCACTCAGTGAATCTACACACTCATCCAGCATCAAGATCCGTCCTCTGAGGTACTTTGAGGACGTGACAGCAGCTGTGTCAGAAGTCAGAGATAAACTACAGGACGTCCTGACAGACAAATGGACAAACATCTCACAGACACTGACTGAAGTGGATGTTTTACTGTCAGAACCAGAGGACATGACCAGAGCTGAGTTCTTACAATATTCATGTGACATCACACTGGATCCAAACACAGCAAACACACGGCTGTTATTATCTGATAAGAACAGAAAAGTAACACGAGTGAGTAAACATCAGTCTTATTCTAGTCACCCAGACAGATTCACGTATTGGTGTCAGGTCCTGAGTAAAGAGAGTCTGACTGGACGTTGTTACTGGGAGGTGGAGAGGAGAGGAGGAGTTTATGTAGCAGTCACATTCAAGAACATCAGCAGAGCAGGGATCTCATATGAATGTTGGTTTGGATATAATGACAAATCTTGGATGTTAAATTGTTCCAACAACAGTTATAACTTTTATCACAACAAAGTCGAGACTCCTCTCTCAGGTCCTCAGTCTTCCAGAGTAGGAGTGTACCTGGATCACAGAGCAGGTATTCTGTCCTTCTACAGCATCTCTGAAACCATGACTCTCCTCCACAGAGTCCAGACCACATTCACTCAGCCTCTACATGCTGGACTCTTTGTTTATGATGATGGATCCTCTGCTGAGGTGTGTAAACTGAAATAGACAGAAGTCATTATAGAGACAGCAGATGTGTGTGACTCTGGTCTGAGTGTGAGAGAAGCACGTCTCTAAGTGTGAACCAGAATTTACCTCACGGGATTAAAAGAGTAAAAAAATAAATAACATAAAAATAAACCATCAGAAAAAAACAGGTGGAAAAAAGAGCCTCATTTACAGCTGTATTTAGCATAACATCTGGTGTTTCCATAGCAACGATAAACATGTTGTTTTGGTGTAAATATTTGAGTTGATGTTAGTACTCAACAACAACATATATAACATGGTGATGAATGTTGATATTTTAGTGTAAAACTTCTACATATAATAACTTTAAATGTTGAACAGTTTGTTGTTTTTTTTGCTCTTAAGAGTCAACATGTTTTCAACCTTTTTCCTTCACTTCTACTTTTAGAATCTTTGCTGCCTGGGTGTTAAAGTGTGTAAATGTCTTTTAGTTGTGTTTCTGTGAGTGTACGAAGGAGGCGTCCTGTGTTATATACCGACAGGAAAACATGGAGTGTAAATCAAACTGGGATCAGTCAATAAACAGATGATTGGGTGTTAATGGACTCCTGTTGTTCTTATTCATGACTTGTCCTGCAGCTGTTTCATGTTTCACTTGTTTCTCAGGTAGTTTGTTTATAACTGCAGGAAGGATGGAAAAACTGATATCGCAAGAAATGTGATCAATTTGATTGAATTCTAATGATTCAATGCAGAAGTATTAAATCCTGCAGTTCCTGGAGTGTCCACTAGAGGCTGGCTGCAGAAGCACAGGACTCCAGCGCCCCCTGCAGGGACACACGGGGGACTCCAGCGCCCCCTGCAGGGACACACGGGGGACTCCAGCGCCCCCTTGCAGGGACACACGGGGACTCCAGCGCCCCCTGCAGGGGACGGTTTTAAACATTTCTGTTTACAGTGTGTAGTTCACAAACCATGCATGCTGACTGTTCGGTATAAATGATGTTAGTGTTTACCACCCTGACCTCTGAATCTATACAAGGTGTGTTCAAGCTCAGACAACCAAGTGTCAGCACGTGAAGCACTTCATGATGAATCCGCAGAGATTATTTTGTCAATAACCTTTAGTAACATTACATGAACAGTTTAGTTTGTAAAACTTAGAAACATATGAATACAGGAAGACATAGAAAATGAAAAATAATTTTGTGCACTTTTCTGGGGCTAAATCAAAAGCTTTGTGGCATCCTAGTCGTTCCAGCACCTCACCTGCCTCGTCACCACCTTTTCACATACAATCATCTGTTTGTACCTCGGCAAAAGGTAAATGGCAGAATGCTCTGATTTACCCAGTGGGGGCAGGGAAGTGGCCTTGTAGCCCTCTTTGAATGGCGTGTAGCAGTGATCCAGTGTATTGTTGCCCCCTGGTGGAGCAAGTGACGTGTTGACAGAAGTTCAGCATAACTTTCTTAAGGTTTGCCTTTGTGTTATGAAAATAATAAACAAGCATTTTTAAGTGTCTACCTTTAGAGAACTGACCATTCATCTATCTGTGGTGATTATCAGAAAGGGGTCGTGGTGGGATGGCTGCTGTCGTCTGATCTACCAGCAGACCAGACTCCTGTGATCTACTGCAGTGAGAGAAGTCAAGAGGGTCAGGATGATGTCCTGCTGCAGGAGTCAGGGACTGGATGGGCTCAGTTGTTTTGCTTCATGGTGATATCTTCACACGGCCACCCCAGCTCCAACTGAGATCTGCTGGATCACTGTCTACTGGATGATATTATGTTTTAGGATGTTCGGTTGGTGGAATCATTTGTGTCACAATAATGACAGTTTACATCTCCATCAGTTAGCCTGTCATCTAAGGAAAGATTAAATAAGCAGTTTAGAGCCAGAACAGGTGTTCAGCATCATATTGCTCCTCACACTGAGTCAAATAGGACGCAGGAAGTTCAGGGGAACTTGTAGTATCTGCAGCACGACAGCATCAGTATATAGTAACCCAGAGGTGATCAAAACACTGCAATCTATTGAGATAAAAACAAGCTGTTCTTTGTGGACTTTTCTGTTACACTGACTTATTCATTTCTATCCTCTTAGCGACCGAAAGGAGTTTCTATCAGAACATCACAACAAAGGATCCACTTCCTGTCAGAGGACCCACTTGCTGTTCGAGCTTCACACTTGACTCTCGAACAGGATCGACACAAGTGCCAACCGGACATTCAGAACTCATTCTGTAACCAGTAACATGACTTTATGGGGGCAGCCTCCTCCGCCTTCTCACCGTAAACAATAGGACATGGAGCGAGAAAGCACAGAGCACACCCGAGTCATTCCAGAGAGGGGGCGTGGTCAGACACAGCACATTTACATATTTAAAGCTACAGAAACAGCCCGTTCTGAGCAGGGCTGATCTAAAGAGAGAAGGAAGAAGTATTTATTCCCTCAAACTTCTTAAATGTGGAGCAGTTTTTAACTGAGGCTTCTCTGAAAACGAGGAAACTCAGTTGAATCTTTCAGCTTAGCTCCTCTTCCTGGAATGAATCATAGTTTGATCAGCCCTCCCTCTTCTTCCTGCTCTCACACACAGCCTGCTGCACTCTGTCGCCATACTTCCTGGTTCCCTCCCCTTCAGATCTACAGTTTATGGATGGGTGTAACCAACCAGAGCTGCACAGTCACATGCTTATCGGATAACAGGTGAAACTAGTTTCAGTTATGAGGAAGTGAATCTCACACAGTCGTTGTTACCGAGAGGAGAAATGGCGCAGAAAGGAGTTCAGCTGGACCAGGAAACTCTTTCTTGTTCCATCTGTCTGGATCTCCTGAAGGATCCGGTGACTGTTCCCTGTGGACACAGTTACTGCATGGACTGTATTAAAGGACACTGGGATAAAGAGGATTATAAAGCAGTCTACAGCTGCCCTCAGTGCAGACAGGACTTCATACCGAGGCCTGTCCTGAAGAAAAACACCATGTTGGCAGATTTAGTGGAGCAGCTGAAGAAGACTGGACTCCAAGCTGCTCCTGCTGATCTCTGCTATGCTGGATCTGAAGACGTGGCCTGTGATGTCTGCACCGGGAGGAAACTGAAAGCCTGTAAGTCCTGTCTGCAGTGTCTGGCCTCTTACTGTGAGAATCACCTCCAGCCTCATTATGAAGCAGCTCCGTTGAAGAAACACAAGCTGGTGGAGCCGTCCAAGAAGCTCCAGGAGAACGTGTGCTCTCGTCATGATGAGGTGATGAAGATGTTCTGTCGTACTGATCAGCAGTCTATCTGTTATCTCTGTTTAATGGACGAACACAAAGGTCACGACACAGTCTCAGCTGCAGCAGAAAGGAGCGAGAAGCAGAGAGAGCTCGAGGTGAGTCGACTAAACATCCAGCAGAGAATCCAGGACGGAGAGAAAGATGTGAAGCTGCTCCAACAGGAGGTGGAGGCCATCAATGGCTCTGCTAATAAAACAGTGAGGAACAGTGAGAAGATGTTCACTGAGCTGATCCGTCTCATGGAGAAAAGACGCTCTGATGTGACGCAGCAGGTCAGATCCCAGCAGCAAACTGAAGTGAGTCGAGTCAGAGAGCGTCAGGAGAAGCTGGAGCAGGAGATCACTGAGCTGAAGAGGAAAGACGCTGAACTGGAGAAGCTGTCACACACACAGGACCACATCCAGTTTCTACAGGACTACCCCTCAGTGTCAGCACTCAGTGAATCTACACACTCATCCAGCATCAAGATCCGTCCTCTGAGGTACTTTGAGGACGTGACAGCAGCTGTGTCAGAAGTCAGAGATAAACTACAGGACGTCCTGACAGACAAATGGACAAACATCTCACAGACACTGACTCAAGTGGATGTTTTACTGTCAGGACCAGAAAACATGACCAGAGCTGAGTTCTTACAATATTCATGTGACATCACACTGGATCCAAACACAGCATACAAATATCTGTTATTATCTGATCAGAGTAGAAAAGTATCACGAGTGAGTAAACATCAGTCTTATTCTAGTCACCCAGACAGATTCACTTATTGGGATCAGGTCCTGAGTAAAGAGAGTCTGACTGGACGTTGTTACTGGGAGGTGGAGAGGAGAGGAAGAGTTTGTGTAGCAGTCACATACAAGAACATCAGCAGAGCAGGAGACTCACATGAATGTTTGTTTGGATTAAATGACAAATCTTGGAGGTTAGATTGTGACAACAGCAGTTATAACTTTTATCACAACAAAGTCCAGACTCCTGTCTCAGGTCCTCAGTCCTCCAGAGTAGGAGTGTACTTGGATCACAGAGCAGGTATTCTGTCCTTCTACAGCATCTCTGAAACCATGACTCTCCTCCACAGAGTCCAGACCACATTCACTCAGCCTCTACATGCTGGATTCTTTGTTTATCCTGTTGGAGACTCTGCTGAGGTGTGTAAACTGAAATAGACAGAAGTCATTTTAGAGACAGCAGATGTGTGTGATTCTGGTCTGAGTGTGAGAGAAGCACGTCTCTAAGTGTGACCCAGAATTTACCTCACGGGATTAAAAGAATATGAAAATAAACAATCAGAAAAAAACAGGTGGACAAAAGAGCCTCATTTACAGCCGTATTTTGCATAACATCTGGTGTTTCCATGGCAACGATAAACATGTTGTTTTGGTGTAAATATTTGAGTTGATGTTAGTACTCAACAACAACATATATAACATGGTGATGAATGTTGATATTTTAGTGTAAAACTTCTACATATAATAACTTTAAATGTTGAACAGTTTGTTGTTGTTTTTTTGCTCTTAAGAGTCAAAATGTTTTCAACCTTTTTCCTTCACTTCTACTTTTAGAATCTTTGCTGCCTGGGTGTTAAAGTGTGTAAATGTCTTTTAGTTGTGTTTCTGTGAGTGTACGAAGGAGGCGTCCTGTGTTATATACCGACAGGAAAACATGGAGTGTAAATCAAACTGGGATCAGTCAATAAACAGATGATTGGGTGTTAATGGACTCCTGTTGTTCTTATTCATGACTTGTCCTGCAGCTGTTTCATGTTTCACTTGTTTCTCAGGTAGTTTGTTTATAACTGCAGGAAGGATGGAAAAACAGATATTGCAAGAAATGTGATTAATTTGATTGAATTCTAATGATTCAATGCAGAAGTATTAAATCCTGCAGTTCCTGGAGTGTCCACTAGAGGCTGGCTGCAGTACCTGGAGTGTCCACTAGAGGCTGGCTGCAGCAGCACAGGAAGTCACATACACACCCATTCAAAAAGCCTGTTTTTACAGCAGACATGAACATGTTTACAGCCTGCTTCAAAAAACCAAATAGGTGTGATTAGCTCATGTCTCCATCCACACACACTGTACGGGGGGAATGTTTTGATGACTCAGCAGTTTTGATTGGAGGAAGGATCAGAGTTATTCACAATAATGCGTGTAGCTGAGTTGATGGACAGGTTTGTCAGGAGGCTTAAATCCCGCCTCAGCTCCAGCTCTCAGTCTGTCGTTAGGTTGACTCAAAGTTATCCCATCCATGGGACACCAGCGTCCCCTGCAGGAACACACGGGGGACTCCAGCGCCCCCTGCAGGGACACAGGGGACTCCAGCGCCCCCTGCAGAAACACACAGGGGACTCCAGCGCCCCCTGCAGGAACACAAAGGGGACTCCAGCGCCCCCTGCAGGGACACACAGTAGTATGAACACACATAGTGTCTTTCTGTAAAGCTCAGACTCTTTGAGCTGAAACACAACCCGGACCTCTGAATCTATAAAAGGTGTGTTCAAGCTCAGACAGCATCAAGTGTCGGCGTGTGAAGCACTTCATGATGAATCGTCTCTGTTATCAAACATAAATCTGTGTCTTCCAGCTGCACAGTCTCTCTCCTGTCAGGCTGAGGCTGTTTCACACAAAGAGCCTGCACTGAGCCCTTCCAGACAGAGGGAGCAGCAGCTGGTGTGATTTCACCGATTCAACACATCAGACGAGGAAACCTGACGGGAGACAGAGGATCGATTGTTCCACTCACGAGCTGTGGTTAACCTGTGGAGCAGACGCACGGCTCACACAGGAAGGAGTCAGTGTGTTCAACAGATGGCTCAGTGAGCACAGAGCGTATGTGACTGCATGATGTCTAATAATGCCACAGACTGGACTGCAAGTGAGCGCGTTGGAAGGCTCCTCTTTGACTTTTACGAGAGGCTGCATCCATGAACCTCAAATCTCTTCTCGAGTCACCCAATGAATGATGTCACTGAGATGTTTTACACATCATGTCATGTTTTATACTGCTGTTGAAACATTCAGAAGTAGAAAAAAGACGGAGCCTTTTTTTTTTAACCACAGTGCTCAGAACCAATCACAAATCTCAGGAAGGTTTGAAGATCTAAATGGAGAGAGGGTTTACTGAAAGGCAGAAGACGAGTAGTTTTGAGAAATATGTAAATATTTGTCAGATCTTTGAGATTTGCCAGCTGAGAGTTTGTTGTTTTCTCTTTGACTCCATCAGATATGAAAACAGCTTCCAGCTTTCTCTGCTGCAGGTCTGCTGACTGAAACATACTTTGTCTGATGAAGGACATTGTGAGTTTTCTCCTCTCTCGTCTTTGGATGATTCTTCCTCTGCACCTGTCTGTCATACAGACTGCAGAAGGGATTTACTCTCAACATCTGTAGATTCAACAAAACTTTAAAGATGATAAAGATCATTTGCATCCCGAGAAGCTGTGACCTGAACAACTTTAAATAGGATCACAAAGTGAAAAAAATCCTAATCTGCCAGACTTTGAAGAAACCTTTCAAAGGTGCTGACTGTCTCAGACTGTTTCTGTTCTCAGCCGTGTGTCATCTGCACTCTCCCTCCTGATCTCTGTGAGTGTGGAAGGGAAAGGGTTAAATCAAGGAGAGCTAGTTGAGCAGACTCGTAAAAGTGTAATTTAAAGAGGACAAAGAAAGCCGGCTGCAGGCTATAAGATCCCCTGCTGTCATTCATTCCTCCACACTCGTCCTCCTCAGTGCGCAGCCTTCACTGAGCCTCCTCCTCCTCCTCCTCCTCCGCCGCCGCGCGCTCTGCTTCACTGTGTCTGTGCCAGCTGAGCGAGAAGATGATGTTCTGCAGCAGCATCTTGGCTTTGCACCTTTTCCTCTGTGTTCACTCTCTGCCTGTACACGAGCGGAGGACCGGCAGCAAGCACAAACAGCTGCAGGTGAGTCCAACACACAGAGCGAGAGGTTGAAAATCAAATGTGCAGATGAGAGGAGGCGAGAGAGAGACGGACGCGTTTCATGTCAGTAAAGTTGAGTTTCATTGAACCTGATCAGGTGAGAAAAGAAGGCAGCGTGCTTTGAGCTCATGTTTGTTATGACAGATTGGAAGTTTATCTCTGACACATTGTGATTCTTCACTGTTTAGAAATGAAGCTGCAGCAGTGAAATATCTGAAAGCAGGAAGAGTTGTGAACTGGTGCAGTGATTTCACACTTTGAATCAGTGAAATGGTGTTTTTTGGAAACACTCTTCTCTCCCCTGCATGCAGGAGCATTCTGCACGCTCTGTCGTCGACTTGAAGCGAGGAAAGGACTCGTTTTTGTTTTGTTTTGTTTGAAACTTCTGAAACTTTGGATGCCGTCTGACTTTCCGGTATATCTGTCAACAGTGTGAGATAGACAGTGAGATTAAACAAGCAGAGGCAAGTCGTCTGGCACCCGGCGGAGGATGAAACCCGCTGCTTGTTTGCTGACTCAGGGGAAAAGCAGAAAACAGCAGATGAGCCTGCGCTCTGCTCCTTCCAGACTTTTCTCTGTGCAGCATTCAGAGAGGCTGCAGAGCTGATCCAACCGCAGCACGATTCACTACTGCTATTCACAAGAGTGCCGAGACGTTTGAGTGCTTAAAAAGACACAGAAGGAGACTTTTTTGTTGACAGATTAATCTTTCAAATGTTCAGTCAAGCCTCGACAGCCGGTGCAGAGACTTTCTCAAACTTCAACCAGTTCACCTTTGAGAGGAAATGAACGTATTTAACTTTTCATTTTGGTACAAATGATGTTTCTTGATGGGATTTATTAAGTTCTTTTTTAAGTTCATAAAATCAAATTTAAGCGCAGACCCCCCCCCCTGAAATCTGTCCTGTTAACCTCTGAACACGCTGCAGTGCTTTCACTGAGCGATGTGGGAAAACAGCAGATAAAATAAAGCACACAGTGTTTGTCATTGTGTGTATTTGAAAGTCACAGTTACATTTATGGCTGTTGCTCATTTTAGCTCCTGAAGTGCCGACGCCTTGCAGAGTGCTCCAGGTCTTGTTGTCATGACAACAACGTTAACGGTAATAGTTTATAAAGAGTGTGTCTTTAACTTTTCCTATGACGACATTTAACCCATAATATACTTTAAAAAGAGACTCAGTGTGATGTCATCACTGTCTGAATCAGCTCTCACGTCTGTGCTCTAAAACGGGTCAGATTAGAAAAGTGTGGGAGCCTGGTGATGATCTTCCACAGAGGGACAGTCTTTGTGTCAGTGGGTGTGGGTTCAAATCCCTCCACATGCCTTTGCTACATGATGTCACCCCCCCCCCCCTCCTCTAATCACTTCCTGTCTCTCTTCAGCTGTCCGATTTAAAAGTCCCCCAAAAAACAACTTTAACAATAAAAAAGAAACTGTGACAACATTTCCAAGATGGCAGCCATAACTGTGATATATCATCCATGTTTCCTCTGGTTATAGAGTCCAACATTTCCTGCAGCTGACCTGAGATAGCTTCACTTCCTTTTATAAACAGTTGAGTGTTTCTGAACTGGAAGCAGCCGCCTCCAGTGTTTTTCACCTGCTTTGCTTCTTTTCAGCCGTCTTATTGCAGAAGCTGTGTGTGTGTGTGTGTGCGTGCGTGTGTGCGTGTGTGTGTGTGTGTGTGTGCATGCCCTGCTCACAGGAACAAAGTACACTTTACTGACACCTTCATCATTGCTGCAGGGTTCAGCTCCCTGCATGCTAATCCCTCTCTATCCTGCAAACATTTCCCGCACTTGGCACCAGCTGCAGCTTTGTGTACAACACTCACAACACTCGAGGATATTTAAGAGTTCTTGTGTTAAATATTTACCCTTGGCAGATTTCCTCCTTTTGGTGCATCGTTGATCTCGTCTCCCTGCAGCTGTGTGAGATCGGATCCAGCTGTGTTGTTCAGGGAGTCAAATAAGACTCAGCATCCTCACAGGCCCCCTGCAAACACACACACACACACACACACACACACACACACAGGCGGCTTGATGTCATGACTGAACGGGGACTTTCCAGACTGCTTACTGTGTGTGATGCCGCTCTGTGTGTGTGTGTGTGTGTGTGTGTGTGTGTGTGTGTGTGTGTGTGTGTGTGTGTGTGTGTGTGTGTGTGTGTGTGTGTCTGCATGTGTAGCAGTTTTTCACGTCCTCTGCGTGTTCAAACTTGCAGGACACTGAATTTAAATGTTTGAGTGACAAAGACTCCCTGATGGAGCAGATGCCACCTCTTAGATAAAACAACAATGCCCCCCCCCCCCCCCCCCCCCCCCCCCCCCCCCCCCATAGCCCCCCCCCTCTCTGTAGACAGAGTTTCATGTGGGTTAAAGCTCGGGCACGTCAGTTCGGGAGAGACGCACAAACCGCAGCGTCCTGCTGTGACATGTCTGCAGGATCACCCCATCAGAGCCGACCGTTGTTTTAACACTTCACTCTGTGTTTCTGTGTTTGGATGAAACAGCCAGAACGCTCTCCCTGTTTCTGTCACTCAGCTCAACATGTCGCTGCAAACCTCCGGAACTCTCCGGAGCCGGAGCCACCACACGGTCCGCTGTCATCAGGGTCTGTGGTGCCCACACTCAAACCTGTTTGAGTTGGTTTTAGATTGCAGCAATCTCAGAATCAATCAGCTCTTGTCTGAGGACAAAGAAGAGCACAGTGTATGAGAGCAAATATGGGCTAACTGTTTAGACTAGTGAAGTTATGACATATTTTCTTTTCCTGGCAGAAAGCGTTGTGTTGTTGTACTGCATCACTTCTCTTCTGCTCTGCACACAGAAGCTTTCCCTGCAAACATCCAGAGCAGCTCAAATGTGATCAGAAAGTGTCCAGATATAAACGACGAGCAGAACGCTTCCACCAAACAGACAATAAAAATCCTGTTTCCTGACAAGTGTCGATCCTCGAGCCTGTTGAGGAGCCGACGTTCAGCAGGGCGACCAGAGCGAGTGATGGAGCCCCATCTGCTGCTGCTTTGGGGCCCCTCACGGGTCTGGGGCCCCAAAAGCTGCAGCCTCTGTGCGTACCTAAAACAAAACAATAAGATCAACTAAAATAGAAGCCCCTCCCCCCTAATACTGAGCTGCTATTGTTTTTAAAGACCAAGAATCCTCCACAGTCTGAACGGCAATGAATGTTTCACTACAGTGCTCGCTCTCTCTCTCTCTCTCTCTCTCTCTCTCTCTCGTTCACTCGCGTCGGTATCCATGCACACCTCATGTGTGCACGCTCTGGTCCTCCAGGTGGGCGACCCGGATTCCACTCAGACCTGTGACTCCTTTACCACGTCACGTCCCACTCTCCAGTGTCCTGTCTAAAGATGGAGGCACAAAGAGACCCAAAATAAATCTAAACACAAAATGAATCAACTGTCATCATGGCGAGGGACTCTGTGTAAGCAGCACACAGCGAGCGCTCCGTAGACGGGGGGAGAGGGGCTCAGTGCCTTGCTTGAGGGAACCTCGACAGTGCTCAGACTAAATTCCAGATCTGACTCCCACAGGGACTTGAACCCACGATCCTCTGCTCCCAGACGCAGGTCCCTGCAGACTGGACTTCAGTGTCAGGGTCGCACACGTTTAAACGTATCAGTGTAGTAAACAGCAGAAGGAACGGCTGGATTTGACCCACATGACTCACCCGCACGATGACTCAGGCCGAGTGTGGCTCTGTGTTGTTTCACGCTACACAACAAATATTGACTTTAATCCTTTTCCTTGGAGCGCTTCAGAAACATCAAAGTCCTCTCATTGATCTCGTGTTTGCTTGATAATCATGAGGGGCAATTAATCAATACATGGGACCTTAATTACCCTGAGCAGAGGGCGGAGGAGAGTGACTCAGCCCTGTACGGGGTTCGAGCTTAACGTGACCTTTTGTCTGTGAAGTCGGACTAATCCTGTTTGTTTCACCTTCAGCTGCAGAGCACAAAGAGCGCAGCTGCTTTCATTTGATCACAAACATCGCCGGGAGATTTATGCTGCAGATTCTTTCTGTCTTTATGACAGAAGCTCAGCAGAGACTGTAGGTGGTCTGATATCTGATCAACACACAGCGCGCACATGTTTATACAGAAACCTTAGAATGAAAGCTGTTTCATTTATAACCGAGACACACACACACACACACACACACACACACACACATGCATCATACACACACACGCATCACACACACGCATCACACACGCATGCATCATACACACACACGCATCACACACACGCATCACACACGCATGCATCAAACACACACACACAAGCACACGCATCATACACACACATGCATCATATATTTATATACACACACACACACAAACATACACACACACATACACACATTCATCATACACACAGACACACACAAACACACACATGCATCATACACACACACATACACACACACATGCATCAGACACACACACACACACATGCATCATACACACACATGCATCATACACACACATGCATCATACACACACACACATGCATCATACACGCACATACACACATGCATCAGACACACACACACACACATGCATCATACACACACATGCATCATACACACACATGCATCATACACACACACACATGCATCATACACACACACATGCATCATACACACACATGCATCATACACACACATGCATCATACACACACACACATGCATCATACACGCACATACACACATGCATCAGACACACACACACACACATGCATCATACACACACATGCATCATACACACACATGCATCATACACACACACACATGCATCATACACACACACATGCATCATACACACACACATGCATCATACACACACACACACGCATCATACACACACAAACACACACATGCATCATACACACACACATGCATCATACACACACACATGCATCATACACACACACACATGCGTCCCTCACAGACGTGTGTGTATACAGATCTTCTGGACGTTAAAAAGCCCACTCAGCGTCTGTAAACCTGGGCTGAGCCGATAATCACAGGTTATCAGGGGCATCGCTGTGAAAGTCCCAGACAAATGAGCTGAACTTCAACTATGTCCAAACTAGCTATTTGAAGGACTGACTTCAGCTGTTTTCACAAACACACACACACACACACACACACACACACACACACACACACACACACACACACACACACACACACACACACACACACACACACACACCTCCCTCCTGAAGTCTGCTGCTTTAAATACTTCATGTGATTGAACTTGTTGAGCGTAATCAAAGAGTGGTACAGATCAAACAGGCGAGCTGACCTCTGACCCCGCCTCTCTGTCTACAGTCCATGTGACCATGAGCATTGATCAGATAAGAACATGAACGTGTAGTTCCTGTAAAAAGCATCAATATATTCTGTGTGTTTGGTGCTTTAAATGGAGACGTCTGCAGGCGGTGTTCAATAAGATGCTATCATCAGCGTAACGCTGACTCCAGTTAGAAAGGAGAACGTGTTCATCATCGTTATAGCCAATAAAGATTCAGTCATTTTGAATGGTTGACTAAGCGTCTGTCTCTTGGTCGTGGTGTTTTTGTTTGCAGGGATGGGATCACAGCAGCAGCCACGTCGGGGTGAAGAAGAGGGGGAAACATGAGCAGGACACTCTGAACAAAGACCAGCGTCTGAAAACCGTACCCGGGTCCAAAAACGACACCGACTTCTGGAAGCGTCCTCGCTGCGGAGTCCCAGACTACCCCGCCTTAACCCAGGTGGAGCTGTCCGACTTCCACCTGAAGAAGAAGAAGAAGGGCGGTCTGAGCCGACAGCAGCGCAGGAAGAGGTTCGCTCTGTTCGGAGGACGCTGGGACAAGACGGACCTCACTTACAAGTCAGTCTGTCTCTGAGAGTCTCCTGCATCTAAAGGCTTTTGGGTTTAAAGTGTTTGTCAGAGTTTCTGTTAAATGAACTGTGAGTTGTCCTGTAATTTGACGTCTCAGTGCTGGATAATTATTATTGTTTAGTCATTGTTATTTGTCACATGTTTACCCGTGTGGTCAGTGTGGCGGCAGCAGGGTTCTGAATCCCGTCATCCTGTTGGTGTCGGTGACGGCGTGCTTGTGTTTACGTCCTGTGGCTGCATCAGACTGTGTTTATAAAAACCTTCTGAGAGGCTGACGGAGGAATGCAGAAATGACAAACGAGCACAGTATACAGTGTTTGAAAGAGCGTCTCAAAGTCAGCAGTAAAACTCTGGCGATAACTGGAAACACATTCTGAAAAGTACGAAAAGAGAAACTCTGCAGAGCCGCAGCAGCTGCTCACTGCGCCTCACGTGCACGCCGCTCCACTCACTGAGCTCACAAAAATGCAAGCTCGACAAAAAGCCGTCAAACACCCAACGCTGTGGTTTTACTCACACTGTGCAGATGACACTGTGGTCTCGTTTGCAAAACATATTTTATCTATAGAGACACAGAATGCAGACTTATATGAGGCAGAGTTCAGTAAAAAAGAAGAGATTCAGAAAACGGTCCAGGTAAACTGTGAGCAGTAAAAAAGTAGTCCGAGTGTGGTGTAACTATGTCTACAGGTGGATCTGATAGGTTTACCACATAGGTTATACATCAGCAGCTGATTTCACACATGCATGCTCTCTTAAAGGTTTCAGTAAAGTTTCAGTCTGCCGGCCTGCGTCTGAAGTATATCTGAAGATCCCTCACAGGGTCAAGTTTTCTCTGTCGGATGGGAGGTGACGCGTTCAACAAGGCAGGTCGCGGCCCAAACACGTTAAAACGACAGTCCGGTGCGTTTAGATCAATGTACTGTCGGATTGGATGTGGTCACAATAACAACGAGAATAGAGAGAATGATGCAGCTCCAACGATCACACCCGTCGAGCAGCAACTTCAGGATATAAATATAATCAGGCCACGCCCTCTTTCTCGGGTGCATTCACACATCGACTCATCCCAACTTCAGCTCCATGCAGAGTTCCCCGTGTGGGTCAGGCAGGGAAAGAATCTGGGTAAAGCTCGGATGAAAGATGTGTCTGTTTGGCGTTCACACATGTAGCTCACCTTGACGCATCTGGGAATCTTTGAGGAGGTTTGAACCCCAGTAAAAAAACAGTGTTGTGTTTACAGCTTGTGTTGCACCGCCATTAAGGCATCAAAATCACTCGTCACCAGCTCAAACACGTTTCAACTTGACAACAATGTGACCTTGTTTGTTTGGATATAACTAAACTATTTTCCTAATTACGACGTGCTGACATTGTAATCGCTGCCTGGATTAGATGGTATAAAGCAGAAGATCTCTGGGTTCCCTTCTGGGAAAAAAAAAGGATTACAAAAACATTTTCTACATTTCTCCGTGCTATTGTCTTCTTCTCAGCCACTTAAAAAGATCACGTTATCATTAAGACGGTCAAAAAGCCTTGTTGAATAATCCTGTCAGAGATGAAGTATATACTCCAAACATGTTCCACCCCTGACCCTGAATATCCAATACAGTGAGGCACACAAACTCTACTTTAAAGAAAACAAAAACTAGATTCCTAACTTGTGGGGCTGTAATTCAAACACACTGAGGACAGAAGTTCAAAACAAAGCTGTAAACTTCTTTCTGACCAGAGTGAGTTTCTGGAGTTAATTTATATTCATGATTACAGGGAGCAACAAGCTAAGCTAAGCTAAAGATGTGGTCTGGACTTAATAAACCATTCCTTGAAAAGGGAATTGGAACAGCGTTATGTTGCTGTTCTCACTGCAAAGGAATAACCATTCATCAAAAACTAACCAGAAACATCATGACACCAGGACATACCACCCTGATTCCCCCCCAAAAAATGTGACACTCTGCAAATATAAATATATATTGAATGTAATCATTGTCTTCTTGTTCAACAGACGCAGGAGTCCATTAGAAAACATAGATTAATAAAAACACAAACAGACCCAGTTTTATAAAAGACAGCTGTACCAGTGTCGCCGCAGGGATGACTGGTATGGCACAGAACAAAGACTCGGATGGTAGGTATGCGGTCCGCTCTGAGCTTGACTCAGGGAAGAGGACGTCCCCTGCCTTGCATAGTCCCAGGAGCTGCACCAGTTAAACAACTGGGCAGTTCTCATGATTGGACATGGGACACAAGCGGAGGTTTGATCACCCTGTAGTTGGCCTCCTGTGATGAGGGAGTCTAATGTTAACAGACCGAAACAGCCTGTGACTCAAAGGTACACTACTGATGATGTGTCCTGTGGTTCATGGTTCTTAGGAGTCCCTGACTCTTTCCTATGGGTCCAAGTCCATGACCTACTCAATCTATTTATTAGAATGGTTGTTTCTTACCCATTTGATAATTTGAGTCCCTGACTATTTCTAGTCCAGGTCAAGTATCTGTTTGAGTGCATGTAAAGCACTTTGGTCAGCTGTTGTAAATGTGCTATATAAACTTGATTTGACTTTTGCTTGGGTTCCCAAGATCTACATCTTTCCCACGTCTGATACACAGCTCTCACGCCACTCTCAACATCAAGACAGACCTTATGTGTATTACCACCCCATTGGCACAGTGGACGGTTTTCCATCGTGTCCCATGTTTCATGAGTCTGTAGGGTATTTCCCCCTTGTCCCCGAGGGGAAATCTGTATCGCAGCCAGGTGAGAACAGACAGCAGATACATCTGTACATCAAGTGTCTCGTAAAAACCTGAGAAGTGTCGACTCCAGCATTACAACATCGCTCACTTGTACTAGTAGACTGAAGTTTTTTCAATTGTATTCTCATTGAGGTAAGATAAGCAACTTTGAGCTTTTGCAACTTGCCTTTTTAAACTTTGCCCACCAGGGGGCAGTGTACAGACGAGAACAACACGCTCTGAAGAGACTTTTTCTCCTGGCAGGGTCTGAACATTAAGAATTTCCTTAAAAAACATATTGTAATGACTTACAGAGAGAGCAGCGACTTGTTTGTCAAAGGTCAGGACAGGGTCATGCACAGTCACCACATTGTTTGACTACTCTTTGCATGGTCGAGATTCAGACTGAATTCAGAGGCGATTCTCGACTCTGTTGGGGCCCGAAGCAAAAACTCACCACTCACATAGGGCCAACCATCGTTCATTCAGCAGCGCAACAATGTGAGCGCGTTCAGATGAGTCGTCTGAGGAAAGTTTCCTACCATCATTTCAAAGTTAGCACATAAAGTTTCCTAGCCCTCTTAGGGAAGTTTCCCACAGGCCTGGGGCCCGGGTTTCCTGCCTTTCCTGTTGAAGAGAAGCGTCTCTTAATGCCATGATGAATTACTGAGACATTCCAGCCTTGTGTCTCTTTTAGTACCGGCCACCTGAAGGACTGAACGTCACAGACATTCAACATTGTTTTTGTTTTATGCCTTTTCCCTGCAAACACAGATTTCATGAGTTTATCTGAATTGTTTAAAATATTGTTCTGTAGATCCCAAGACTCAACTCTACACTAAGAGAAAGCCTGCACTATATTTCAGTCCCCTCTTTACTTCAGAAAGAGTCCACCTCTCTGTCGAAGCTCTTTTTATACCCTAACATGTCAATTATCAGTTTTGCATTTTACCTTACTGACCTTGAGATGATGAACAAGGTGATTTTTGGAGCGTTTTACACCTTTCTTTAGTCTTTTGTTCCATTTTTGATGCATGTTGTCAGCTTAAAATTCAAATCGGCCGTTAATGTTTCCAAAAACAATGAAAATCAGGTTTCAACGTTTATCATGGTGTTTTTGTGCTATTTTCAATTATATATAGGGTTTCAATGTTTTGCAAATCATCGCAACCTGCATCCGGATTCTAGTGGAAATGGGGTAGTAAAATATCTACACGCTGGAAGTTCCTGGGTGTAAGATGACTACACACAACGATGCAGAGCACCAACTTCAGAATAAATCCTCAGAATCTGCATCCTGATCGTCTTGGTATCCATGTCTGTCATTCCACTGGGCGTGAATCTAGTAGTTTTGTTTTAACAGACGCGAGTTAGAGAGAATGTTTTCTGTCTTATTGTTGAGCCGTGTGGACGAGCTCAGACATGAAACTCAGGATGTAATATGAACACCTTCACCTCCGGCGAGAATCACTGACAATGTGAAGGGGGATTCCCTCGTACATAACAGGTGGCGAGGTGTGTGTGTGTGTGCTGCTGTGTAATGAAAACTGCATGTATCAGACTTTTGGTGTTCACAGTTTAAATAACCTCCGGGTTGTTTAACTCGATGCTCCTGGATACGTGATTCTACCTCTGGTATCGGTGCTGACACGCTGAACTCACAATGAGTTTGTTTAACGTGGCATCCCCCAAAGCACAATTTAAGGGCCTTGTTTATTTTCCTTCGACATGTTCCCCCCATGGCTCCATTTTTCAAGAAACATTTTGATTCTTATTTCATAAACAATCTGACAGCGTCTGCCTCCAACAGCCTCTTTGACACCACACAACTCAATAAAAACCAAACCAATCACATTTGGCCCAACTCGCTCTTTCACCAGCCAAAGCAATGCACCTGGGGCCTCGTCGTTAAATTTGCACAATTAGAGAACAAAAAGGTATTAGCGTAGTCTTTAACGTTTCATTGAATTTTAATTAACCAGACAGTTTTGTTTGGATCGGCCTCTTTGAGCTGAGAACCTCGGCCAAATCAAAGATGTGACGTCTTGGAAACAGTTACTCATGCTTTTATCAACTTTGGCTTGACTACTGTAGTGATTACGTGGTTTAGAGATTCTCATCTTAAACAACCTCAAATGATTAAAGATTCAGCCGGAAGAATCAAACATGGATAAAAGAAAAAAACAACGCATCACACATGTTCTGGCTATAGTTAACATATCGTCAATACTTTTCAAAACCACGTTATTTTAATGATTAATCGTATCAAGTATTTTTTTAAGGTTTATTTTGGGGCTTTTATGCTTTATTTGGAGACAAGATGAGAGAGAGAGAGAGAGAGAGGGGGGGGGGGGGGGGGGGGGGGGGGGAGAGAGAGAGGGGGGGGGGGGGGGGGGGGGGGGGGGGGACAAAAGGAGCCAAAGGTCGGTTTAGAGTGTGGTTCGGCTTGTTTGATTTTAGTGGAATAATGAAAAAAATTAGATCATCTGGAAGCCCTTAATGTATAGATGAAGAGTCTGTTGGCGTGGGATCAGATTTTAGTATAGTAAGAGTTCAGGTTGTGTTTTTATTGCGGATAAAATCCCCCACCAGCATTTCTGCAGATGTTGGTCGTATGCAGAAACACAGTCCATGTGGGAGAGCAAGGACGCAATCCTGCAACCTATCAGTATCTACATTATACCAAGGTGGCTTTGATCGTCTTAAAACAGATATCTGAATAAAAATGCAGCTAAAAATAAAATGTTTCTCTACACCAGCCATTAAATGGAAAAGTAAGCTATTACTGATAACCGCTGGCTACGAAGGAAACCCCAAAGACTTCGCTGTTGCTCCCATAGCCAATGGGTTTCTAGATTGTGCTCTGGCAGACCATTGGTATGAAGACAATACTTTAAGATCTCCAGATGTATTTAAAGCCTTTAATGGATACACTCCACAGTTACTGATCATTACATGACCTCAACAATAAGTCTCCTTTGATACAGTCTAAGATGCGGTTCTCCCTTTGTGCATGTTCGTGCTTCCTTGAACATGTCTTTCTAGAAGTACTACATGTACTCCTTTATACCTGTTCTGGCTATTATTGACTATCTAATTAACTGAAAAGCAAGTAGAGTTCACTCCTGATGTTTTGAAAACACCCGTGTGTCCTTCAGGATTCTGCGTTTCCCCTGGCAGATGAGTGAGGACAGAGTCCGGCGAGTCCTTCAGGAGGCATTCGGTGTTTGGAGTGAAGTGACTCCTCTTACATTCAGAGAGGTCATCACTGAGAAAGCAGACATCATAATTGACTTCAACAGGTAAGACGGCTTTGTGGCGCGTACTTTATCCACCAGTGTCGACCACCTCATGTGCCTGGCTTGTATTATTGAACTACTTTAAGTCTATCCGTCGCCTTGTTTGAACTATAACAACAACTTAGTTACCAAACACTAGGGGTAACTTGTCATGGATACAGAGACTAACTAAAGGAATAACTTTTTATCTTGCAAGAACTGGAGGACTTGTAGGAAATGTATTTCATACTCTCATTTTAAATGAGGGTATTTTAACCAATAATTGAATAGACCCTTGGGTAGCCGTCTGTCTCCCTGATGATCTCTATAATCTGCACTGAGACATAAATCTTTTGGATCCTGTTGTCGGAGTGACTGAGGAAAAACAACATGAGGTGTATCCCAGCCAAGCCCAAGAGCAGATTACTACCTGAGTGAATACAATACAGCCCTTGTTTGGCAGCGTTTTGAATACCAGCCTCCGGCTACATTTTTTATCAGCTCGGATAAGTCATTTTGGCATTTGGTTCACGATATTTCCATGTCATAACAACTCTCGTTTCATGTATAGCATTACGTTTGAGTTTCACAACTACTACTGCCAAGCCATGTTTCGACCTTATATCAGTTACTTACATAACAATGCTGAGCACCAAAGAAACAAATTGATCTACAATGCCAGTTTGGTTTTATGCTTTAACATAAAACACCAGCATGGTAAGAATATAACAATGACATTAGATGCATGGTATCAGATATAGGAGATTGCTTGTGTACAGTAATAGATTTGCTTGGGCAGGTACTGGCATGGTGACAGCTTGCCCTTCGATGGTCCTGGAGGAATCCTTGCCCACGCATTTTTCCCCAGGACCCACAGAGAAGGAGACGTTCACTTTGACTACGATGAGCATTGGACATTTGGAAACGAAGTGGGTGAGTAAATCAGGGGTACTTTAACCCTTTTTTACACATCAAAACTCCTGGAAATGTCAGGGTGAACGCAAACAACCACATTTGGTAACCCGACTTTATCCGGACCTTGGGGTGGGGAGATTATTCATTTCTCCTGCAACTTCTATGTGACTATTGCAATCTTGCACTAATACTGTGATGTGTCCAAGTACATGCAGCATTGATATAAAAGCAAAAAATATATCCCGAGACCCCCTCATCTTGTCCGACAGTGAAGATCTCCTGCTGAAAGAGCAGCTCAGGAAGATTTCTTGGGCAGGCAGTCTTACAATTTTTTACAAATTTCAGGAGTGCATGCAGGTTGATAGAGCTTCAGCGTTGATTGGCCAACCTGACCAAGCTAACATTTCTGTCCTTAATCATTTTCCCGCCCTTGTTAGGCACTGACCTCCTGCAGGTGGCGGCTCATGAGTTCGGTCATGTCATGGGTCTGCAGCACTCCATGGAGCCTGATGCCGTGATGAATCCTTTCTACAGCGACTCATACCCTCTGAAGCTGAGCGAGGACGACAAGAGGGGCATCCAGTATTTATATGGCCATCCTCTGCATGCGCCCCCCGACATGACGGAGACCAATGAGATTGACATTGGAACGGTAGGACAATCGGAAAACCGTTGTATTTAGTCCAAAGACAAAAATGGTCCAACTGTGTTGTTTTCCAGCCGGACGCCTGCAGAACAAGCTTTGATGCCGTGTCCATGATCAGAGGAGAGCTCTTCTTCTTCAAGTCACGGTACGTTTGGCGTATTCGTGACGGGCATCTAGAAGCCGGCTATCCAGCCTTGGCTTCACGCCACTGGAGTGGCATTCCTGATTCCATCGATGCAGCGTATGAAGACAAGACTGGGAACATCTGGTTCTTTCAAGGTTGGTCATCATACACAGTGGCAAACTGGGAAGGCTTCATTTGGAGCTGTATATGAATGCAGCTGATATCAAAGGCTGTGATATCTTCAAGTGTAGGGCTTCTGGGTGGAAGGAGAAGGATAAGTAAGCTCTCATGGCTGAGTGACTAAACAAAGATTTAGATGATTCAGATCTCAGGAAAATCTGTCACAGGACTTCGGTAAAAGATTATTGGCATAAATAACTGGTTTTATTTGTCTGTTTTCCCAACCACAACAGGTGACAACTACTGGGTGTTTGATGCCGAGAGGAAGATCACAGGACCAGATTCAGTGCGGCAGCTGGGTCTTCCTATAACAGATATCGAAGCAGCTCTGAAGTTTGAGGAAAACCATGAGGAGAAAGTATACTTCTTCAAGTCTGCTTCGTACTGGTCTTTCAATCCACAGAAGAACCAAGTGGACAGTTTTCATCCTCACAGCATCCATTATTGGGAAGGAGTGCCCGGTCGAATTGATGCCGCCTTTCGGGACAAATATGGTGAGGACAATGTCGTAGTTTGGATTTGTCGTTTTGATTTCTCAAAGTTTTTCGCTGACTGTTGCCTTTCTCACACTCTGACAGGTTATGCCACTTTCTTGAGCGGGTCGCGCTACTGGAAGTTCGATCACGTGGCGCTAAAAGTGCTTGGAGGCTACCCCCGAAGCATCGGCATGGACTTCTTTGGATGCTCCACCTAAATTTCTAAATGAGTTCAAATGCAAACATCTGCTGCAGAGAGCAGTGGTTTAAGATGTCAGCCTCATCCCTCCCACAGATTATTGTGTCTGTTTGGGGCTGAAATCATTCATTCAAAAGACTGAAAACTCCTTTAATATAACAACGAACTCTTTTTAAAGTCAGTGTCTGACACAAATGGTTCCTGTGTTTAGCTCAAAGAGGCAGTCATTCAACAGCTGCAACATCTGAGTTTGTCCTTCAAGATGATCTGTGATCTGAAGACAGGTGCTGGAAAGTGTCCTGTTCCTCCGAGCTAACGAATACACAAGTTATAAACACACATCCAGTTTTAAGCCAGAAATTATTTCCTGTTCAGTTACCCCGGGTCAAGTCCAGGGACTGGCATGGGTGGCACTGGCCCCCAAAAATCTGATTGGCCAAATCTGTCTCATAGTACTATGACTGGCTGCCTGCTGGGTATTGCACATTGATTTTAATATCTTCTTTATCAGCGCACACTAATTATGTTATACTCTTATTTTAAAGGCATCTGAACAGATGAGAAGCAGGACGGTACGGATTGTTTTTTGGGAACAATTTAACAGTTGAAACATCAAGCAAACTGTTCTGCACCACAACTTATCTGATTCTGTCAGGCAACAAGGTATTACGTGTTCCACCAAGCGGTCCGGTTCAGTTTGGTACACGAGCGATATACAGGCGTTTCCACTGTCAACAGTTGGCACCAAAATAAGTGAACGTTACCGGCGTTCTCTTTTGGTACACTTCTGTTGGGTCGCTAAGCGTACTAATCTGACCCTAAAGGTTGGAGCTAGAATCACTGCAGTCCGCTGATTGGTCGAAAGAATCTTCACTTCACTTGTAACGGCAGTAGCAAAGGATGAACACAAAAAAGCGGCACATTTAAATAACCTGTGGAGAATAATTTCAACAATTAGCCCCGCCCCATGGACGACCCCGAAGATTCAGAACTCTCTAGGAATCATTGATCTTAGTTCACTGTGTCACATTCTTCTTCCTCATTGAATTATCAGGGTAAGGTCGACTTGTGGAGATGCATGTTAGATCAGGGTTTACCGTACTGAACCAAACCAGACCGCTTGGTTGGAAACGGGGCTCAACAACCCCATCAATATTAAGTCTACTCGGACACACAGCCTTTTCTAAATGTAAAGCAGCATGTTGAGAATGAATCTCTGTGCTGTGTGTTTGAATATCCAGGTGCTATTTAAGGTTCTGTAGGCAGTGTAACCAGTACCTCATTTATTATACAAGTTTCTGAACATCTTTGTCTTTCATTACACGTTGTATTATTTTGATAGAGCCATACAATCGTCCACATTGTCTGTTGAAGAGCTTTGGTTTCGTTCTCTGGTCGTTGTTGTGCCTTTGTGAGAAACATGCTGAGAGTTTATTTTGTAAGGATTTTTTTTTTTTAAATGGTCCGACATAATTCACGTGTCAGTACAGATCAGAGAAAGGAGACAAAGCTTCACTTTGGTTTAATTTACTGTGCATTTTTTACATTTGTATGTTTGGTGTTGCTGTTTCTAATCAGTGCAGGACATTGATTATGCATCTACTTGTAAGATATGTTGCGGCATGTCTGCAAAAAGTCCAAGTTTAAAGCTTGGGAACTTTCCATTTGTCGACACGTCTGACAACAATAAGATCTTTTTCTGATGTGCTATCAGCGTATACCGATCTTTCTGCCGTTATATTCAGTTGTTTAAGTCAGAACATGTCTGTATTATGTGAAGTTCTTTGTTTAAAATAAAAACGAAAGATACAATAAAATGTGTATTTTTCATACCGCGAGCAACAAACATTTCTTAACCGAGCAGTCTGTAACTCTGCCCCCTAGTGTTTAAAATGGGTACTGCAGTCTAAACTCTAATCATCACAGAGAGCTGGCTCCGCCCCTTCCTCTCTCACAAGTCAGCATGTGGTGGACACTGTAGCTTCAGTGTTTAGCCAGCTCTGCATGTGGTGGACACTGTAGCTTCAGTGTTTAGCCAGCTCTGCATGTGGTGGACACTGTAGCTTCAGTGTTTAGCCAGCTCTGCATGTAGAGACACTGTAGCTTCAGTGTTTAGCCAGCTCTGCATGTGGTGGACACTGTAGCTTCAGTGTTTAGCCAGCTCTGCATGTGGTGGACACTGTAGCTTCAGTGTTCAGCCAGCTCTGCATGTGGTGGACACTGTAGCTTCAGTGTTTAGCCAGCTCTGCATGTGGTGGACACTGTAGCTTCAGTGTTTAGCCAGCTCTGCATGGGTCTGTAAAGCTTTCAGCGTTCTAACCTCTCTCCATGTTTCAAAATCATCTCCAACATTGATCCTAGTTTGAGCAGCTTTCTGCTGCTGGAGCTTATTAGAAACATGCAGAGGCTTTTTAGCTCGGGTACAATCACTTCTATCTGAAGCAGTTCCACTGCCCGCTTCCATGAAATTGGTACTCAAGGTCAATTAAAGCGAGAGCATGCGTGCACCAGGTCATATTTTGTAGCTGTAACTAAACCTGATTCTGTACGTTTCGAGCAGCTCTATAGGAGCAATTAATTGCAGAACCAGACTTGTCTCACCGTGAAATGTTGGTGCCATCAACAAAGAGTGTCTTCATAATGAATGGGGTGCAACTCTGACGGAACATGTGCAGACCTGGCGACCCTCAGGGAGCGTTCCTGGTGTGTAAAAATGCAGACGGCACATTTTTTTCTTAATGGTCCTCCCATAGAAATGCAGCGAATACTTGAATGTACTTTCAAGGGATTTATGGAAACTGTTTCTGAGATTGTACATTTTAAGGGGACCAATCAGAGAGCTGCTCTCTTCCTGTGTGATCATGAAGGAAACCTGCTGTGTTGAAGCTTCTCTGACAACAATGCAGCAGCCAGTATGTCCTCCTTCTAACTTTAGATTCTGCTCCTGAATGCTCTGGATTTGTTTGGACCAGAGAAGCAGACAGTTTTGCCCCTCGCCCCCCTCGAGACACCTCCTCCCTTTTCTGGTTTTGCCCGGTCATGACAAAAAAAGGCATCCTTTCTTTTAACAGGGATACGCATCATTTGTCTGACGAGAGTGACCCTAAGAGAGGAGCAGAAAGGGAGGTAAAGAAGAGGAGCGGACCGATGAAGACAAACCGTACAGTGCGTCTGCACAGCTCTGATTACTCCCAGGTTCTGCCTCACTTTATCGTCTGTAATCATGACTCATGTTTCAGTCATCCGGCTGTGGTTGGGTCGGCAGCTCAGGTCACACATGTAACATTTCATTGTTTCCAGTGAGTGTAACAGACTCAAGTTGTGCAGCCACGTCGCCTGAAGGTATCGGCTATAAATAAAACCAAAGGTCTTCAATCAGGTAATCAGATGTGGGAACAGAGTCAGGGTTGGTCACATCCACTTTTTAAGATGTTGGATGAAATTGTCTTTAAGTCAGAAATAACCGGTTTACGTTGACGTGAAGATTTCTGCTTCATTTCCTCGTCTCGGTTTCAATCAACATTTTTAATCTTCCTCGAGTGACGAGCTGATAAACTCAGCTGAAACTTTCAAACAAAGTTTTTCATCGTCAGGTTTAAAGAAATCAGCAAAACCACATTTCAAAACATCCATCAACTTTTCTTTTATTGTTATTTTCCATATATATATAAAAAAAGAACAAATCCACTATAAAGGTGAAGCAATTTTACAAAAAGAAGAGAACAGGAAGCGACAAAGTTTAACATCATTATCAGAGAACCGACACGTTCGAGTTTGAAAAAAAAAAAAGAAATGGTCACTTTAAAAAGACACCGTTGGTTCTGGTCAGCTCTCCGCTCTCAGTCTGCCGACACGGACGCAGCGTGCAGACACACAGGGGACACGGGGAGAGTCGGTCCATCGTGCACAGAACAGTAACAACTAGCTCCAGCGTGTCTCAGCATGCATGAGCACCAGAGTCCGTCTGCTAACATCAAAACTAGCTCTGACAGATCTACAACCTGCTGCGTCATGGTGGGTTTATTTAGACATGTACACCACTCCGATAAAAACTGTAACACCCTCCACTGAGTGAAGCTGAAGAATACAGTGAATCTGTTCGTTTACATTCATTAAAGCCTCCGCGTGTCGGAGTCATTATTCCTCTCATGAGATTATTTTAAATCCTTTTACCGTCAGTCCTCACAACGGAGAGGTCTGCTTCTCGACGTTTTAATGCCTCGAGTCGATTCTGTGGAAATGTTCACCATGACGTCGTCCTAGCTCAAACGTGTTCACTTCACTTCACAGAGCTGAACCTCCTCTGAGAAGCGGCGGCAGATAGTGTTCGACCTTTTCTTCTTTCTTTTCGCTGTTTCGGGTCTGAAGACGCCCTGCGACGCGTCAGATGTTCTCCCCCCCCCCTCCGCTCGCTCGCTCTCAGACACTCTGACCACGTTCATACTGGCTGACTTGTAAATGCATCCTCCCACTTGTTCAGAATACAAATCAGAACCTCCAGATGTGAAAACCTGCAGAAAGCTAAACGTGGACATGAAACAGGATTCTTTCCTGTGAGGACTGAAGATGCAGCTCGGCCTCAGTCGGTGGTTTCATCACAGATAACGGCGTCTGACTCAGGAGCTCTGCAGCCGCTCGGGATCGTCGTGAGCGTCAGATGGTTTCTGAAGCTTCAGCCATGTAAATGTTTAAGACGCACGAGGTCGACCGTGCAGACAGGACGACGACGTCCGGGGAAAATAATCTAATCATCTTTATGCTTCTCCGCTCTGGTTTGCGAGCTTCAGAGAAGTGAACGACGCTCGGGCGTAAAAGACGTCAGGTGACACACGGGGAGACGCGCCGAGACGCTTCTCCTCGTTTGTTTAGTGTTTAATCACAAACTGTTGTCAATTCAACAAATAAAAACAAGACTTCTGGAGGTAACTGCACACACACACACACACACACACACACACACACACACACACACACACACACACACACACACACACACACACACACACACACACACACACACACACACACACACACACACACACACACACACACACACACACACACACACACACACACACACACACACACACACACCTGTTAGTTCACAGATTTATGATCTGGTCGACAGAGGAGCTGAAGACATGGATACGTGACCTTTGACCTGTCACACTGCGCCGCCTCCTTCCACTGAGTTATTGTCCATGTTGCAGCTGCGGCTGCATTTCGTCCTTCTTTAAAAACCGTTTAGCATGTTGGAGAGATGTGAACCAGATTTATGAGGCAGACTTTCCCTCCAGTGTCCTGACATGATGCATGACGTGTAACAGACAAACTCCCTCCATGAAAACAGCAGCTAACAGGTGTTAGCTCCGTGCTATATGAAGAGGAACATGACGGCCTGTGTGCAGAGGAAAGCCTGGATGTGTGTGTGTGTGTGTGTGTGTGTGTGTGTGTGTGTGTGTGTGTGTGTGTGTGTGTGTGTGTGTGTGTGTTCAGTCATTGATGGCTGAGGACGTTCTTGTTTCCGGGGACGTCCAGACGCTTCAGTCATGATTTCAGGATGACCTGTTTGTGTGTGTGAGTGTTTACTTGATCCTTCGAGAGTAACAGGCGTCTCCAGAGGAAACACGGCGTGACGCGGTGTCTTCTACCAGGAAGGAGCCGTGTTGGCCAGCCGTCGCATACGCCTGAAGAAAAAAACAAAACAAATGTTTACTACACCTTCCTTCGGGCTTTGGGTGAAAATGAGCTAATGTGCTAACTCCAGCATCTTTACATTGCTGCTTTATGCTGACACGTTGATGAAGATGTTTTGTCCGAATTCAAATAAAGAAATGAAATGAAATGAAAATGGCCACCATTCCATGTTATTATAATTCAACATCGTGCTATTCGTTTTGTCTCTTATGTGTGACAACGATCCCAAGCTCAAGAAAAGGGGGGAAAGAATCCACAGCCATGGACGGACCTCCACAGGGTCCGGGTCTGAGGACTAAAGAGGCAGTATGGGATCATCAGGATGGGGATTTAAAGACGACCTTCATCTGAAGCTCAAAGTGCTGAAAGAATTCTGGATGTTAAATATCAGACAGTCGGAGAGTTCAAGATCTACGATGTGCTACGGCCGAGTACTTCACCAGGAGAAACTCTTTTTTTTTTTTTTTTAAAGATTTGTTTTTGGCTTTTATGCCTTTATTATAGAGGGAGGAAGGTGGAGAGTCGGAAATCAGGGAGAGAGAGTGGGGAGAGACATGCGGGAGATGGGCCACAGGCCGGACGCGAACCCGCGCTGCCCGCGCGTGAGGACTGAGCCTCAATACATGGGGTCGCGCGCACTGCCGCTGCGCCACCGGTGACCCCGGGGAGAAACTCTTTTAAAGTCTTTGATTTTGTGGAGATATTTTCTGTTGATTAAAACTTTATAGACGCTCATCCAAACTCTGCGGCGAAGTGAAGTGAAGTGAACTCTACTCGATGAAGACCGAGCCGCCTCTCTCACCTCGTGTTCCTGTCCTGGTCTCTGATCTTTTTCTCCATTTCTGCATCTGTGAGGGTCTCCAGCAGGGGGCACCACTGGTCTGCATCGCCTGTGTTGCGGATGGCTATCTCGACTGTGGGGAGCGGATTCTCACTGCGGGGGGAAAATCACAGACAATCAGCTTTAATGAAGGAAGACGAGGAGGTCAGATCGTGGTCTCTGTGAGTCCTGGAGGGCTGAGCGTCACCTGAAGGCGTACGTCCTCTGGTGCCAGCTCAGTTGACCCCGGATGCTGTAGGCGATGGTGGTGACAAACTCTCCGCCGAGGCCGAGCTCGGAGCAAAGCTTCAGAGCGAACGACTCGGGCGAGTTCTCCCGCTCGGACATGTCCCACTCGAACTGATCCACCAACGAGATGTTCCCCACGTGGATGTTCAGCTGAAGAACACAACAAATCATCATCACAACTTCCTGTCTTTCTTTCCTCTAAGGAGCCGCTTCTCTTTTAGGCTCCGCCCCCCTCACCTTTATGATGACTCTCTGATCCGCCTGCTCCTCCAGGATGCTGTCGGTCGGGTACGACTCAATCTGCTGTCGGATGGCCGAGGCGATGGCGGGGACGAAGGCGAGAGGATTCAGGTCGAGGTCGTCACACAGGATCTCTGCGAACATCTCAGGCGTCATCAGCTTCTCTGAGAGCGGAGAGCGAGAGGTTTGAACGTCAGACGGACGGACGGACGACACTTTGACCTTGAGGATTTAGAGCGTTCACATTTACCGTTCATGTTCCACGTAAACGCGTCTCTCAGTTTCTGTCCGTCTATCTCCATGTCCAGTCGAATGGGAACCAGAGACTCCACCTGCGCCGCGTTCTCGTGGATCACTGCCGGGTCGTGGTCATCAAAACTGAGCGACAAAAAAAAAAAAACAACACAAACTCAAAGCTGTGTTGAACTTAACGGCTCCCGTCAGGTCAACAACCGGCGTCGTATCGGCGCCGCACTAGGCTGCACGGTCGATGTGGGAGTAAGAAGAGGGTCGTTGTTGGCGTCTCAGAAACACCTAAAACATCAACGGTTAGCAGGACGGACTCAGGACTCTGTGAGTGGTTGCCATGGTTACTGCCCCCTGCTGTGAAGTGCACTCGGGTACAGATTGCTTCGTTGCTCTACGTGTTAAATAAAGCGGCCTCCTCACCACAGGGGAAACGTCCTCTTCTTGTCACGTCCCATCCGGTTGCGGTTGATGGTGGTGGAACAAGGCACGGCGTCGAGGTGGTGCGAGCTGTTGGGCAGCGTGGGAACCCACTGACTGCTCCGCTTCGCTTTCTGCTCCCTGAGGTAAGCTGGCGGCTCGGTGCTGATGGACACCGCCTTGTACTTCTCATCGTTGCCCTCGAAGATCTCTTCACATTCAGACGCCTTCAGCAGAGTCACACTGGTGGCTTCAGATGAAAAAGGAGACAGAGACAGGGTCAACTTCTTAACTGTCTTAAACCTGCAATGCATTGTGGGTAGAATCACTGAGCGGTTCTAAACGGAGCAACAAATGATCCCTATTCAAAACATTTAACTTGTGAAAGCCAGGACCATCAAGGTGGCAAGCTTCACTAACTTTAATTAAAGTCGTTTTTGGTCATCTAAAGGAGCAGAGTTACAACTCTGCCCCCTGGTGTTTAAAATGAGTACTGCAGTCTAAACTCTAATCATCACAGAGAGCTGTCTCCCCCCCCTCCTCTCTCACAGGTCACCATGTGGTGGACACTGTAGCTTCAGTGTTTAGCCAGCTCTGCATGTGGTGGACACTGTAGCTTCAGTGTTTAGCCAGCTCTGCATGTGGTGGACACTGTAGCTTCAGTGTTTAGCCAGCTCTGCATGTGGTGGACACTGTAGCTTCAGTGTTTAGCCAGCTCTGCATGTAGAGACACTGTAGCTTCAGTGTTTAGCCAGCTCTGCATGGGTCTGTAAAGCTTTCTGCGTTCTAACCTCTCTCCATGTTTCAAAAGCATCTCCAACATTGATCCTAGTTTGAGCAGCTTCATGTCGAGATAAGTCACTAACGACGTGGATCTGACAGATGAGGAGTCTTCAAACTGAGTTCAGAGAAAAAAAAAAATATGTGAGCTCACCGTGTGATGAAGCTACGATCTTCTTCCTCTCTTCCACCGAGGCTAACCTCCTCCATAAAGACGGATATCTTTTATAGAGAGAGCCTCTGAACATACGCAGGTAGTTTCCAACCTGCAGAGCAGAAAGCAGATGTTTCAGTGACACAAAAACTAAAAATTAAATTCTACCAAGGTTTGCAGGATTTACATTTTCACACTTCACAATTCAACATTTGCAGACAAACGTTTTATTGTTTGTTTGACAGAATGACGTCATCACGAGGGTTTTTTTTATTAGATAATTTATTTTATTCTTCACACAGTGTTAATTACACACACTGCAAAACAATTTCTAGACTCTTCCATCAAACTTTTCACACATCAGAGCACTTTCTTTGCAGACAGGCTCGCAGTGAATTAATTTATTTAACTCTTTCCAAAGATTTTTCCACATTCAAGAAACATAACAATGAAACTAATTACATTTTTCAACAGATCATAATGGTTTTATCGATTCCTCAAACTGGGTTCACTGGGATATGATTTATTTTCCACTTTTGAATCGATTTATCTCGACGAATCTTTACATCCCTTGTAAGGATGATGTAGAAACATCTTAACATCTGGAAACTTTACTCTGTTTTTACTGTTTGATTTTAATCTGGTTTTAAAAAAACTGCGAACCACATGTTCAGCCTTTCTTCATCTGGCTTGATTTTAAAGAGTTACATTAAAGGAGGTAGATTTGGACTCTGCTCTTCCTTCTTTTTCGTTGTTCACGTTTGCCTTTGTTTACGAATCCATCAATGAAGCTAGTTAGCCTGCTAGCATTAACTAGCATCGCCTGAAGCTAACACAAGGAAGCTAAGCTAAGCGTCGTTAGTTCAATCAATGAATGGACAGTCACATACCTCCGAGCCGACCATATAAAAGTCCCCATCTTGTTCCAGCTGAAATTTAACCGGCTTCTGGCCAAATGTTTTACTTAGAGCTAGTTGCATCTTTACGCAGTTGCTAACAGGCTAACTAATTATGAGCGTCCTTTTTCTTCAGATGCGTTCGGGTTCAGGATAAAGCTGGGAAATCGAAGTGTTAACACGTGCGCTTTAAAAAAACGACAAAAGGAGCCGACAGTTTTAAAAGAATAAAAGAGAGAAACCCAATAAAAACAGATGTAAAGACTGCTGATTATTTAAGTATTTTAAATCAACTTTGCCATGGCGTAGCTATTGAATTCCTTGGTAAAGTCTTTCTTTCCGATTGTCAAAAACGCCGCACAGCGGTTTTTCATTGTTCGGGCCAAGCTGGTGGAGGAAATTCAAAGTCCATTATCGCCCCCTTGTGGTCAAATGTGAGACAACGTGCAACTCCTCTTTATAGAGTGCAAACTTGCCGCCAATTTAATAATAATAAAAAAGACTAATCATTGGAGAGATATATAGTGTAGAGAGCGAGTAGGAAGACAGGGAGGCTGTGATTGGCTCATCAGATTGGTACCTCATGGCAGACATTGGTTGAAGTTTTTACAGACTTACAAACTGATACAGATGATGGATTTTCTTTGTTCCTTTTTCAGAGAACCTGAGTTATTCATTTCTGTCAGGACCTAAAGACAATTGTAACCAAACATCTTTAAAAAAAGTGGATCTGGAGGAACATGACTGACCCTGACTTTAAATCATTTAATTAATCATTTGAACTAAAGTATTTAAAAGTAAACATTAACATTTCTAATATTGTGTTATTGTTGAAACCAATAGATTTGACTTTATTGACTCCTTCCTGTTCAGTGCACCCGTCTATGAGCACCGCTAGTCTGGACCCCCCCGTCCCTCCCTCCCTCCCTGCTTGTATGATCCTCGTCTATCCTCAGGTGGGAGTTGGTTATCGTATCATTCTACCTTGTATGACTTTACAAAAAAGTTGAATAGTATGAATAAAAATATTATGTTAGCATACGATGTGTTGTGATTATTCAACCTGCACTTACTCTACGTAAGGGTAGAATAAAACTGCTGTGGTTAAATGAAACAGAATAACACAATCAGCTGTGATAATGATTTCATTACAGTCCAAATCTCATCGCAGCCTGCACAGCAATCTTTAGATTCACAGATGATTAGAAACTCAGGGATGATGTTATCCAGTGTTAGCATGGATTGACAAAAAGCTTCTTAATCCCACGCTGACACTCGTAACTTCAGTTCTTAAAAGAAAACAAACACACACACACGAGCAAAGTGTCCTCCACACATGATGCTGAAAAGGCAACCAGGATCATCAGGTGACACACACGATAAAAAAAGAGCTAAATCTATTCAATGAACAGAAGAGTCGTCTACACGTCGGATTTAAGGCTGTTCGTATCAAGTCGATCAAAGAAAAGGAAGTCAAACTCAATGAACGAAAGAAAACGTTGTTACACTTTGATGCTACGAGACGCATGATCCTGTCTTCTTTTAGAGACGTCTTTGGTTTCAAACGATATTACTCCACTTTAAAAGATGAAACCAAAGCATCTTTAGCCACACACATTTATTTCTTAAAAAAAGGGAGATGAAAAAAGAAAAACGTGTTTGCCATCCGAATGAATTCGTTTGATAATGTTTTACTTCTGTCACTTTTTTATCTCTCTGTTTTTAATGACAGTTTTATCTTTTTTTTTTTTTTCTTTTTTTTTGTCTGAGATGAAGTCAAACATCACCCGAAGCCTGAAGGCTCCCCTCCGTCCGCAGCTCCACCCAAAAGTTCCTCTCAAAAAGTCTTAGAGCGTCGACCTGGCGTAAAGAACAGCTTCTGAGGATGATTTAAGCCCGAATACAAAGACGACAGACGCTTCTCTCCAAACCAGTTCAGGTTGTTTGGCGTTCTTCATCCAGAACTAAACACGTCAAAAACAGAGCGCACGTTTGTCCCCTTCACGTCTCAGAGGGAGTGTCCATGGAAGAGTTCGATGGAGGGGGACGTTTTAACCTCCGAGGCGCTGTCCCTCCCCCCAGGCGAAGCCGCCCGGGCGCTCCTCAGGGAGCGGGTTGTAGTTGGCGTCTTCCTCCGGAGTATCAAACAGCATCTTTCTGCAGAAAAAAAAGTGTTAGAGAAGCAAATCATGCAGGTCGACGACGAGGGACTGATCAGTCTGACTCCTCCTCTTCACTTTTCATTAGCACGTAGCAACGTAGCAGCTGTTAGCTTCTCCTCTGGATGTATTGATGAAAAGTAACCTGAGACTCACATGATCGACGGGGTCTTCAGCCACCTCCCTCCTCCCGGCTGGTTTGGGAAAACGTCCTCCAGGAAGAAGTAGACGTGACCGACTGCGATCCCTAAAGACAGGGCAGACGGGTTTGACTTTCACACATTTACAAGATGACCGAAGCGCCGCGCGATCCAACATCAAAAAGATGCACCGCGTACCTAAAAGATCCACGATGATGGAGTTCCCCAGCAGGAGAGAGAATCCCATCAGCACCCAGGGCAGGAAGGGAGCCTGGAAGTTCAGCAGGCCGAAGAAGTTCATGCGGACGTTGGGGTTCCTGCGACTCCACACGTACACGAGCATGATGGTGAAGGCCTGACCCAGGAACACCAGACTCACGAAAGTGCCAAATATCTTCAACGTGGTCAAGGAGACGAGCTCCACAGATATTTACCACAAACACAGACGGATAGCTGAGAGGACGGAGTCACGCTCCTGCAGCGTTTTCAGAAGCTTCTTACACAAAGGATACGGTCATCAGCAGCCCACCGAAGAGGAACATGAAGACGAAGTCAGCCGTTCGACCCCTGAACGATCCCTCCTCGAGCATCCGACAGTATCTGTACCTGGAAACACAGCGTTAAGGAAAGCTCCACAGACGTTTCATCATCATCACTTCAACACGTCGTTTCAGTGACTGTTTGTCTTTATCAGACAGGAAACCACACGCAGCCGAGGGCAGAGGTCACGAGACGCTGTTCCCCCGAGAAGAGCTTCTTCCATCTAAAACATTTTGAACCACATATCGGAGACATTTCATTATCGTGATATTTCGACTGGACAGAAAGTCGTCTTACTCTCACTGAAAGAGACGCAGACGTCGTCAAACGTCAACACAACACCGTGTTCTAACAGCATGCGAGTGTCGCATGATCGCACGCTCTCTGTCCACACTGCTTCCATTAAACGTTTACCTCTCTGCTCTGTGAATTTCAGTTTCCCCTTGTTAACAGTATAACCTGTGGTGCTTTTATTCTGAAGGTGGAGAAACTGAAGTGTTGAGCTTTTATTTTGAATGTAGACAAATGGAAGTGTTGAGCTTTTATTTTGAAGGTGGACAACCTATAGTGTTGAGCTTTTATCTTGAAGGTGGACAACCTATAGTGTTGAGCTTTTATTTTGAAGGTGGAGAAACTGTAGTGTTGAGCTTTTATTTTGAAGGTGGACAACCTATAGTGCTGCGCTTTTATTTTGAAGGTGGAGAAACTGTAGTGTTGAGCTTTTATTTTGAAGGTAGACCAACAGAAGTATTGAGCTTTTATTCTGAAATTAGATAAACAGAAGTGTTGAGCTTTTATTTCGAAGGTGGACAAACAAAAGTATTGAGCTTTTATTTTGAAGGTAGATAAACAGAAGTGTTGAGCTTTTATTTTGAAGGTGGACAAACTGAAGTGTTAAGCTTTTATTTTGAAGGTGGACAAACTTAAGTGTGAGGCTTTGTATTAACGAGCTCTCACTAAACATCTCGAGGTGTCTCTCAGGTCAAAGGTCAACATTCAACACAGATGTTGATTTTAATAATTGACCTCTGTCTCAGTAAAACACGCCCACTCAGCTGAGTGAGGACAGAGAGCGCCGGTGTAGAGCGCCCTCCTCCTCCGTCCTTCTACGCGAGCGACAGAAAACAGAAACCGAGCCTCACTGAGTCGTGTTAAAGACGATCTGTCAGCACGCTCTGTCCCATGTGAGACAGAAAGAAGTCAAATCTGTCCCCGTGTTCAGTGACGCGAGACGCAGAACTGAGAAGGATACAAAAAAATCATATTGAAGAGGAAGTTGAAGCCAACTGGACCAAAAAACAGGAAGTTGGTTATAAGTCGCCATACCTGCAGAAAGAGAGACGACAAACATTTAAGATGCAGAGCAGCCTCTACCATCAGAGTGTGAATGGATGAGTTAATACTGATGGACTCTGCAGCAGCCTCTACCATCAGAGTGTGAATGGATGAGTTAATACTGATGGACTCTTTACTCTGCAGCAGCCTCTACCATCAGTGTGTGAATGTGAATGAATGGATGAGTTAATACTGATGGACTCTTTACTCTGCAGCAGCCTCTACCATCAGTGTGTGAATGTGAATGAATGGATGAGTTCATACTGGTGGACTCTTTAGACTGCTGCAGCCTCTACCATCAGTGTGTGAATGTGACCTGCGGTGTGAAAGGATTCCTCACCTGGTAATTCCTTAGAATCAAATCTGGATTGAAGTAAAGCTGAAAAGGTGTGATGATCTCGAGTTGCTGAGAGAGAAAACAAAAACAAACGTTAACGTTAAAATGATAAATAAAGATTTTTAAAAGTTCATAAAATAATCGAGCTCTGACAAATAAACAAAAGACACGAGACAGGAGCCTTGAAGGTTTATGATTTCTGTATTTCACTGAAACACAACGAAGAGAGAAATATTCAGAACAGTTCAGTCTGACCGTCGTCATGGAGACAGATCACTTTAACTGAAGTTATTATAAACACAGGAAGCTGCTGTGTTTAATCTACATGTACTGTCACTTTAAGAGGTTTAATCTACATGTACTGTCACTTTAAGAGGTTTAATCTACATGTACTGTCACTTTAAGAGGTTTAATCTACATGCACTGTCACTTTAAGAGGTTTAATCTACATGTACTGTCACTTTAAGAGGTTTAATCTACATGTACTGTCACTTTAAGAGGTTTAATCTACATGTACTGTCACTTTAAGAGGTTTAATCTACATGTACTGTCACTTTAAGAGGTTTTTAAAGACGTACAGTTCATCGACATACATCGATTCAGAGGTGTCGTGTTTCACATCTGTACTCTGAAACATTAATATGTTGAGTGTCAGAAGATTTAGAAACGTGTCCACAGTCTTATTTTGTAAAATAAATCGTATCGTGACTTTAGTGAATCGTTACATCTTCATTCAACATAACTGAGCATCACAGCTGACCCTCCATGCGAGCATCATGATAGAGTTTAAGTAGAGACAGTCTCCTATTTTAGCTCCTTTATAGCCTCCTTTTCATCCTCCAGGTTTCGGACACGTCTCTCAGTCTGTGACAGAAGCTAAAACCATCGAAGCTAGCTGCACAGAACCGACGGGACCTGAAGGCATCACGCTTCGCCCCGAGCTAACACGGCTAACACACATAAACCCATCTCACCACAGCAGCTGTTGTGAGGACACATGCGGTTGTATAAGCCCTGGTAACGATGGGAATTTGTAGATACTCCTGTTGTAGAGTCTGGTAAGCCATTTTGGACCAACTGAAAGCTTCCGGCACTTTCTTGACACGTCATTCCAACCTGGACTGGTGTTGCGTTCATGCACGTCGGACAAACGAAATCCAAGGCTAGTTCAATTACAACTGGGAATTTGCGCTCCAAATTTAAAGAGGACATATTATTAAAAATCCACATGTAGCCTTTAGTATTTTTTTTAATACTTTTATTTGATTAAACTGAGTGTGAAATAAACCCATCCGGTCCTTTGTGTGTGGCCTGCAGAAGTCTTACAATACATAGAAAATAGAATTTGCTCTCATTGTGACGTCACAGTGGGATCCTGGTAAACAAATTAAAAAAAAGAAAAGAAAAACAACCTTCCCCTCCTCCCCACCCATAGACCGATAAAATCTGCCGATAAAATCGCATGCACACGTGAGATAAACCGATGTGAACCTTTACACTTTTCAATCGATTTAGTACGATTTCACGATTAATCTTTACATCCCTATCAATGAACATAGTGTTGTAATAATACAACAATATAAATACAAACAAGAAGATAAAAAAACAAACCATTATTCTTATACTCATGCACAGGAGAGACGTGTGCTGCCTCTCAGTTCAATCATTGAAGGCTGTTTCTCATATCCAGCAGAGGGCGAGCTATTAGTCTGATTGGAGAAAATTCTTTCCACTTGATTTATTGCCTCAGTAAACATTCATGTACAGGTTCACGTTCTCAATCTCTAATTGTGATTCTTCTTCAACCCAGCATGATGGGAATAATTTAGGATGTTATGAAGAGTCAGAGAGAGCAGAAAGAAGGAGTGATCTCTCAACCACGATGACTCTGTGACTTGTACACAAACACTCAACCTGCACGTTACTCTTAAAGGGGAAACCTGACAGAAACAGGCTCAGTGTTTCTTTGTCTGTAAGATCACTGACGGCTACAAAAATAATAATAGTAGAGAATAAGATAAAAGAATCCTTTATTCATCTCACAAACTGAGAAACATGCAGTGTTACAGCAGCAAAGCAGATAGCAGAAGAAAAATCACACAGTGCAAAAAACCTTAAATGGAGCCCTGAGACTCGACAGCTTCATCGAGTTTACAAAATGTGGCTTCAATGTTTCTGTAAACGTGCACCAGGGAGGGTAAACAAACAATAACAGAGTCATAAATGATCTTTCTGACATCCAACAATCTTCCCTGTCATCAGTCTTTATCTCATTAAAGTCAGAGCAGCAGATGTGTGTGTGTGAATCTGCTGCACGCTGCAGGATGTTTGAAATAATTGCATTTTAAAGCCAGCAGTTTATTTTGCAGCGTCATCTGAACAGGGAAGGGTGTGGCTGCACAGATCTCAGAGTCTCACTCTTTGTGCCCTCACTTCAAACTCACAGGAGATTTTACTTTCATCTACCTGTCAGGGTTTTATTTGTATTTTCTGCAGCAGCGCTCAAAGTCTCTGCTCACCCAGACCTCTGTTATTCGTACGGGGGGATGCTGAGTGTGCAAAGCTTTTTGTAAACACGCGAAGGAGAGCAGACCGCCTGCAAGACTGAAGTCAGGGAAGCATGAGTCTAAAACTATATAGCAGCAGCTGCATCAAGCTCACCACAGTTACTGTAGATCCATGAAAACATACTGACTTCCATTCACCTTCAAAATAAACATGTTGACGATGATGCTGAGACAAAGACCACGCCCCTCTTTACAGAGGAGGAAACAGATTAAAACCACACAAATCTATATTTAGGTGTTGAAGGACAAAGCTTCTGGATGGTTTGTGTCTGTGTTTGGTTGATCTTGTTTCTCAGTGGGAGTTAATTTCATCTCTTTTTCCTCATTGTGAGTCTTTTGTTGTCACTTTAAACGTCCAATCAGAGAGCTGCTCTCTTCCTCTGTGATCATGAAGGAAACCTGCTGTGTTGAAGCTTCTCTGACAACAATGCAGCAGCCAGTATGTCCTCCTTCTAACTTTAGATTCTGCTCCTGAATGCTCTGGATCTGATTGGACCAGAGAAGGTAGGCGGGGCTTTGAAAGCCGTTTTGGATGCCCCTGGGTTTGCCAGATATGAGAGCAGTTATCAGGTGAACAGGTGTTGCAGCGATGGAAGCGGGCAGTGGAACTGCTTCAGATAGAAGTGATTGTACCCGAGCTAAAAAGCCTCTGCATGTTTCTAATAAGCTCCAGCAGCAGAAAGCTGCTCAAACTAGGATCAATGTTGGAGATGAAACATGGAGAGAGGTTAGAACGCAGAAAGCTTTACAGACCCATGCAGAGCTGGCTAAACACTGAAGCTACAGTGTCCACCACATGCAGAGCTGGCTAAACACTGAAGCTACAGTGTCCACCACATGCAGAGCTGGCTAAACACTGAAGCTACAGTGTCCACCACATGCAGAGCTGGCTAAACACTGAAGCTACACAGTCCACCACATGCAGAGCTGGCTAAACACTGAAGCTACACTGTCCACCACATGCAGAGCTGGCTAAACACTGAAGCTACAGTGTCCACCACATGCAGAGCTGGCTAAACACTGAAGCTACAGTGTCCACCACATGCAGAGCTGACTAAACACTGAAGCTACAGTGTCCACCACATGCAGAGCTGGCTAAACACTGAAGCTACAGTGTGTGAGCATCCACTCTCGAGAGGAGGGGGCGGAGCCAGCTCTCTGTGATAGCAGCTCAGGCTCAAAACCAACTTTATAATCACGTTTGTTTGTAATATGATGAAGTTCCCGTCTCGGCTCCAGCTGCTGCAAGATCGAAAATAATACGATGCTCAAAATATTAAACAGAACTCTGAAGTCAGTCATGTGCATGCTGGATGAAGCAAGACGAGTCACTCCTTAAAGATGTTGAGATCTTTCCTCTGCACTGAGTTGAGTAACTGATTAATAAACCACACTGTGAAACATCCCGCCCACAATCTCTTCAGTTCTCAAACCCCGGAGGAACCACAGAGAAGAAAGTGTGAGTTGTGTTTTCAAGGACATCGTAAAGTCTTGAGAGAACATGTGAGCATGTGTGTGTGTGTGTGTGTGTGTGTGTGTGTGTTCTGTGAAAACCAAGAAGTGCAAACTGTCGTCTCCCTGAACAGACGGACCATTGACAGAAACAGGAATGTGATTTCTGGAGAGTCACTCCTCCCCTGGCTTTCTTCGCTCTGAGCACCTCTCAGAGGAGAAAGCTGCCACAGTGGCTGAAGTGACCATGAGTATTATCTAGAAGAAGTCACCTGAGGGATGAAGGTGGACGCTGTTTCAGACGTGTCCTCAACCTCGAAGGAATAAATATCTCAATCTGTTTCATAAAAGTCTGGTAAATCTATCAAATATTTATGAAACGGTTAAAGTCAGTATTTCCAACATGGCGGCTGCAGTCGTTCAGCTTCAAAGTGGCTCTTCAGTAACCAATGTGTCCGTGTCCATATTCTATACAGTCTGTGTTACAATATGATCAATCTGTCTCCAAGAGTTGGCTTCTTTCATGCCGAACTTGAGGCTATAAAACGGCAGTTCAACACAGACAGTTGCGTCACCTGTTGGTTCCTGAAGCGCCGTTTTGACGCCCAGGGATGGCGGTCTTAGCCTTCACGTATCTAAATGGACGGTTTATAATAGAAACATTAAAGACAGGGTTAGTCATTTCCTCCAGGTCCATTTTTTAAGAGTTAGATTGAAATTGTCTTCAGGTCCCGACAGAAATTAATAACTCATGTTCTCTGAAAAGACAAAGAAAATCAGTAATCTGTAGCAGTTTTGAGCCTGTAAAAACCTCGACCAATGGCTGCCCTCGGCTCCATTTAATGAACCAATCACAATCCTCCCTGTCTCCCTGCTCGTTCTGTGCACACACAAAACATGAGCTGAGCTCAGATTCTGGACCATCTAGCAAATGATAGTTTGGAAAGAACCAACTCTGCCTTTAAAGTACCTGACATCCAAAAACATTTCAATTCTAAACACTCACCTTCTGCAAAAACGTTTTATTTTTATATTTCATCAGAAGGAGAATATTTTCTTGCTATAGGGGAAGGTTTGTTTTTGGATTTGGTGAAATGTTGTTGTTGTCTTCTGGACTAACAAAGAGTTCACAGGAAGGTGAATTTTTAGATGATTAAACTCTTAAGAAGACAGTCTTGTGATTTCATTGATTCTTCTTCTCTGGAAGTTATAAGACTTTATTTTGAAGGCAGTAATGGGCGTGTGTATGTAAAGCTGTTTCCTGTCTGACTTGACGCCTCTCTCTCTCTCTCTCTCTCTGTGACACAACAGTGTGTGTGTTTGTGTGTGTGTATATATATATATGTGTGTGTGTGTGTGTTCAGGGTGTCGCAGTTTGGTTGAGAACAGTCTCGCACTTCATCCCGAGCAGCGCAGAGAGAAGGAAGTGCAGCCATGGCGCAGGGGCTCAAAGAGAGGTTTGAAAAGTTCCTGCATGAGAAAAATGTCATGACAGATGTTCTGGCGAAGATCGAGGCGAAAACCGGAGTGAGCAGGACGTACATCGCTCTGGGTGAGTGTGATGAAGATGATGAAGATGAAGAGCAGACCGAGCAGCGTGGCTCTGAGTCATCACAGATAGACTTCATCCTGTTCACCTTTCTCCTTTATTGCAACAGTATTATTGTACTTTCCTCATGTGTTGTGTGTGTGTGTGTGTGTGTGTGTGTGTGTTGCAGCTGTGGTCGGGGTGATCGCCGTGTATTTGGTGATCGGTTACGGAGCCTCCCTGCTGTGTAACCTCATCGGCTTCCTTTATCCTGCCTACATATCGTAAGTGCTTCATTATAGAGCAGCTCAGTGCGCAAGGAGGGGCCAGACACACACACACACACACACACACACACACACACACACACAGTGCTTTGGTAGACAAAAAGCTCAGTAATCAGTAATAAAAATAAAAATAATTAAAGGATACAATACGTAATTTTTTTTGCACTAAAATATCTAAATCAATTGTCGAAACCTGTTTTATTGATTACTTATATTTCTAACAGTTATCAGAGTTGTAACAGGAGGGCGCCAAACTGACGTGTCATGTTTATCGTTGCCGTGGAAACTCAGGATGTTATGTCAAAGGCCGCTTCATAAGGAAGTGTGAGCTGCTGATTGTGCTGCTGTGATAAAAAACCGTCATGACGCTCGCTCGTCTGTGAACAGAGACCCTTCCTCAGGTCGGTCTCACCCGGTCGTCATGACTACGGTCAACTCACAGTTTGTTTTATCAGGTTTGCAGAGAGAATCACTCCCATGATTCCCCCACCGGTGCCTGTGTCGTTTTTTTGTTATTGTTTTGATTGAAAAGCCCCCTGGTGGTGAAATGTACGTACTGTGCCTTTAAAGTCATTTTCTCCAGATTCACTTTTTAAGGTTTTGGTTGACGTTGTCTTTAGGTCCTGAGGGTTAGGCTCCGCATTGGAAAGCAGCGTACGCCTCTTCTGCACCGTTCTTTATGCGTTACTTCTGGCCTCCTGAGACCCCGCCCCTCCTTAGACCACGACCCCTGCTGTTTAAAACTTTCTACAAATGTTCAGGCGTGCATGAGTGCAAACAGAGACGTGTTTCTGTCCTAACACCGACCCTCGTCACTGAAATCTACGGACTTTCCCTTCTGGCCATCTCATGATCCCGATAAAGTAATTTTTGAAAAACCAAGTTTTTGTGGTTTCCTTTTTTTTCCATGACGTGGACTGACTGCTGCACACAGACTCAGGCCCAAAGTGGATCTCTGTTCTCCTCGGGGACGCCTCTTTCAGAGGACGCTCAGGGTTACGTTCAGCTCCTCAGACGTTCACGCCTCTTTTCCAGAGTGGAGCCGATCAAGAGAGCGTTTGATATGTTAGGACGAGGTTGTAAACGGATCATTCGCTCCGGACTTTAAACCATAACAAGAAGGCTGTCTGTCGTCTTCACGATGTAACAGTCAGTTTAATCGTGTTTTAACCACATCCTGTTGCTTCCTCTCTGATGATGACGACACGATGGGAACTTTCAACATTTCTTAACGTCTCTCTTTTACCTGAAATATTTGTAACCAAATCAGTAATAATGAAGAAACAGCAGTCAGTGGACTTCTCTTTGTATCTGATCAGCTGATAACTGAAGTCCAGTCTTTAACTCTTTATGTCTGCGTGACTGATGACATGATGACCTGTGACCATCATCACACAGGCAAGACAACCATCAAATCTGAATCCTGTTGGTGCTGATCGCTGTCGTTCTTATGAAACACGCTGTGATGTAATCCTTCAGATTAAAATCACATGATTGTTCCTACATTAAGACAAGCCTGGACAGAGAGCGCCGAGCAGGTTCAGGCTGCTCGGCGCTCCGACGCTTTAATGACGTGACAGTGGAGAGGCTGCACACAACACAACACAACACAACAGGCAGCTGATGGAGGAAAGAATCAAAGGAGAGCTCCGTTCTTTCCTGAACACGTCTGAAATGGAAACATGTTGAAACTGTCTGAGGAGATTCAGACGTTTGGCCTGCAGAAATACGGGATGCAAATTCATGCAAACGAGTGCGTCTGTGAGTGCAGGTCGAGGAGGAGCTGAACAGTCTCCCTCTGTGCTGTCGACGTGGACACAGAGTCCCTGGACCCGGTTTAGTGTAAGAACAGAATCCACTACAGAACGGCTCAGCATGTCCAACATGGTGGCTGCTGCCGCTGAGCCTCCGGCGCCCCCTGCAGGGACAGACGGGTGACGTCAGGCTTCAAGCGTGAATATTTACAGACAATGGTGTGAGAGCAAACTGCTGAATATTTCACGCTGACTTCTCTCACGTCAGCCTCGTCGAAACTCTTCAGCATGAAGTGAAGTTGATGTTTGAGCGCAGGAGGAAAAATTCAGGAAAATGAAGCGTTTGACAGCGAGCGACGTGACGGGTGGAGATATGATGTTTAAACACTTTGATCTTTCTTTGCCAGTTGTCGTCCAGTTACATGTTGCACATTTGTGACACATTTCTCAGGAGGACGTCAGACTCTTCCTACGACAGTTTGACCATAAAGAAGCGAAGGATTTGGGGGCGGGGCTTCCTTTGATTGACAAGTTAAATTGTGACTTTAGGACAGTCGTCGTTGTCTTCAAAGGTGCAAAACTGAAGGCTACTTCCTGTATGCACACAATCTGCTGGAACAGCTTTCTAAGTAATCTAATAATCAGATCTGATAAGAGATTGGTGAAGGACTGCGTCACCGTGGAAACACGCTGTGAAACATGTCCATGGAACTCTATGAAAGAACCCTGACGGAGCTGTGAGGACACCAGAGGTTTTCTCCTCTTATCTTTGTGGTGTCATCACTTTCATGTGAGGACATTCAAAGAAACTGAACCGAGGGAAGACTTTTAGTTTGAAAGCCTTGAAAGGTCAATGATGAAATCAGACACGATACTTCAAATTATATTTTTTTTTACAAGATTTTGAGCTCGGCTGCATCATCAGAGAGATCTCTGAGAAACGTTTTAGTTTTGGTGGTTGGTTTTAGTCGATTATTCTTTGTATTTAAAGTTGTTGTTTTTGTATTCTTTATGTCTCTTGAGTCTCAAACCAAAGTCACAAAATAAAAACTGGGGCCGGACTGATATAAGAAAACATATCACAAGTTAAAATAGGTGAAAAATCCTGAACTAGATGGAAACGCTGGTCGTGTGCTGAGATGCTTCTTCAAACAGAGAGAGTGGCAGAGCAGGAAGAAAGGCAACTCTAATGTGAGTAGTTCTGTGGTTAAAACGCTGCCATGAGATGCTTCCTGTTTGTCACTTCCCCACCACAAACCCTCCCCCAACAACAGCTTTCTACACGACGACATACAACGACTTCCTCCGTCTGTAAAGCTCGTGTGAGTCGAGTGCATTCAGCAGGTTCAGTCCAGCTTCGACGTGTCCTTTAAGTTAACGGTGATAAACATAAACACAGAGTGATAAACATGGTGAAACATGTCGGTGACCTGTGAGCGTCCAGGTGGTTCCAGCTCGCAGGCAGAAAATCTGGTTTGAACTGCTCGGTGTGATGTGTGCAGAGGAAGGTGTGGTTATTTGAATTAATAGAGCACACACACACAGCAGGTCACTGTGTGTGTGTGTGTGTGTGTGTGTGTGTGTGTGTGTGTGTGTGTGTGTGTGTGTGTGTGTGTGTGTGTGTGCAGGCTTTGAACCAGCGTGCAGCTGCTGATTTATGTATCCGGCATGTCAATAAAGTCGGTTTATTGTTCATTTGTATAAAAACAGAAGGACATTTCTGCTCGGCTGCTTGAGGGACTTTATCATGTAGACAGAAAAAACTGCAGTTCCTCCAGTGTCCACTAGAGTCAGTCTCCATAGAGCTCTATGTTAAAATGTCCAACTTTACAACTGCAGTTCCTCCAGTGTCCACTAGAGTCTGTCTCCTGCAGTGAGTCAGTCTCCATAGAGCTCTATGTTAAAATGTCCAACTTTACAGCTGCAGTTCCTCCAGTGTCCACTAGAGTCTGTCTCCTGCAGGGAGTCAGTCTCCATAGAGCTCTATGTTAAAATGTCCAACTTTACAGCTGCAGTTCCTCCAGTGTCCACTAGAGTCTGTCTCCTGCAGTGAGTCAGTCTCCATAGAGCTCTATGTTAAAATGTCCAACTTTACAGCTGCAGTTCCTCCAGTGTCCACTAGATTCTGTCTCCTGCAGTGAGTCAGTCTCCATAGAGCTCTATGTTAAAATGTCCAACTTTACAGCTGCAGTTCCTCCAGTGTCCACTAGAGTCTGTCTCCTGCAGGGAGTCAGTCTCCATAGAGCTCTATGTTAAAATGTCCAACTTTACAGCTGCAGTTCCTCCAGTGTCCACTAGAGTCTGTCTCCTGCAGGGAGTCAGTCTCCATAGAGCTCTATGTTACATTTATTACGACGAGGACTGTAAATGATCATTATTGCATGACGCAGCAGGATCTGCGGTTTGACACAGTCAGACGACGACGCGTCATGATTGGATGACTCATCACACATGGTTCATCATGATGTGATGAGTCATCGTCACACATCTGATCCTGATGATCTCACAAGTGAAGCTGTTGTTTTTTTATTCGTCTTGCAGTGAAATCCACTCGCTAAGCTGCTAAACATGCTAAACATGCTAATGCTAACAGTTGTGCTAACAGTAGGCTTGAGTTCTCAGGTGTTTGGTTGCTATACTGTTAGCATGCTTGTGTTCAAACATTGTCAGTAAAGACACACACACACACACACACACACACACACACACACACACACACACACACTGAAGGTGTGGACGGTGTCATGTTCCTGTGTGTGCCGTCTCTTTAATAATACATGTAGACTTTAAAGGGGGGGGGGCAGCTTTGTGCAGGGTGGGTCGGCCTGGCAGTCTAACAGCCCACATACCTGTTTGACAACAGACCGAGAGAGACGTAAACACGGGAGAATGTGCAGCTGTTATGAAACGCACAGTGTTAGCATGTCAGCGTGTTAGCATGTATGCTACAGACAGTCAAGAGGTCAATTGACTCTTTTTGGGGTTTTATAAATACTGACACACTGGAAGAGTAACACACCTAACCCTACCCTATTAGTTTCAGACCCCCCCCCCCCCCCGGTTCAGACTGGTCCCAGTTGTTCATGAGTTCAAAGATATCAGATTGAATCAAATCTTTAAAACTGGTTTCTCAAAACAAAACAAAAAGATGAGCAGATGTGACGAGTGAGGAAGTTTATTGTCTTCACATGACAAGATACTACGGTGACCCTTAATATGAATCTCTCTCCCTCTCCCTCTCCCCCCCCCCCCCCCCCCTGCAGGATTAAGGCGATTGAAAGCTCGACCAAAGACGACGACACGAAGTGGCTCACGTACTGGGTGGTGTACGGACTCTTCAGCGTGGCCGAGTTCTTCGCTGACATCTTCCTCTCCTGGTTTCCCTTCTACTATATTGGAAAGGTAAACTGTGTGTGTGTGTGTGTGTGTGTGTGTGTGTGTGTGTGTGTGTGTGTGTATGTGAGTCAGTGTGTCAGCACAAGCCTAACCTGTGATCCCTCCCTCAGTGTGTGTGTGTGTGTGTGTGTGTG
>NC_136706.1:23534670-23552170 GCF_947650265.1 Symphodus melops
CTAACCACCAGCACCCAGAACATGAAGCTGAATGATGTCGGAGCGCGCAGGAAGTCTGACATGTTTATTTTTGTGTTATCAGGGACTTTCCTTGGACTCGCAGGTGTGACTCTCACCTGTCCTGTCGGTCTCTGTCCTGCCGGTCTCTGTCCTGCCGGTCTCTGTCCTGCCGGTCTCTGTCCCGGCTGTCTCTGTCCCGGCTGTCCGGTCTGTAGTGGTCTCTGTCTCGGTGGTCTTTCCCGTTGCTGAAGGAGGAGTACGGCCTCTTCCTGGAGTCTCCTCCTCCTGACGTCTTCCTGTGAGACTCGGACGAGTGTCTCTCCCTGCCGCCGCCGCCGCCACCGCCGCCCTCGTGGTGTCGACCTGACGGCGGGTGTCTGTCCGAGCTGCAGCTGTCTCTGCTGCTCTCGTCCTGGTGAGAGTTGTCCTTGAGCCTCTCGATGTCTGAGGACGAAGACCAGAAGTGAGTCAGACAGGAGCGCGTGGCGCCGAGTGCGGTGACATCACAGGGGCGGGGGAGCGTACCTGCGTTCTTGTAAGCGTGCGTGTTCTGACCCCTGGCGTTCTGCTCCAGGGCCTGGGCGTTCTCCTGCCTCTTCTTGATGGCGTGTTTGTACAGTTTGTGAAGCTTCCTGGCGTCAAACTCCGTGAACTTTGAGACAAAAATCCACAGATTCCTGGAAGGGAAGAAGGTTCAAGAAAAGAAAAGAAATCTGCAGGTCGCCATGACGCCAACGAGGTCAGGAAGGTGTCAACCAATCAGGGGCCTGAGTGTTTGTTAATATTGTAAAAGGGGACGGGAGCCTGTTGTTCCCTACAGACACGTTCGTGTTCTTACTTCCTCCACTGCTTGATGAGGTCGGGGTTGGAGTACTCCTTCAGACACTCGGTGATGTGGTCTCCGATCTTGATCAGGCACTGTCTGGTGTGTTCCAGCTGCTCGCGCTCAGACAGTCCTTTCTCCGGTCGGTCCAGCTGCTTCAGAGCCGCCTTCACCGGACGCATCCTCTCTTTACACTGAAACACAAAAGAAGACGCGACACGTCAGAGGGGACAACTCAGTACGAGTGCGTCCAACCAGGACCCACATCAAGTCCTCCTCCTTTGGACACATTTGATTCCATGTGTGTGAATCCTGACGCACCACGCTGAACGTCCTCTGGTCCAGCTCCTCAGACTCCTCGGACACCGGCACGCTCTCTCCACTCGCCGTGATGTGAACGGGACCATCGGAGGGTTTCTTGGTTCGCTCCGCCTTCGCCTCGTTCTGCGGGACACAAGTCATTGAGACCGTCGTCCTCGTCTCAGACAGCAGTGAACACAACGTGTGAAACACGAGCTCACCTTCTCTGCACTCTCCTCCTGTTTGTGCATGGCCTCCAGAGGTTTCATTTCTTTCCTCTCTTTGGGCTCCTTCTCCTTCGTGTCCCACGTGTCCTCCTTCTTGATCTCTTTTTTCACCTCTTTTTCTTTCACCTCCCTCTCCCCGGATGAAGAGAGATCCTCCTCCTCCTCCTCCTCCGGCTCCTCGTCATCCTCCTCGTTGTCTTCTTCGTCCTCCTCTTCGTCCTCTTCCTCCTTCATCGCTGCTCTGTCAGATCGGCCTCGCCTGTTCAGAGTCTTCACGGGTGGAACAGCCTTAAAAACAACAACAACAACACGTGTGTCATGTGACCGTTTCTGGCAGGTATCTGAAGTCTGTGGCGTGTTGGAGCTTACCTTCTCCTCCTCCACTTCATCTTCATCGTCTGATCTCTTTTCTGGCGATGGCTCCGAGGACGTGCTCTTCATCACCTCCTCCGTCTTGGTCGGCTTCAGAGTTTTGCTCTTTTTACTTCTTGGTTTCCTCTTCCGTGAGTTGGCCTGAGTGAGAACAAAGAGTGAGGCTGTGAGCGCCGTGTTTAAAGCTGGATGGGAGGGGCAGAGGGGGGGGGGCGGAGCCACTCACCGTCCCCGCCTGTTTCTGGGCCTCTCTCTTGGCCAGGTCTTTGCTCAGCAGCTTGATGAGGTAGTCTGCTCGGGTCTGCAGCTGTTTGGCCTGAGGCTTCTTGTCGGGGTCGTCTGGTAGGAGCTGCTCAACAACACACACAGTTAATAAAGATTAACCCTTTCAACGCCACTCATTACTTTCATCTCGTTTTATTTCTGGGCTTTTTGTGCCTTCATAGTCGAGACAGGACGGTGGAGTGAGACGGACATGAGGGAGAGACAAGCTGGGGACTGACATGCAGGGAAGTAGCCACATGCTGGATTCAAACCCGTACCGCTCACGTTGAGGACTGAAGCCTCCATAGATGGAGACGCCTCGTAATGATGGCGTCTTACAACGTGTTTTAAAGGCGTCAACAATACAGAAGGCTTGCGTCAGATACTGTGTGCAGCCATGTGATGCCTCGTCTCCATGACAACAGCCGCTGAATGGCTTTTCACTGCAAGGTTTACCTTCTCTTCCTCAAACGGAGGACGCGTGGCCTCCTCCTTAGTCTGGATGATGAGTTTAATAATAATGACGAGGATGTGGCGACATGATGTCATCCAAAAGAGACCTGTAATACGATTGGCCTTCAGAACAGTTGGAGTTGGAGCGCTCTGAGCGGCAGGTGGACACAGGCCCTGTTCTACAGTTCTACTAACTTGGACTGAGTGTTTGACATCCATCAGCCTGTCCTCACCTTGTGCGTGAGGTTGAGGTCGGGGTCCATCTTGATCATCTCCCAGCTGCCGTATCCGTACTCATAGATTCCTATGAGGAGGCTCGAGTCGTCCTCCTTCCCCCACTCGATGTCGAAGTGCGCGGCCTTCGAATGGCACGGGATCATGTACCTGTTCAAGCAGAGGTAAAGTGAGGACATGTTCACACTTTGAGGCACAGGGAAGAAGTCTAAGACGTGACCAGGAGCCTCACTTCTTCCTCTCCTCGGGGTCGGCAGGAATGGCTTTGTGAAGCGGAGCCAGCTCTTCTTCATGGGAGATCACAAGCTTAGCGTTCACCTGGACTCCAGAGATCCTGAAGGTGGGACCTTTTACCTTCCCTCGTCTGCCTCCTGCCCATCAGAGAGAGGAACAACAGCTTTATTAGTCATGTTCAGGTTTATTCATTTTCACTAGTTGCAGAATCCTTTGTCAGTTCACGTTTCCATGGAGTTTGAATCGAACATTTCAGAAGACATTTAAAAGCTGACAGATTTTTTTTTTCCACATCGAAGTGTGTGACTTTGCATGAGTAACGAAAATGTGTCCAGGGCTTAAAAGACACAGAGTCAGCAGCTTTGTCCCTTCAAAATAAAAGTCAGTCTTCTCCTAAAGTGAAGCCTCTCCTTTGTCCCTTCAAAATAAAAGTCAGTCTTCTCCTAAAGTGAAGCCTCTCCTTTGTCCCTTCAAAATAAAAGTCAGTCTTCTTCTAAACTGAAGATGCTCCATCGTCCCTTCAAAATAGTTAGCCGTTAGCTTGTGCTAGCGTGCATTTCTGGGGGTCAGGAGGAGGAGGGGCAACATTTGAATGTCGTGTTACAGCGAGAGCTTCCTCCCCAAACAAGATCACCAGTTGATCTTCAGCGGCTCAAATACTGGTTTGAACTGATTTCTGACATGATGTGGAAATGAGAGTGGAGCTGATCGGTCTGTGATGGGTCGGGTCTGATGGGTACCTGAGGTCTTCTCTGGTCCGCAGGGGTTTTCCCGTAGCGTCCTCACACAGCCGTTATGAACCGTCTCTGCCAAGCGCTTGAGGTCGTGTTCGGACTTATCCACCAGTTCAGCGTCACGAGCGATGGCGTCCAACCTGAGGGAGGAGGACACGTGTTGAGGAGACCGTGTGGGACGTTATTCATCATCCTAAAATGTTCGCTCAGCTTACCTTTCCAGTGGCCCCCCGAACTTCTTGTAGCTCTTGACAAACCTGTGAGTTGATCAGAGACGTTAACAGGAGTAAACGATGATCAGCCTAAGTGAAGAGTCACATGATCACGTGTTCACCTCCTGATCTCGGCGTCGCTGAAGCCCTTGATGTTCTCTCGTGGAATGGTCCGCGGCCGTCCTCGTTTCTTTGGCCTCTTTCGGTCCGAGGGCGAGTCGCTGTCGGAGCCGGAGTACCGTCTGCTCCTGCTCTGCCGACCTCCACTGGAGTTAAAGCTTATCTGTGAAGCGTCAGGATGTTTGTTAGTAACACGCGGAGCGTCTGACAGAGCAGCTGGATCCACACAGGGAACGTTCCCCCTCTACCTGTTTGGCACACTTCCTCATGCGCGGCAGCATGTAGATCTTCTCCAGCTCCTTCTGTCTCTCCTCCTCCTCCATCCTCCTCCTCTGCTCCTCAGGAATGATGTCGTCCCAGCTCCTGTGGCTGCGCTCAGAGTCCATGTCGATCTCCTCCTCCTCCATCATGGTGAAGTTGGCCACCTGCACGGGTCACACATCAACACCGTTTGTTATGTTGAGTCGTTCCAGGAAAACATTTTAAATGCTTTGAAACTATTTTTTTTTTTACCTTAAACTGAGACAGCAGCTCTTCTCCCACGGTCGACGGTCCGGGGTCATTTTCTCTCGTCTCGGCTCTTTTAAGGATCTCGTCGATGTCCATTTCCTGCGGAGCGAATCAGGACGAGATGGACAAGAGGACTTGAATGCATCTCAGGAGGAATGTGATCATGTTCACAGGAATAAAAGCCAGGATGTCTACACACCTGCGGCTCCTGCTCCTCTCCCTCCTGCTCTTTGAAAAGCTCCTCAGCTCCAAACTTCAAGATGGCCGACAGCTCCTCTTTATTAAACGGTGCCGAACTGCGTGTGAGACAACAACACAAACACATTTCACTCACCGGCTCATCGATCAAACGTGCAGCTCTGAAAGGAGGAGAGTCAGCAGAAAAGGATTTAGATGCAGTTTGCGTTGCTGACCTGGAGGGGGCAGCACCCGTGTGGAGGACAGTTTTCCCCGTGGTGTCCATCCTCTGAATGACCAGGTGGTCCAGCACCATCTTCTTCTTGGCCCTCTCGATGATTTCCTCCTCCACCGAGCCCTTGGTCACCAGGCGGTAGATATTCACCTGTCACCAAACAAACAGACAAACGTTGATTTATCCTGCTGCAGCTTTTAACTTTACCCTCTTTTTTTAGGATCATTTCAAAGTTGGTAAAAGTTTTTGGTGAGTTTAAATCTACTCCAAAAAAAGATGTGCTGAACAGTTGCTCCTTGCAAAGAGACGTGTCTCACCTGTCTCTTCTGGCCGATCCTGTGCGCCCTGGCCTGAGCCTGCAGGTCGTTCTGAGGGTTCCAGTCCGAGTCGAAGATGACCACCGTGTCGGCCGAGGCCAGATTGATCCCCAGACCGCCGGCACGCGTCGACAGCAGGAAGCAGAAGTCCTGAGGACACGAGCCAGGGTTTAGAATAAGTGTGTAGTGGAAGCTGCGCTCGGTGTGGACATGGCGTTAAACTCACCTCTGAGCCCTCAGCGTTAAAATGATCCAGCGCCTGCTTCCTCATCTCTCCTTTGATGGAGCCGTCTAATCTCTGCACAGAGGACAAACGGTGTCAAAGCATCAATTACAAACATGTTCTGTGTTCCATGATGTTCATGTGAGAAAAGTGAGGATGAAGTCTTCGGCTCGCGAGACGATGTCTCAGGGCCTGAGAGTCATCACGACTCTGCACTTCATCAGTAAATCCAGAGTGTTGTTTTCTCTTCACTTATTGTCTGTGAGCTGCTTCAGGGTTCATTTCCTTTAATTCACTGAAAAATAAAACGAGTACCTGAAAGAGGAACTGCCGGCTCCTCAGGTAGTCAGCCAGGATATCCAGCATCCGAACCATCTGGGAGAAGATTAAGACTCGGTGTCCTCGCTCCTTTAACCGCACCAACAGTTTGTCCAACAGAACCAGCTTCCCACTGCTGCGGATCAGATGCTGCAGAAGAAGACAACAGTGACGCTTACACAACTGCTGCTATTTAAAGCAGCATCCAGTGACGGGTTACAGTCTGCCGTGGTTCAGAGGAAGAATCAAACGGACCTGTAGAGCTTCAGCTCTGTTGAGGAACTCGTTGTCCTCCGGCGGTTTGATCAGGTAACAGTGGTTACAACACTTCTTCAGCTCCATCATGATGTTCAGGAAGCCCGACGTGCTGCCTTTGGTACCTTTACTCAGAGCCTTGTAGTTCCTGGTCAGGATCCACCTGAACAACAAAACACACATCAGTTCAAAGAAGTCCGAGTGCGACGCAAATAGAACTCCTGTTCATGTATTCAGTTGGAGGATCTCAGGTTAGCTTACTTGTAATACTGTTTCTGGATAGCACTCATCTCCACTCGCAGGATCTGCTCCACTTTGGCAGGAAGAGATTTCTCCACGTCCTTCTTGACTCGGCGCAGGAGGAAAGGTTCGAGTTCTTTGTGCAGACTGGTGTAGCCCGAGTCTCTGCCTTTACCGTGCTCCTCCTCGAACAGCTCCCACGAGTGAAACCTTCAGCACACAAGCACGAGAACGATGAAGCTTCAGAGGATTGATTTTATAAAATCGCCTCGTTCAACTTTACATGCACGTCAACTTTGTATGAGAATCTGAAGCACCGAAAGCCTTCGACACTGTGCACAACATTTCACCTTCACACCAGGAATAACTACTTGAACGTTAGCATGTGGCTAGCAGACAGCTCCAGTGTAATGCAACAGAATGTTTTATGACGCCATGATTGAAACTGCAAAGTAGGAAGGATCACCTTCCTACTTTCAGCGGGGGCTGAAAATAATTATTATTTTGTATTTATTTAGTCTGAAAGCGACACAAGAGAGCCAGTCCTTCATCACCTGGACTCTTCATCCAGGTGAAGTGTGTTTGCTTGTTTGTATTTTTACAGTTTCTCTCGGTGCTGCTGCATTCTGTCCGTGCGTCGGTGTGGAGCTCACACGTCTGGACTCTGTTCTCTGTGTGTTTGTAAGAAGCTTCACTTTTGCATCTTCATGAGGAGCCAGGAGGACTTCAGAAACGTCAGGATTTGCTGACCTGTGACCTCTCTCTCTCTCTCTCTCTCTCTCTCTCTTTAGCTCGCAGCAGATTTAGATTATGACTGGAGGTGTGCCGTGTCAACATAAAATAGTAAAACACAAAGTATTGTAAAGCTCTGAACATTTTGAGGACTTCAGTTAGTTCAGTGTCTGAGATGTGAACTCTGGTGCACCTCATGTATGTTTGTATGAATAACAAAGCAGCAGTTCATGGAGGAGTTGTGATCATACACGTGGCTGCAGCAGCTGATGTCACCTACTTCTCAGGCATGATGAAGTGCAGCAGGGACCAGAGCTCTTTCAGGGAGTTCTGCAGAGGCGTCCCTGTGATCAGCAGCCTGTGGTTGGACTTGAAGTCGATCATGGTCTTGTAGAGGAGCGAGTCGTCATTCTTCAGTCGGTGCGCCTCGTCCACACCGATGAAGGCCCAGCTAACATTTCCCAGAAATGACTGCAGACACACACACACAGTTCTGACATGAGCTCCAATCCCAGTGTGAAGAGAAGCAGCTTCAGTAAAAACACATGGAGTGGATGCTGACCTTGTCTTTGAGAAGAATCTCGTAGGTTGTGAGGAGGATGTTTAACTTCAGCCTCTTGTTGTGGACATGCATCCACTCGTGTGTCCGGATCTGTTTCAGGAAAAAAACCAGAGGAAACCAAACGTTGATAAAAAGCTCAAGACGTCTCTGATCAAAGTCTGCAGCACTTTATCATCCTGATCTTTGACATCTCTGTTCATCTGGCTCATTTCCACACAATGAGAAAAGCATGGCACACTGAAGGGAGTGCTGCAGCTGACAAACAACACACGATCACGTTATCAGAACAGCTCAGCTTCCTGTTACTGAAGCTTGCTGAGCTGCACTGGCCTCACTGTAAGGAGACATGTAACGTGCGTCTGCCACGCTTACAGGAGCAGAAACAATCTTTCACCCATTAACAAAGAAATTCAACATTTAGGAGGCTTTAATTCTGAGGGTCAGACAGTCCAGCAGCTACATCGCTGTAGTCCTTTGCTGCTCGTCTCCCCCCTCTCATCTGTCCCAACTTATAAGGGCAAAAAGGTGTGTGTGTGTGTGTGTGTGTGTGTGTGTGTGTGTGTGTGTGTGTGTGTGTGTGTGTGTGTGTGTGTGTGTGTGTGTGCGCCCTCGCACCATGTTCCTGCTGCCGATGTCTCCCAGATAGACGACGATGTTCATCTGAGGGGCCCACAGCTGGACCTCTCTCTGCCAGGAGGTGAGCGTGGAGAGAGGCACGACCAGCAGGAAGGGCCCGTACAGCTGGTGCTCGTTGAACATGTAGTTCAAGAAGCTGATGGTCTGGATGGTCTTCCCTAAACCCATCTCATCAGCCAGGATGCAACTGTTGCCCCTACGACAGCACAAACGGAAAGCTTAGATGCTGATAATGGGACATATTGATGGGGTGAGAGGACCGAGTCTTACTTGCACCAGGAGTGGGCCATCCAGTTCAAACTGTCCAGCTGGTAGTCTCGGAGCTCCAGCCCGTCTCCTCCGATGTAAGACGGCTGCTTCTTCATGGGCACAAACCTCGGCCTTTGTTTCAGCACCTACAGGAAGGAAAGGCAGCAGGGGTTTCAAACGTGCGAGGGCTCGAGGGCGGCCTGATCGTTTCTCTATTACAGCCAGTGTGAACACGTGCTACTGGTTTACCTTGCAGTCTCTGAATGGAATGGTCTTGGACTGGTTTCTGCACATGTAGTCGTCGATGCACCTCTGGAACTTCTTGGCGATCAGAGCGCCGTCCTCCCAGCTGCACTCCGAGTACGGGAGACCCTGCCACTTACACAGGTAGTCTGGGTAACCTGCTGCCGACTTCTGGTTTGAATGTCCTGTTTCAAAGGGAGAGGGTTTAGTTCCACCACTCCACTGGGTTTCAATCATCTGCTTGTGCTGCAGTGGAGGAGACGTACCTATGATTCTCTCTACCAGCTGGTACTGAGAGTGCAGGTCATCCATCAGCTCTTGCTGACAGTTGAAATACTCGATGTCCTCCGGTGAAGCTGCCTTTAACCTGCGAAGAAGAGGAACAAGTTGAACACAGTGACGCCTCTCTTCCTGCTCTCCTCACAGATCAGATCAGTGTGTGAAGGACAGACTGTGTTTGTCTCTCACTCTACAGAGACGCCGACACGGTGATGGTTTCATTCATTTAAGGAAGATGGGATTTCATTTGACTTGAAATAAATGAAGGTTGACGGGCGCCACGTCTGTCACAGATGTGCAGAAGAGTCTCCTGCAGGACTCGTGTCTGTGCTGTGATGCGTTCACAGACAGTTGACACTCTGCTCTGTTTCAGGGCAATTCTGCATCACTTAACAAACACCGGCCAAAATAAAGGTCACACACTCGATGGCGGCGTGCATTCGTAGTGGCATCGTTTTTTTGCATAGTGTGTGGAGACATTCTTACTACTATTGTTGTTTTTCTATGATTTGATTTCACCAAACCTTTAAGTGATGGCTGATTATGCTCATTTCTGATTTGTTCCGAGCACATGATGTTTCCACTTCTTAATAATGCACTGGACAGTTCTTAACCCAGTTTAGATCATTCAGCTCTCCTCGGATGTTCGTGTCATTCACATGGCTGTTTAACTAACAAGAAGCGGCTCACTGCATCAGTTTGGGTTAAAGAACTTGAAGCAGTAATCATCCAATGGGAGGCTCTTACCTATTGACTGAGTTCATCCAGGTGCTGAGCGGTTTAGTGTGTATCATGGGGAACGTTCAGTGAGTGTACTCTAAACAATGTGAGCCTGGAAGACAGAGCAGCGTTCCTGGCTAACACACGGAGCTCTTCCTGCTGAACTTCAGCATCACTTGAATGTTTCTGCAGGCGAGCGTGACAGTCGGCTCATGTGCAGACTGAGAATGAGCAGCAGCTTCTAACAGGAACAAACACATGCTCATTTCACTCCAATCATCAGCTTCCCTCCCTCCCTTCATTCAAGGGATCATTTTTAAGATTCTTTTAAGGCACAACATGGGCTGCTGCTTTCTTATATCCCTGAACTTTTAACCCCTTCTGAACCTGAACAGGTCCAGGCTGAAAACTAAAGAGGACGGTGAAGATTCTTATGATGTGCAGAAGCAGCCTTCACTGTGCGCGACAGGAGTCTGCAGATATGCTCGTAATGTGATAGCACGTGACCTTGGCTAATAAAGAGACAGAGCTGCTGTCAGTATGACACACACACACACACACACACACAGAGGACTGTGTAACAGGTGTGAACTCTAGTGTCAGTTTAAAACAACAACATGAAGTGGGATAAGTTAAACAGAGCCATTCAACCTTTCAGTCGGCTCTTCATACTGACAGAACAGTGGAGAAGAGTCGGCCACACAAAAGGTAGAGATCAGGACAGTTTGGTTTGTCTCTTTGTTAAGGATCCACATGTTTAGAGACTCCAGTCAGCAGCGCTCACCATCTCTTCTTGTCCTGGTCCTTCTTCTTGAAGTTGTCCAGCTTCTTCATGCCCCTCACGTTCTGTAACTTGAGCGTCTCCTCCGTCTCCCAGGTGTTGTGGATGTGAGCCCAGTTCTTCCACTTGATCAAGTACTGGATGTCACCGGCCTCTTTGTTGGGATTGAAGTTGATGTTTGGGTCGCCGTCTGCTTCCACAGCGTAAACAGTGGTGACACTTCCTGTTGCTGTGTGGAGGAAAAATAAAGCTGTGTAAATGTGAGGTGACATTTAGAAATCAAACACAGGTAGGACGCTCACCTCTCTTCCTTCCTATCCTGCTGTCCATCACTTTCTCCAGTGTTTCAAACTCCTCTTCCTCGGGCTGCGGCACATCTTCGCCCAAAACTTCCACCAGGTCGTCCGAGTCCGTCTTCAGCTCGTCGTCCTCCTTGTAGCTGACGTTGACCGTGGCCTGCCGCCGTGGACCTGCTGACGCCATCTTCTTGTAGTTCTCCTCGTCGTCGTCAGACGAAGAACCCTTCGCTGTTTTCTTCTTCTGGTTGCTGCTCTTCTTACCGTTCCGGAAATTCATCCTGAGACAAAAGACGAGGTGGCCACACTTTTTAAAGATGGGATTCAAATGAACGGATCAACAGTTCAAAGAAAGAGGAAACATGAGGTCACAAGGAGGAAACGCTGGCCTACTTTGTTGGAGGCTTTTTGCTTTTGATTTTGTGACTGGGCTCGTAGTCTGACGCCGTCTCATCGCTTTTTTCTGCTGCTGACGAATCGGATCCAGATCCACTCCCAGATCCAGAACCCGATCCAGAGTCAGAGGAGCCGGAATTCCTTCTCCTCTTGGATCCACTCGATGAATCCGATTCATCGCTGCTCGACGAGTCCTGGAACAGACGATGACAGAGAGCGTGTTAATGAAAAATCACCGTTCCCCCCCCCAAACTGGATCAGTTCTGAGTCCAGGAGCCCAGAACCAAACCCACCTCATCTGATCCGCTGTTGGAGGAGCTCTGCCTCTGCTGCTGCTGCTGCTGCTGCTGAAGCTGCTGTTTCCTGAGCATAGCCGATCTTTGCACTGCGAGGATACTTGGGTTGGACTTCCAGAACTTCAAACGAGTACAGAGAAAGATTAGCCACAAAAAAAAAAACCGTGTGAACATGTTGAATAAGCTTTCACATGACAAGAGCTGATCACGCAGTCAAACAACCAAAAAGACTGTGTGCTACTCTGAGAAGGGCATGTCGCCATTTCAATTCAAACCACACACACTTTGATTTTCACCTAAAAGTCACCAACTCATTTCAATCCATTCAACACATTTTTATTTCCTCGTAGTAATCTGAGCTCCATAAAGACTCCCTTCTACTCAGCGAGCAGATTTCCTCCACGCCTCGTCTCTCATGTTCTCACAAAGAACACGACACTCGTACAGAATCAACTGTTTTCATCGTGGCAGTGTTGGGTCAGTTCCTGTTTTTTTATTTATCAACGTTTACATGCAAACTGCCGCCCTCCGTCTGCATTTCAGCGTTTCAAGACATATCAGCTCAGGTCGGCTCTCAGAAAGAACCAGAACCAGAACTTGGTAATCTTTGTGAGACGGCAGAGAGAACTTGAAAAGCGTCTTCAGCGTCAGCCTGTGATTGGACCACCACTCACAGCTTTGAGTCAAACTAGGAAGAAAGATTTGTAGTTTTTTTGTTGAGTTTAGGATTTTTTCGGATATCACAGATCAAACCAAAAGAAAACTTCAATAACTGGTTTAAAAACAGGCGGCGCATGCGTCACCATGTATTGTTGCTACAGTCGTCACATGGGCGGCCCGGGTTCGATTCCAGCCTGTGGCCTCTCTCTCTCTCTGATTTCCAACCCTACACACTTTCTCTCTCTTTTTCACTAAAGACAAAAAGCCCAAAATTAATCTTAAAAAAAGAAACAGGTGGTATCGATCCTGACGCTGTTGTTTGTATCAGCTGAATCAGACTTCATAAATGTGCCTGTCTTTTATCTGACAGACGAGTCAGGTGTCTGATGACTGCTCTGGACATGTCGACTTCTTCTTCTTGAAGTTTGAAGAGTTTTGATAGATTTTGCATCAGAAAGTTTCAGAGTAGCTGCAGATGACCAAAAGAACACCGAGTCTGCTCTGCAGTCACAATAACGTTGCTGATATATTATGAGGACACATTCTGAATAAACATCCTCCTGTCTGAATTCACATGTTTTCATTTCTTTACCTCAGCTCCGTCAATGTTTGACTTATTTGGCGTCTCCGTCTTCTCCTTGGATTTCTCGTTGTCAGAGTCTGACTGGCTGCCGGAGTCTGAGCCACTACCTGAGTCACTGCTCCCTGATTGGCTGCTGCTGCTGGAGGAGCTGGAACTGGAGCCTGAGCCGGAGCCTGATCCCGAGCCCGATCCAGAACCGGACTCGTCATCAGAATTACTGTCGCATTTAAAGAGAGGGAGGTTAGAAATCAGGAGATGAACCGTCAACAAACCAAATCAGATTCTGAACTCACATGTTTAAGAATAAGAATCACCTCTCTTTAAGGAGCATCAACATGTTCTAGAGAGGGTTCAGCTTGGCAACAACTTTCTTAGCATAGATTCTGGACTCTACACAGATAAACAGGATGGCCCGCGGACACCTGAAAGGGTTAAGAGTGTGTCGGCCATGCAGTGATACAGCGCTGAGTTAACACAGCTGGAGAGCCACAGTTCATCACAACACAAGACAGAGTTGTCTTTCTAATTAGAGTTACTGACTGAATGTGAGATATGCATCACATGATGTTATTCATCAGATGTCCCTTTAAAAACACTGCATGTCACTGTTATCTGACACCCGTCTGGGTACTGTACAGGTGCTCCACTGTCCGTGTGTCGTGTTAAAATGAGGCTCGGGTGTCATGATCTTTTCACCAGCAGCACCTGAGGCGACCAAACCGATTTCTACGACTCCCAACAAACCTCCTCTGCTCGACAGAGATGGGGGGGGGGGGGGGGGGGATTTACCTCGATTCTCCGCTGCTGTTGCTCACACTCTCCTCCTCACTGCGTCCCGCCATCTCGAAGTCCAATAATGTAGACTTCCCCCTGACAAACCTGCAGTGGTATCTTTGACGTGGTTCACCTGTAAGAGGAGACGACAAACGGAGTCAAAACAGAACAAGCGCAGCACAGATGACATGAACGAGGCTGCAGTGATTCTGTGTGAGCGGCAGCTACCAGACATGTATGGATGTGTTCCCCACCTAGAATTAAACCAGCAACCCTCCAGTTCTCAACCTAAGAGCTAATGTTTCGCATGTTGTTTCCCATTCCTCAGCTATATAACCGCTCTGTTGTACCAATGATGGCTCTGACATTCATCACAAAGTTGCCAACATAGTTGTGCAGGAGTTTTTCTGCTTGAAGAAATAGTTAGATTTTTTCTTTTGCCAGTATCGTAGTGAGGTTGTAAATTCTGCTGTCTTGTTAATCAAAGTTTGTAAAAAAAATACACAAACATGAAGGACGTCCTCCTTGGGCGAATACAAGGACTTCATCAAAAGATAAAACACATTCCTGTGAGCTGGCGTCTACAAGTCAAAGGATGAAGTCCAAAAAGAAATCTTCTTTTACATTAAATACATGAAAGTGCAGCTCTGTAAAACATCCCTGACCTGCTCATCAAAGTTTAACCAACAAAGCGTCCTTGTGGCTTCAGCAGAACCCTGTTTAAAATCATTATTATTTTATATATCTGTTTGAATTGCGCTCAACTTTGTGATTGTTATTGTATTATCTTAAATCTCTGCTCCTCTACGTCTCAACTCATGTTGTTAGCTTCTTGTGTTGTCTGGGCTCTTATAATGGTTCCTTTGCTGTTGTTTATTTTCTTCTGTGTTCGGTGTCTTTAGCTTTATGTCAAAAGCTCGGGGTGTACAGACTGATCTGGAACATACAGTATGATAGAGGGATTCAAAGGTGTCGAGGTTCACGTGTGTACTCTGAATGTCAATAACACGGTGAGCGTCAGCAGCTGGAGAGAAAGATTTATAAATCGAGGACGCACCACCATCTTTTGACTTCAAAACAGAAAAAATAAAAAGAGGTGAGAAGATAACAGACGAGACAGAAACTGTATGCACAGATTACAAGAAGACGGAGAACTACACAAATAACACAAAGCAACATGATGCTGCTGCGTTTAATCGATAACCATAATAATAATAAATAAACATTAAAAGACCAAACCACACTGACGAGCAGGTTAGCAGCTCCTACAGGAATCTGTATCACTCTACATCTGTCTACAGTCTCATTGAGTCAAATAAATAATGACAGAATCGTGTAGTGAATCAAGCATGTGTAAAGAAGTTAAATACATAAAATTATCATTTTACTTTAAAATGTCCTGCGCCAGATATTAAACGTGCTTTAGTGGTGACTTTGTCACATTATCAGATGAATACAGTAGATAATGTATGACATGTGTACAGCTCAGTATGAGTTGAGTGGACGCCTTCATGAAACTTCAGCTGTTTGTCCCCTGAGCACTGAGGCCTATCAGGCCTGCGCAGAAAAAGCCTGTTTTTACATCCACTGAACCCTCCGTGGTCGATATGATCACAGAGTAAATCAACTAACCGAAACCAAGGCGACAAACTATCTCCAGTTATCACTCTTCAGCCAAACTTGGAGTCAATTTAGCCTCAGTGTAGCCCAAACTTAGCTTATAGCTAACTAGCCTATGCCGGTGTTATGTTTATTATAGCTACCAGTCGAGATACGCTCCCATGTAGACGGGCTGTTTAATTTATGTTTTCTCTAACAGCTTCAATACAGTTTTAATTTAAGAGAAGTGTATTCCTTAAAGTGATGTGTGATGTTTCAAAATGCTTGTGTGGTGGGAATAGAATTTTATCAGAGAAATGTCCATCGAGTTAAGTTCCCCCTGAAATCTTACACTTAAACTAAAACTTGCTCTACATACTTACAGACAAAAACCTGCACAGTGAGAAGTAAATGGATTAACTTGTGGTAGTTGTATTACATGGACACGGACCGCCTCTGCTTTCGTTTCGCGCTATGGTAGCATCTTTTCGACAGGGCAGCAGATCTCGACGTAACACCGGCTAACGACGCGTTAAACGTTAGCATTTGGCGGGGTACGTTACGTTAGCAGTAATGTATGCAGAAAACAACCAGACTGTCTCTCATCCTAAAAAAAACAAAAACCGAAGCGATCGATTTTCTAATCAACCAGAAGATTATTTAAATTCCGCAGCCGTTAAATTTAAACACAAGAACCATTAAATAGCCGTTAACGGTTCGCTAGCTCGTTTATGTGATGCTAGTGTTTTGCTGTTTAAGACTTAAAAAACAATAAAAGCTTCACGTGTGGTTGTGTTATTCATCATCTGGGTTAATTGTGTGCGTATAAATAAAGAAAGATCAAAAGAGACGTTTTTCACAATAAACATCAAGTGATCGTTCAACGTTTACTCAGGTTGTCAAGGAAAGTAGCCGTTACGAAGCACGAGGCTAGCAGCACGAGCGCTAACAAATGACAAAACTTTACGCTAGTTCGTGTTAGCACGAGCCGCTGGGATGTCCGCTCCCCTGTCGGAGTCCACACTTGGGCCTGGCTTTATTTCTGTGCAGTATTTCACTATGCAAATGTCCGCGCAGTCAGTGAAAACCACGGACGGGAGCTTAGCGTGTTTATTATTCATAATTTAAAGCCACAAACACAAATGAGCTAACCTAACTTCACCCTCTTCCATCTTGTTTTCATTCGCCGCTCACTTCTCGCGGCTTTTACCGCAGCTACACGCAGCGTTAGCTCACTCTCCGGCTGAACCAGGGGGATAAGTCAATCCGCGGGGTGTGTTACCTGAAAAACTCCAGTGAAAATGATGTCTTAATCCACCTCCGCGGGGCTCCTTTCTTCTTTTATATCACCGGAGAGCTAGCAGCCGCTGGCAGCTAACGCTACCGTACGCTAGCTCGCTAGCTATCTCCCAGTCAGGGAGAGTAGCCCCGAACGGTTCCGTCCAGAAGAAGAACTAGTCCGGTGCTGCTCGTCCTCTCCCGTCACTTATCAAACAAGTCCCCCCCTTTCCGTTCGAGGTGTTACCAAGGTTAAGCACTCCACGGTCAACTGTGATTGCAGAAAGCTGGCATTTCAATCCAGGCTCTTCCGACAACCGGCCTCCGCCATGACGCCGTAGGGTTCACTTCTCTAGGAAACCCCGGACAGTGACGTCACGACCGTGCTCCTCTGAACTCTGCTACAGAAGAAAACATCTGGACTGTCGGGATGTCATGATTCACTGAACTCTGCTACAGAAGAAAACATCTGGACTGTAGGGATGTCATGATTCACTAAACTCACGATACGATTCATTTGTACAAAATGAGACTGTGGACACATGATGAGTGAGACAGAGTCCTTTAGGACAGGGGGGTCTGAAGTGGGGCCATTTGCTGCCCTTGAGGCGATTTTCTTTGCCTGAGGTATATACAGAAAGCTTTTACAAAAAAAAAAAGAACCATTTTACATGCTTGATTCTGAGAAAAACTAATGAAAAAGTCAAAGTACTTGATGTCCTTTTATTGAAGGGTTTCTTTGTTAACCTTTTCGTTCATATCTACAAAGCCAAAATCAATTCAATTTCTAAATCTGTCTCTGCAGCTGCTGAGGCTCAACATGTTGAGATTCATTTTGCAGAATACCGATGTCAACTTCAACACCTTCAAATCGATGTTTCACGATTTTATGATGAACCTTTACATCCCTACTTTAGCCTACAACAATTTTTCACCATAAAAAAAGTGAAGTACTGTTATTTGTTCATTTTAACACCAGTATGTGAGCTGTGAAAGTGCATACTGGTTTTGAGTTCTGGACAGGTCAGTCTGGTTAAAGTTACTAAAACTTCTCCCCCTTCATCTTTATCCATGTTTAAACAGTCTATGATCTCTGATATTGAGTTACTGTTTGTTTTGGAGCCCTGTCTGTTTCTGTAGCCGGCTGATTGTCACACAGGTCGGGTCC
>NC_136706.1:23556003-23617413 GCF_947650265.1 Symphodus melops
ACGTTGATTTCTTTTATTACTTTGCAGGTTCAAGTTTCAACTCCTCACTGAAGACGTGTCCATAGTTTAACACATCTGTATTACACACACACACACACACACACACACACACATGACCTCTCTTTATTTAAGAAACGCTGGACACCAACAGGAAGACTTTTATCTGTCTTCTGTTTGTTGATTTCATGTGATTGAAATGTTTCAGTTGATAACCTTGAGGTTTGGGGGGGGGGGGGGGGGGGGGGGGGGCAGGGGGGAGGGGGGGGAGGGGGGAGGGAGCAAACACATTTATAAAGACAAGAGTCCAACACACTACAGACAAAAAAACCAACAACACTAAACTACAACTGGACACGTCCGAGGAGAGGCTGAGTCAGAGCTGATGTTACACACACACACACACACACACACACACACACGCACGCACACACACACACACACACACACACACGCACGCACACACACACGCACACACACACTGTCTGAAACTCTGTTACTTGTGTTTCTGCTCGTTTTGTCTTGAAAAAGTTGCAGTTTTTTTTCTTCCCGGTTAAATAAATTTAAAAAAAAGTATGAAGACGAGAAAAAAACGTTTCTTTTTATATCAATTAAAAAGTTTTATTTGTCCTCAGGAGGCGATTCAGCAGGAAATGAACAACAGTGCAGCTACACTGAAATGTAATTAACAATAAAGTTACAATACAAAATTATTTTTACTAAAACAAATTACAGAATTAAATCCAAAAATTACAAATGATGACAAAAGATTTAGAGGAAATTTATTCAATATTTATAACATTTTTAATCCATTTTTTATTTGTTTTTAAAAAAAGGTCTTAAACAGAAAAAAAATAAAACAGGTGTATAATAATTATATAATAATAATTAATGACTGCAGCATGTGCATCTAATACTTCAAACAGAACACAACAATTATTATTTATCTTTAAAAATATAATCATTAAAAAAAAACAATCACAAGTTTCCATCCTGTCCAAGGTCACGTAACAAAACACACAACTGAAACCTTCAAGCTTCTTCATGTGGAACATTAATTAATAAAGGTCACGTGGTCAAACATAATTCTAATGACTAACTCGTTAATGATCAGACACATGAAATGAGTCAGGAGCAGATAATCAATAAAACCCGTGGAGGTCCAGTCAGTCCTCTCGTGTCTCTCCACATGTTTTTAAAGTCGTCTCCTCCTTCATGAAGGGACTCGTGTGTTTGCAGCTCGCTGGTCAGTGTGATAAAAAAAAAGGAAGTAAGAATTAAAGTGTGAAGGAAGTCGTTGAAATGAGGAAGCTCCGGAGTGTGAGGCTGCTCCATCAGTGTGTGTGTGTGTGTGTGTGTGTGTGTGTGTGTTCACTTTTCATGATCACTTTGAGTGTTTGTGACGATCCCCGATCCAGCTGACGTGTTCTCATGTTGATCCGTGTGCAGGCGGCTCATGAACCCCTGAAGGGACCCGGACCCCGCGGAGGACTGAGACCCTGAGAGACCGCTTCAACACCCCGAGGTCAGTGAGAGCGCCGTCTGTCTTTCTACCTTTCGGTCTTTACTGGAACACGTTCAAACCTTCAGGCTCGACGGCAGCCTGCTTCAGCTTCACCTCTTTAATCTAAACTCAGACTCACCTCAGCTTTTCTTTGCAGTTTTAACTTATTTCTCTGCACGCATAAAAAGTCCTCCAAACAGGGTGTGATGGTTCCTCATTTTTATTCTCTGCAGAAACCACATATTTTATTTAAATTAATTAAAAAGAAAAATCGGCTCATGATCTCTTCTTGTGTTTGTAATTTAAACAAAATGCCCTTTCATTGTTTCTATGTATTTATTCATAGTTTAAAAATGCAGAAACTCTGAATTTAAATACTTTTATTTCTCTCTTTTTTTGTGATTAGATAAAGAAGTAAAGTCCACATTTAAAACTACATTCAAGTATTTCTGCTCTGTCACGCGTCCAATCAGAGGCCTCGTAGATCACACACACTTATTGAACCTTAATGATCGTGTGACGACCGTGTGTGGAAAATATGATTCAGACAAAAAGACGCGTGTTTCCAGCTCTTTGTTGTATTTTCTCCTCTTAAAGGAGGAATCAGGGACAGTGTAAGAATAAAAGCATCGATTCAGCTCGCTCGTGTCCGCGCGCGCGGAGACGCACCAAGCAGCCATCTACACGTTTCAGAAGAGAGAAGAAGAAGAAGACAGTTCACTGATCAGAAGCCTTTTTGGACACGTTTCCCTGAGTGTTTAGAGACGTCGAGTCACGCTGACGAGGCTGAGAGATGTGTGTGTGTGCGTGTGTGTGTGTGTGGAGATTATTCTTTATCGTATTTAGTGTTCAGACGTCTCGTGGGTTACACACACTTGTTGAGTGTGACGGCTGTGTGGTGTAAAAGTGACCTCGAAGGACAAAAAATTAATGAATCGTTGAGAAAGACATGAACAAAAACTCATCTCACATAGAAACATTTTTTTGTTGTTTTTATTTTGTGTTTTTTTTCCTGTATGGTCACAGAGCTCCTCTCCTCAGACGTCATCATGATAACTTTATTTAAACGAACACTCTTACAACACGCAGGATGAAACATCGGTGACGATGAGGACTTGATGAAATACATTAAAGCAGGACTTGAATTGTCCACCTGTCTTCAGGTCGGGACTAACAGCGCTGAGGGGTTAGGGTTAGGGTTGATTGCAAATTCCCGGTTGCCCTTGGTTACCAGGCTCGACCTGCAGGAAGAAATAAAGATGCAGCTCCTGACCCTCCTCTGGTCTGACCCTTCTCTGGGTCCAGACTCCTGACCCTCCTCTGGTCTGACCCTCCTCTAGGTCCAGACTCCTGACCCTCCTCTAGGTCCAGACTCTTGACCCTCCTCTGGTCTGACCCTCCTCTGGGTCCAGAATCCTGACCCTCCTCTGGGTCCAGACCAGTGTCAGCTCCAGCCTAAGTTAGGTGGGGGGGCATTGAGACTGCTCTGGGGGGCGCCTGCACGCACACCTTTCTGGATGTAACCCTCGGCACTCTTGCCACGCTAAACGCTAAACTCTTCTTCTATTGTGTTGTTACCATGACAACTTGTACATAAAATCATTCTCCTGGCTGGTGCAAGTTGAAATGTAACAAATATATTTAGCCCAACTTTTTATATTTATATATATATTTTTATATATTTTTTTATATATAATATATATTTAATACATAGCATAAAAATATGTGATTTTAAAATGCAATCATCACTAAATGAAGAGGATTTTTTTTCACAGTGACTCAGAGTGTCAGTGTTTGTCTGACCTCCATATAATAACACACCATTCATAGGCTGATGGGTTTAATGTGCATTTCCCTCCTCGGACCTTCAACTTCATCAACTACGCTCTTGTGCACATCTCGCCTGTGGACTGGCGCTCGCTCGTGATTGGCACCTGTAATTGGTGGACGTTTGATGACGTCATAAGTCAAACCAGAATTGATGGAGAAAATATCAATCGCTTTGTAAAACTGGTGATAATTTTGAGTGAATATTGAGCTCGTCATGCAAAACACAATCTAGTGCGACATTTGACAGCTGTGAATGAACATAATACTTGGGGGGGCCTGGGTAACCGCTAGGGGGGGCACGGCCCGCGAATGCCCCCCCATAGTGCCGACACTGGTCCAGACTCCTGACCCTCCTCTGGGTCCAGAATCCTGACCCTTCTCTGGGTCCAGACTCCTGACCCTCCTCTGGGTCCAGACTCCTGACCCTCCTCTGGGTCCAGAATCCTGACCCTCCTCTGGGTCCAGACTCCTGACCCTTCTCTGGGTCCAGACTCCTGACCCTCCTCTTGGGTCCAGACTCCTGACCCTCCTCTTGGGTCCAGACTCCTGACCCTCCTCTGGGTCCAGACTCCTGACCCTCCTCTTGGGTCCAGACTCCTGACCCTCCTCTTGGGTCCAGACTCCTGACCCTCCTCTGGGTCCAGACTCCTGACCCTTCTCTGGGTCCAGACTCCTGACCCTCCTCTGGGTCCAGACTCCTGACCCTCCTCTGGGTCCAGACTCCTGTATTTATCCTGCCTGTGTGACTGAAGGTGAACTGAAGTGACAGTTTTGGACTCATCTTGATTCTTCTGGTGATTTCAGGTTTCTTGCATCCTGGTGGCTGAACTTTGAGCGGGAACCGCTACTTTAAAATCCAACATGGCCGACAACGTGAACTCTTTGCCGTTCTTCTACGGAAACATCACCAGAGAGGACGCGGAGGACTACCTGCGTCAGGCCGGCACCATAAACGGCCTGTACCTGCTGAGGCAGAGCAGGAACTACCTGGGAGGTTTCGCTCTGTCCGTGCTGCACTCGGGCCGCTGCTACCACTACACCATCGAGAGGCAGCCCAACCAGATGTACGCCATCGCTGGAGGGAAGAGCCACCGCAGCCCGGAGGACGTGATCGACTACCACGCCCAGGAGACGGACGGCCTGGTGTGTCTGCTGAAGAAACCCTGCAACAGACCCAAAAACATGCTGCCCAAGGTGGGCCCGTTTGAGGACCTGAAGGAGAAACTGATCCGAGAGTACGTGAAGCAGACCTGGAACCTGCAGGTCAGTCCGGGACCTTTGTTCTGCGTGAAAGAGCCTCGTCTGCTTCTACCAGGCTAATGTGTGTGTGTGTGTGTGTGTGTGTGTGTGTGTGTGTGTGTGTGTGTGTGTGTGTGTGTGTGTGTGTGTGTGTGTGTGTGTGTGTGTGTGTGTGTGTGTGTGTGTGTGTGTGTGTGCAGGGAGCCGCTCTGGAGCAGGCCATCATCAGTCAGAGGCCTAAGCTGGAGAAGCTCATCGCCACGACGGCTCACGAGCGCATGCCGTGGTTTCACGGGATGATAACTCGAGAGGACTCGGAGCCTCGGCTGCAGAGGGGGGCGCGGACTAACGGCAAATTCCTGTAAGTGTAATTCAGACTTTTCTTCTTCTTCTTTTTTTTTTTTTTTTAGGGCTGAAGTAATGATAAGATTTATGAGCTCTAAAGACGACATCACTATAAAACCCCCAAAGAGAAAGACAGCTGGAAGGGTTTTCTCACAACGATGTCGCAGAGTTTGTTTGTGCGAGGCATCGTGAGCACTCGCGTGTCGTTTGGAGTCCATGAATATTATCAACCAATCAGCATGCTGCAGTCGCGTGCAGGAAAACGACATGTAGAGAGACGTGCTACCCCAGAAGTGTCTCTAACTCTTTTTGGTGCGAGGTGTTTATCGAGTCATTATTGTTCTGCTGTTGAATTGTGAACTCTGTATTTGTCTCATTTTCTTCAGTGTGATGAATTAGGAAACGTTTTCTCTGAATAATCTCGTGACGGGTCATTTCAGGCCGGACACACAAATAAAAGACAAATTCATTGATGTAATCTGGGGACACGAGAACACGGGAGCAATTATCTTATAAAGATTTAAGATTTTTTTAATCTCTAAAAAACTTCAGCATCTCTGCATTTGTGCAGAAACCATCAGTGTGTGAGTGTGTGAGTTCATACTGATGGACTCTGCAGCAGCCTCTACCATCAGTGTGTGAGTGTGTGAGTTCATACTGATGGACTCTGCAGCAGCCTCTACCATCAGTGTGTGAGTGTGTGAGTTCACACTAACACTGTATTCAGCAGGTTTGGTGTTGATGGTCGTTTCTGTTCTTGCAGCGTTCGTTTTGATTTCTTCTCTTTTTGCAGCACGTTAAGGTCTTTGCACGCGTCACCCACCGCAGACTCTGAAACCGTCCCCACCGTCTCTCAGCCTCTGATACTGGACTACAATGTGGTATCAGCAAGTCCACCAGCCATTACCGTTTGAATCTTTAACCGGCGAAGGTCGTGTCACATCGCCTCCTGATCGACATTCACCAGTCTGCTTCGTAAACGCACGACAGAAACCACCAAATTTTACTGAGTGTTTGTGCTCGCCACAGAGACGGTAACGGCTCCGTCTGTTCCCCTGAACAAACAGCTGGAGCGAACCGAGTGTGTCGGCTTTATTCTCGTACTGTACGCTTGAATTCAAACGCTTTTACTTTGAAAAGTTCCAACAAAGCGAGCGAGGAGATATTTATAGCAGCTAACGCTTCGGTTGAGAACCACTGTCGTCTCGGCTGAAGACACGCACACACGCCCACATGAACACACACACACATGAACACACACACACACACTCCTCCCCCCGCCCCCCCTACCCACACACACACACACACACACACACACACACACACACACACACACACACACACACACACACACATGAACACAGTGTGGTTTCCGCTCTGGCAGTTTGCAAAGGACTTCCTGAAGTAGCCAAACACAGAAGAGTCTTCGGTCCTTTTTCTCTTGAAGCGTCTGAAACACAAACTCACGTCGACGTTAACACTTGAAATACTCGGAAGATGAATTCTTGCCGAGAGCGCCGCGCTCAAAGAGAGGTCATCGTTTCGTTGTGCAATAAATGAAAGACAAACAAAAAGAGCCGAGTTTAAAATAAAGGGAAGTACAGTTATAGATAAAGATGAATTTCTCTCTATCTTCCAGTAACAGAGCGTCACTTTATTACGGCACAGTGACCGCTGCTTCTCCCCCCCGGGTCCTCATGCGTGAAACTCCTCCCACCCAGCTGTGTCACGCACCGAGGCTCGGGTATCACCACGTGGGTCAACAACATGTCAGAGAGCAGACTGAACATGGAGCTTCAGCCTTCAGAGGGGCTAACATCATCCTGCTCCCGTTCAGATGAAGACAAATTCAATTTTAAATTCAAAAAAACTTTATTTGTCCCCGAGGTTCAAATCAAAGAACATGAGCTCATCAGATCAAATTAGTTTTTTGATTAACTTCTGCTGTAAAAACAGGCTGTTTGAATGGGTGTGTATGTGACTTCCTGTGCTTCTGCAGCCAGCCTCTAGTGGACACTCCAGGTACTGCAGGATGAGTAGAGTCTGACCTTCTTTCTTCTTCTTCTGTGTTCAGGATCCGTCAGAGAGACCAGAATGGATCCTACGCTCTGTGTTTACTTCACGAAGGTCAAGTCATGCACTATCGCGTCGACAGGGACGGGAGCGGGAAACTCTCCATCCCAGACGGCAAGAAGTTTGACACCCTGTGGCAGGTTAGTCTGTTTGTTTCTTCTCTTTAACTAGAAATTCATCTTTTTACTAAAGAAATACAGACATTCACATGAGGCACAAACGTTTTCGTACCGTGCCCGAGCGTGATTGCTCATTGGCTCTTTTGTGTCATGGAGGTGTGGTTATCTGCGTGGTGACTTTGGGCGCCACCTGCAGGTTGGTCAAACAAAAACTGGATTCACGATGGCTCCACGTCGAGATCCCCCGGACGCCGTCACGTCACACACTTCACACACCTGGGCCACTGCCTTAATTTATAAGCCCCGCCCACTACTAGCCAGCCAAACTCCTGTTCACTAGGAGCACATAGAACCAAATTACGCTCCTCCAAACGTTGTGATCCAGTCAGTAAAACCTTCTCTTCAGACTCATGTTGACCTCTGTAACTAACGCACGCTCTGGTCTGGATCTTGTCAACAGCTGGTGGAGCACTACTCGTACAAACCTGACGGCCTCCTGCGAGTGCTAACGGATCCTTGTCCAAGACCTGACGGAGACACCAGTAAAAAACACACACACACACACACACACACACACACACACACAACGAATCACAACCCGTTTACATGTCACACCAAACATGTGCTGAACGTGTTTCTGTTCAAACTGAATCCTCATAAATCATGTCCACAGGTCACATAGAGCGACCTCTGCTCCCAACCGACCACCCGGCGCTCAACTCAGCAATCGTAAGTTTCTCTGTGTGTGTGCGTGTCATTCAGGGGCGTGGCCTGACTTTGTCCTGAGCGGCCCTTCCCTGGCAGCCCTGCAGCGTTCTGCCTACAAATTAAATGTTCTACAGATCAGTGTAGTGTTCGTGTAGCGTGTCACTCACTTTGATGACGTGTCCTTCTAGTCTCAGGGAGGACGCTGAACTAGCCGGTCAGCGGTGGTCTGGATTTCAAATCTGCAGTCCGCCCCAGTCTGAGACCGAGTGTAAACGCTTCCTATTCAGACCTCCAAGACCGACCCTCCAACACGGGATGATTTTAAGACCTCAGCGTGTATTGAAGTTTAAACGTATTTGTAATGATTCGTGCACAGTAAGAGTTCAGATTAGCGCCTAACGTCCCGCCAGGCTTCGGACAAAACAACAGAGTTTAAAGGATATTTTATAGATGACCTGAGGCCCGTTTCAGGAAGCAGGTTTAGTCAGGCAAGTCTGGATCAAACAAAGAGGGATAACTTAAGCCTGCTGTTCAAGAGAGAGAGCTAACTTAAGCTGTTAGTCTGTTACTATGGTAACTGGACCCTCAGAGTCCCTGAGGATTAAAAACAACTCTGAGCTCAAGAGTTTGAGCCTGGCTGTTCAAAGACTACAGATCCCCCATGGAGAGAAGGTCTATATATATACACATACATAGTGCATCTTTTAATTTGAGGTAACAGTGCCTACATGTGTTGTCCCTGAGACCCAGTGATGATCAGGCGTTTTGGTTTTTCCAGGTGAAAGATGCAGCTGCTGATCTCTTTTTGTATTTTTGTCTTCAGCTTCATAAATCTCAAAGTTACCTCAGAACCTGCGTCCACGTGTAAGAACATCACGAGCAGGCGGTCTGAACACAGTTCTTTGTATAGCTTGGGTGACTGTTCCTTACAGTATGAACACTTCCTTCGAGTCCGACTGATGACTCAGTGTTTCACTCTGTCAGGGATAAATGTGGAGCCAACCTTTTCCTCTGAAATGATCACATGCATGACTGTAAGGTCGCCGTCTGACGACCTCTCTGACCTTTTGGGTTTGTTTGTTTTGTTTTTAGCAAAGTGCTGCAGGAATTCTCCACAAGCTCAAAACTGTTCCCATACCAGGCCTGAAAAAGGTGCACTAACCCTCCTCCTCCTCCTCCTCCTCCTCCTCCTCCTCCTGCCTCCTCCTCCTCCTCCTGCCTCCTCATACACCTGAAGGTCTATGAGAAGTGCCCCCCCCCCCTCCCTGTGTTTCATTTGGCTTCAGTGTGAAATGCTGCTCACTAACACTCGAAGTCTTCCTGTCACTCATGCTCTCACAATAACAATCTAACGCCACCCAGAGGTTCCTCGCTGTAACTGCACCCTGAACCACAGACGTCGTGTCTGAACGGGTCAACATGTCTGCCCCGGCCCAAAGGCTCCTCTGCGTCTCCTTTAACTCGACTCACATCATCGACTGACTCTGGTGTTTTTATCATTTAGAGTTTAACCACATCATTGAAGGTTAAAGGTCGGACTTGATCCAGTAAGTCTGCGTTAAGATGGCCGACCAGATATTACACACGTCAAATACAGCACACACACACACACACACACACACACACACACACACACACACACACACACTGACCGCCCGATGCGTGTGCAGGTCAAACCCCCACAGCAGCCACAATCTACACATCTGTCAGACACGTCGACCACCAAACAACAAAGCTAACATGCTAACTCACTGATAGCTGACTGAGGCTTCAGCCCAAGATAGGATTTATTACGTCACGATGGGATATAACAGGACGTGGGCGTCCAGGTCGGCTCGTCTTAAAATGGACTTCTTTAATCTTTAGAGTCAAAGGTAACACCTTGGACATGTGTCAGAGGAGCCTTTTGGTTTTGAACAGCCATGTTTACGCGGTCTTGTGGGGAGCCCAGACAGCCGGCTGAGCTCGGGTGAAGCGGTTTGGATGTCGGAGGATGCTGCACGCTTCAGACTGTTTGCACACGTTCAAGCTTTCTGCACCTCGTGGCTTTCCTTGTTTTTTTATTTCTGACTTTTGACTCTCTGCTCGTCGACGCTGGAGACTCAAAACGAGTTCCTGGACGTGAGCGAGCTCCGGCTCTTCTCTCGTTGTGTTGTTTAAAAAAGGGGGAGGGGACATTCGGTTTGTCTAAAGGTCAAATCCATCAGTGATAACGAGGTCTGAAGAACATTTGAACTGTCCCTCCTCTTTTTTTAAATGCATGGAAATCCTCCTTTAATCCCCGTTTATCCAGCCTTATCATGAACGCCATGTTTAATGGCCGCCTCGTGTTACGGTGATCCGTCACTGTAACACAGGCGCCATTTAAACTGATCTGATCTCTGACGGGTTTACTGTGTGCTCTTTCTCCTCGCCGATGATCCGCCAACAGAGTCGACCATCTCAACGCACCCCCAAAGACAATTTTAATCCGTATGAAACCAAGCTGCCGGCCGGCAAAGGTGAGTGTGTGAGCCGACAGGTGACCTGTGGTCGCTCTTAACTCGATGGTACAGTCAAAGTGAGTCCATTTCTAAACGTGTCCGTCTCTCGTCATTCACACTCTTTACTGCGTCACACTTTGTGGTTAGTTTCACTTTCATGTCTTCACCTCTCGCACCAACACGAGCTTTTCGCTATCGGTGTCAGAAGTGTCAGAGGAAGCTCCAGAAACTGATCTGAAATTCAGAGAAACGGCATCAAAATGAACGAATTTGTATTTCTTAAACACAAACACTGAATACGACTTAAAGAAGATCAGCGAGCTGAGAGCTGTGCACACAAGGGGAAGGACTTTTTATCCTCCTCACCGAAGAGAGCGAGTGAAACAGAATTATCGAAACCTCCTTTTTGACAGCAGCAGCTTTTATTGATCGATTTGATTTCTCCTTCAGAGGCCATGCCGATGGACACGGAGGTGTACGAGAGTCCGTACGCAGACCCCGATGAGCTGAGGAGCTCCACAGTGGACAGAGAGCATCTCATGCTGGAGGACGGCGAGCTGGGCTCCGGGAACTTTGGGACGGTCATGAGAGGCGTCTACAAGATGAGGAAGTAACTAAAAACACATTCAGTCACATCACACGCCACTTTTAACACCGAGTACATCCTGATGCCCGAAAACGCTGGACATGATTCTCCTCTCCAGCCTGCTGGAGGGTTTGAGCAGGGGAATAAAACGGCTAAAAACAACCGACCACATTTATAAAACCAAGGCAGAGACGTTTCCTCCTCCTGTGACGTCTCCAAAGTCAAACCTGTAACACTACAAAAACCAACAAGTTAAAACTGTCTGTTTGTGTCAGGACGGAGAAGCAGGTGGCAGTAAAAATCCTGAAGAACGACGACAACAACCCGTCAGTGCGCGAGGAGATGCTGAGAGAAGCTAACGTGATGCAGCAGCTGGATAACCCGTACATCGTCCGGATGATCGGAATCTGCGAGGCGGAGAACCTGATGCTGGTCATGGAGCTGGCCGAGCTCGGACCGCTCAACAAGTTCCTGCAGAGGCACAAGTATGTTCTCAGAGCGGACCTGGCTCAGGCTCTTTACAGATGCACATGGAGGGATGCAGTTTTTAAATTTCATGAGCTCGTCTGATTGTTGTTTTGAGTCGGTTAGTGAGAAACAATGCAAAGATTTACTCGTCATTTCTGCTTCTTAAGTTGTCTAACGTTAGAATGAAAAGCACGAGAAGAAAATCCAGCTCAATGTTTTAACTCGTAGATTTATTATGAAATAATTCAGTCTGTTTTCTAAGCAGGGGCGGGAAGAGTACACGAATAATGGACTCAAGTGAGAGTACTCTCACTCTGATTGGCTGCTGATTAGAAGTTCAACTACTGCTCTTTAAATTTACTAAAAAGTTTAAAATATCCGTAAATAACTGAATTTAAAGGTCACATGATCTCCTCCTCTTCTTCAGGTGAAATCAGTGTCCTCGCTCCTCTTCATCATGTGTGTGAAGTGTGTTGTTGTAAATCCTCTCTGATCCTGTATCTGATCATGTCTATAAACCCCTCTATTTCAGCCCTGCTCAGAACAGGCTGTTTCTGTGTCTGTAGCTTTAAATATGTAAATGAGCTGTGTCTGGCCACGCCCCCTCTCTGGAAGGGCTCGGGTGTACTCGCTGCTTTCTGGCTCCATGTCCTATTGTTTACGGTGAGAAGGCAGACTCAGAGGGCAGAACAAACACCTAGCTGTGGGAGTGTCACCCACCTAGGGGAGGGGCTACTGCCCTTTGTGATGTCATGAAGGGAACATCTCCAAACGGCCTGTTTGAGCACACATTTTGTGAAAAGTGGAGCAGGCAGAAGACGGAGAGGATGGACTTTTCTCATAATTGGGGGGTTTGGAGACAGTAGAGACACATGTTAGAGTGAGAGGAAGATGGAGAGGATTTTGTCTATATGTGAATTTAGAGGACATTTTTAACTTTCAGAAACAGAGTTTATACTCCGCCTGTTTAATTGAGGTTTACAGTTCATATAACTACTGGTTACTTTAATTGATCCTGTGCAGGCAGACGAGCATAAAGAACCTCACAGAGCTGGTCCATCAGGTCTCCATGGGGATGAAATATCTGGAGGAACATAACTTCGTCCACAGAGACCTCGCTGCCAGGAACGTGCTGCTCGTCACGCAGCACTACGCCAAGATCAGCGACTTCGGTCTCTCCAAGGCCGTCGCCGAGGAACAGAACTACTACAAGGTGAGTCAGGGATCAAGATGCACAAACGTGATACAGAGAGAGAGAGATGGCTAAAGAGCATCCTGATATTCACAAAGGTCCTTTAAATGAACTTTGAGACAAAACTCTTTAACTCCCAAGTGCAAAAAACTGCAGTTCCTCTAGTGTCCACTAGGGCCTGGGTGCAAAATAGTTATACATAGGGGCGTGACTGTCCTAACTGCAAGTATGCACATTGTAGTTTTTTGTCAGCCCCGCCTCAGCTCCACCTCTCTGCCTGTTTTCTTCTTTGACCGAAAGTTAGCTTGAGTTAGCATTTTCAAAATGGCTACCCCCGTTGTTTGGCTTCAAAACTCCAGTCGATGACGTCGCTGACGCCACGTCCATGTTTCATTCAGACTCTGTATGAAAGTCCCCCCCCCCCCCCCCCCCCCCTCCCCCTGATGTGTTGTATGCGTCTCCTCTTGCAGGCAAAGGGTCATGGGAAATGGCCGGTGAAGTGGTACGCGCCGGAGTGCATCAACTACTTCAAGTTCTCCTCAAAGAGCGACGTGTGGAGCTTCGGGGTGCTCATGTGGGAGGCGTACTCGTACGGCCAGAAACCTTACAAGGCAAGAGGAAAAGGATCACGTGCTGTTTTTAAAAAATGAAAGGATGACTGATCAGAACACAAAACGTTCAACATTCGTAAATCGTGTTTTTACTAACGTTTTAATTTGGTGGTGCTTCTTCTTCAGATTTTTACTTCCTGTCAGCTCTTACCGCTCCAGTCCACTAGGTGGCAGCAGTGTTGACACATTTGCAAATAGAAATCATTTCTAAATAAGATTGGAAGGCTCAGCAGAAAATGGACGGAGCCGTAGATTCTTTCGATTACATCCAAAGCTTCAGTTCACTGTTTTTTTAATGAAAAGTCAAAGAGTGCAGCAGTAATCCCGAGGGGCCGGATGTTCGGCGGACCCTCTGACCGCTGCGTGTCTCTGTCCTCAGGGGATGAAGGGAAACGACGTGATGCAGATGATCGAGAGCGGGCAGAGGATGGACACTCCTCTGAACTGTCCTCCGGAGATGTACGACCTGATGAGGGCCTGCTGGACATACAAGTCAGTCTCCATGGAAACGGCTCATAGCGCTGATGAATGAATACATGAGTGTTTAAAGAGCGATGGTGGTAACGATCGGCGCCGTTGTTCTCGTGTCTTTCAGGGCCGATGAGCGTCCTGGATTCGGCGTGGTGGAGATGAGACTACGAGAGTATTATTACGACATCGCTCAGTGATTTTCACCCCGACGACATGAGACTATGCAAACTATCGAGCCACGAGAGTCGACTCACATGAACTATGAATGCTGTTCTCGACTTCGGCTCAAAGGATGTATTCAAACTTTTATGAAACGTAATTATGCAAATGTGTTTTTGTTTCATTACTTTTTTTCTCCCTCCTGAATGTAAACGATATCCAAGCTCTAATAAACCGAACAAACAAACATTCACCTGAAAACAACACAACACACCAGCGGGTCTTCTCTGTGTTTCATGAAGTCTTTTAAAGGTCACATGTCCTCCTCTTCAGCAGCAAGTTTAGTCAAACTCACACGTGTCAAACTGATCGGTCTCCCCACTCCCACCCTGTCAGAGCTCATACTCACAACAGCACCGGACACCACCCACCTCACCATCAGGCCCTCCGGACGCAGGTCCAGGTCCAGGTCCGGACGCAGGTCCAGGTCCCTGCTGTGCAGGAGGGCCTGCAGCCATTTCAGCCGTCAACAAGAGGCCTGACATAAATCCTCCTCAGTCTCACTCTCCTGTTTTACCATCACTAGATGCACCGTATGTCCCGCTGTCCTCTATGTATGTCCCCCTGTCCTCTATGTATGTCCCCCTGTCCTCTATGTATGCCCCCCTCTATGTATGTCCCCCTGTCCTGTATGTATGTCCCGCTGTCCTCTATGTATGTCCCCCTGTCCTCTATGTATGCCCCCCTCTATGTATGTCCCCCTGTCCTGTATGTATGTCCCGCTGTCCTCTATGTATGTCCCCCTGTCCTCTATGTATGCCCCCCTCTATGTATGTCCCCCTGTCCTGTATGTATGTCCCGCTGTCCTCTATGTATGTCCCCCTGTCCTCTATGTATGCCCCCCTCTATGTATGTCCCCCTGTCCTGTATGTATGTCCCGCTGTCCTCTATGTATGTCCCCCTGTCCTCTATGTATGCCCCCCTCTATGTATGTCCCCCTGTCCTGTATGTATGTCCCGCTGTCCTCTATGTATGTCCTGCTGTCCTCTATGTATGCCCCCCTGTCCTCTATGTATGCCCCCCTGTCCTCTATGTATGCCCCCCTGTCCTCTATGTATGCCCCCCTGTCCTCTATGTATGCCCCCCTGTCCTCTATGTATTGTATAGTGAAAAAGAATTTCCCCCCGGGGACAGTAAAGTCTAAAGTCTCCCCAGTATGACATTCCACTTAATATTTTTAAGGTAGAAGTTATTTATTTTATTTAAAACCTCCTGCGTCTCAATAATGCCACGGGGTCACGACCTTAACTAAGACAAGACCCCTGTTTGCTCAAAATAACTTAAAGACCACAGGAGGAAATTAAAAACAGGCTTCATCACCGTCTTTAACAACAAAAACAAACCCATTCACTTGTCCTTCCAAAAGGAAAATAATGTCCCCCTTAACGTCCTTGTCTGTGGAAACAGGAAAGGAAAATGTCCATCAGGTTGGCACTCACCGGTCTGGCAGCATTATTCCTCCTCACCCCGGGGAGATCCAGGTCCTCTAAGGCCTGACCCCCATGTGCTGGAGGAAGCGCCGCACCTCGAGGAAAAGATAATCCCCCGTTTGCTCATCCAGAAAAACACTTCTCTCTCCTGCTCCTTCGTCCACACCCCACAACAAACATTTCCCCTCTCCCTTTGTTCCCCTTAGCCCCGCCTCCCCACACACCTGTGTATCTCAGGCTAAGTAGGTCACCTGACCAGGCAAGGGAAAAAACACAGTAATGGCCACGTTACACCAGAACATGTCGAAGAAGTTTCCTGTTCTAAATCCTCTCTGATCCCGAGTCTACCAACCTCTGGTGTTGAGAAATTAAGCTGAAGCTGACGTTTAACATCTTGCAGTTCCTGGAGTGTCCACTAGAGGCTGGCTGCAGTACCTGGAGTGTCCACTAGAGGCTGGCTGCAGCAGCACAGGAAGTCACATACACACCCATTCAAACAGCCTGTTTTTACAGCAGACATGAACATGTTTACAGCCTGCTTCAAAAAACCAAATAGGTGTGATTAGCTCATGTCTCCATCCACACACACTGTACGGGGGGAATGTTTTGATGACTCAGCAGTTCTGATTGGATGAAGGATCAGAGTTATTCACAACAAGGCGTGTAGCTGAGCTGATTGACAGGTGGGCGTGGCCTCAGCTCTCAGCCTGTCGTTAGCTTGACTCAGAGTTAGCCTGAGACAGCATTTCCAGCACGGAGACCGCCATCCATGGGACTCCAGCGCCCCCTGCAGGAACACACGGGGGACTCCAGCACCCCCTGCAGGGACACACGGGGGACTCCAGCGCCCCCTGCAGGAACACACGGGGGACTCCAGCACCCCCTGCAGGGACACACGGGGGACTCCAGCGCCCCCTGCAGGAACACACGGGGGACTCCAGCGCCCCCTGCAGGGACACACAGGGGACTCCAGCGCCCCCTGCAGGAACGACATTCAGACTTCAAGTCAGATGGTGACCTGATAGCCATGTCAGCTATGTTTTAACTTAATAGCAGTGGAGCCCACCAATGACCTCAACAAAGATGAACGCCACATGGCAAACAAAGGGCAACAACAATGGGCGTCCAGCAGAGGTCTGCACCTTCGAGGTCGTCCAAGGGGCGGAGCTACGACAAAAACAGCTCTGAAAATAATCACTTGAAATCCCAAAGGACATTGAAATATGGCGGATTTAATGTTGGTTGTTTATCACGGCTGTCAGTGACCGTCCTTTCAGCTTATCACCGGAAGGCAGCGTGTCTAGCTCCGCCCCTTTAAAAACAAAACATTTATAAAAACATACTTGAGACGACTGAATCCAATTACTCTCCCAAATGTTTCACGCTTCACCTTTAAAGGTTGTTTTTACCTCCTGATGAAGAAGACGTGTCTGTAAACAATCTTTTAAATGTGCGGACGCTGGTTGGTAAACTTTTGTTCTGCAGTCCAGCAGGTGGCAGCAGAGTCAAAGTGAAGCCTGACACCACAGAAGGAGAGCTGAAGATGTTTCAGTGTTGTGTTTAAATCCTGCACATGTAATCAGTGTGATGAAAAACAAACCAGAAAGAGAGACCACGTTAATGAAATAAAGTTTACAGAGTCCAGCCAGGAGAGGAAACCAAAACTGTCTTTAAATCCACCTGCATGGATGAATGTTTTCAAACACACCTTTAGGAGACTTATATTTGTGAGAACATTTTGTAAAAGACTGCCTGTAAAACTATCTACGGGGAGCCTGAAGGGACAAAATAAATAAATAGTGAATTGTGCTGCTGCAGGGTCGGCGTGAGACGGAGTGATTGACAGCGTGCTGAAGCCTTTTCACGAGTGAGCGATGCGTTCAGCTCTCAGAGACAGCAGAGTCACAGGACAAAAATCAGCTAAACGATGTAAAGTCTGCAGGGAGGCAGCAACGTCCAAATAAAGTCAAAGTTCATCACGGGAGCTTTAAGTCAACTCATCAACAGCTTTCACGCGTTTGGAACCTGCGGCTCCCTTTAAAGCTGCAGGACAGACGGTTCATCAAAAGCTGATGGATGGATCGAACGTTTGAATAACGTCAAACAAAGATTAGCCCTCAGTCCGTTCTGTCATTAATAGCGTGTGAATAATCGTACGTTGAGGTGAAGTTACAGCTCCAGGCGACACTGACAGAGCTGGAACCTGTGTGACTCTGTTGAAACAAGCTGTGGTTGAACGAACACAAACACCTGTAGTGACAGTTTGAAGAGAAACTGCTCAAACTGTCGCTGACCTGCTGAGGCAAACAAACTAAAATAGATGAACTTTTGAAATCTTTGTGAAGGTTGTCGTTACTGTGACACCTTTAACATCCCCCCCTGAGAGGTGGTCGGGGTCGGGCCTCCAGCATTGGGGAACCGGTCGGTCTCTTTCTTTACGCAACCCTGAGTTGTGGTGGGATTCCCCCCGGCTCTGTGCTGGGACATCTGCCGGAAGGAGGCAGCCACAGTGGGGATGTGCAGCCTGAAGTCAGGCTCTGCTCAGCTGCAGCATGAAGCCACAGGGCAGCCTGCACGCAACCGCCGGCCAGGGCCTCAACTGTCTGCTCACACACACACACACACACACACACACACACACACACACGCCTGCTCACATCCTCACGCTCCCTCTGACCCTGCTCTCAGCTTTACACGTCTACTTCTTAACCTGACAGCAAACTGTGAGTCCTGATGTGAGTGAAGGGAAACACGCAGCCTCTGAGAAAACACTGAACTCTCAGTTATCGTGTTCACGCAGTTTTTATGTCCGTCCTCGATCATCAGACGAACGCTGTCTTCTTCTCACACGTGTCTCTGAGTGTCTCTGAGTGGGACGTTTCTGTGTGTACAGTATTTTTATGGATGAATGTTTTAATCATGTTATTGAATAGTGACTCACGGTCTGACCGTGGCGTGTTCTTGTGGTGTTGCGGTATCATTGCTGGTCGCACCGGGACGCCGTGTGCAATGACAGGGATGTAAATAAGCAACAAAAACAAACGCTGATTGTATCGTGCACCAACACGCCTGCAGGGGGCGCCGTCCCCGTCACGAGGATTCAAACCCTCCAGCTCTCAGCCCGTCGTTACTCAAAGTTAAGCTGAGTCAGCAGTTCCAGCATGGCGGCGGCGGCGGCGGCGGCTGCTGCCGAGCCTCCAGCGCCCCCTGCAGGAACAGACGGGGTGACGTCACTCAGGCTTCAAACGTTTCCTCGCAGTGAGTGAAAATGTTTTCTTTACTTTTAACCCTTTAGACCCTTTTTTTAGATCTGGTTCAGGAGGGCGACCCGGCCGAGAAGACGGCGGCGCACGCCAAGACAAACACGGTTTTAAATGTGAGGACGCCACAGAGGATTCTTCCACATGGATCATTAAGGTCTCGGTCTTGTCTTGGACTCGGAGCACTCGTGCAAAGACTCTAGTCCTCACTGTAGCGTCCGTGGGTTTAAGCCCCGCCCCCTCCTCCGAGCACTTCCTGTCTCTCTCTCTCTCCGATAAAGAACGCGTCGTCCTGCCAGCGTTGACGGCGTGCGGTGAGAAACAGAGAGCAGAGGAAGCATCTTTTCTGTGCGACACATTTATTCACAGCACCGTCATCAGGTCTAACAAGACATTCATCGTCTGGCCGTCTCCATGGCGACGGATTCATTGAAGCAGATTGAGGCTTTCTACTGATTTACAAACACAAAGTCACATCAACAAAATCAATGAAGACAAAAAAAACAAACAAACAAACAAACAAACAAACACCCCCCTCTACATTCTGGGACATAAAAATCAACCGAACAGAAAAAAAAAAAAGGCAACTCAGAGGAAGTGATGTAAATGATGACATCACGGCGTTTCTGTCCGTCACAAACACACGAGGCGTCAGGTAAACACTCGTGTGTGGTGAGAGACGTGTTAAAGGAGACACTTTCTTTGTGCTCACGTCCTGAATCAGGAGACGGAGACGTGATGTTTCCGTGTCAGACGCACAAACGTTTCATCTCAGAGACGCCACGCGCCGGTGAAGGCAGAGAGACGTGGAGACGAAACCGCACAAATGCACTGCCAACTCAAATCTGCGATTCAGACAGCGTGCACGATTTTTAATTCAAAAAAAGAAAGAAGAAGAAATTGGAAGACTAGGACTTTTTATTCCTGCTGCCGTTTGAAACGATGGCATCGTGGCGACCCTCGAAGCGTTCGGAGGTCGACACGTCCCCGTTTCTGCAGCAGCGCTGAACTCTCAGCCGCACTTATTCACTTCAGCTGTTTTCAAGGCGTGGAGATGTTGATGCATCGGTGAGGACGTACGGCAGATCTGTCGGAGCTAAGAGAACTCCAGGGCCGATTTTAGACCAATCAGAGGAGAGAGTTTGGAGGAAGTGCAGAGTTTGATGTTGTTGTTGACAGAATGAAACGCAGACCAAGTTCATCTATCAACAACTTGCCCTCCTCTGATTGGCTCCTATCTCACAACCAATCAACCAACTCGACCGCTGAGCTCGTTTTCTGCGTCTGCTGCTTTTCACTTTGAGTGCGATCGGAGAAAACTCTCCATTTAAAATGACTTCAAAATAAAAGCGTAGAAATGTGCATGTGGAACAACGCCCTCGTCCTGACATCTATGTCGCTGCGTTTAATGATTTATTGCACAGATGTCGGATGTTATTGAGCACTTTCTAAATTTGGGTTTCTCTGATTGGTTCTCTAGTCAGGAAGCTACTGACAGTGACGACCTGTCAATCATTCTATAAACACGGGTGACAGATTCATGTTAGTGGGTGAGTAGGTCACGTTGGAGACTGCAGATGTGTTCAGTATGTTAATGTTCGGTTAGTTGCCTTCAGATCCGTCAGCGTGAGACGACACGACGTGAAGTCTTCAGTCAAACCAGCAGGCGGGAAGGTCCCCGATGTCCTGCAGGCACACGGACGTCCCCGGGGTTCTGCACAGGCGGATGTGTTGACGTGTACAGAGTCAGCCCGTTGATGTTGAAAGCAGTGGAGCAGAATGAGAGCTGGAGGCAGAGAGAGAGAGAGAGAGAGAGAGAGAGGGCGCCTCACTCGCCCTTAAAGTGAGGACGTCTCTTCTCTTTGAAGGCAGCCAAACCCTCCAGACGATCTTTAGTGGGAATCACCTGAAACACAGCACACATCAGACCACGCCTCCTCGCCGTCTCAAGTCAAAGCTAAGCATCTCCCGTAACCATCGGAGACCGTGCATCCAGAGGTCATCTCCTTTTGTATCCACGAGAAGAAGGATTAAGACCGTCTCTTAGCCCATCACACGCTCGCTGTCAACACTTAGTCTGTTCCCCTCTCACACAGAATAGCGTGTGGTGCTTTTATTTTGAAGGTGGACGAACAGAAGTGTGATGCTTTTACTTCGAAAGTGGACTAACAGAAGTGTGGTGCTTTTATTTTGAAGGTGGTCTTACAGAGGTGTGGTGCTTTTATTTTGAAGGTGGGCTAACAGAAGTTTGATGCTTTTATTTTGAAGTTGAAATAACAGAAGTTTGGTGCTTTTATTTTAAAGGTGGGCTAACAGAGGTATGGTGCTTTTATTTTGAAGTTGGATGAAGAAGTGTAGTGCTTTTATTTTGAAGGTGGAGTAACAGATGTGTGGTGCTTTTATTTTGAAGGTGGAGTAACAGATGTGTGGTGCTTTTATTTTGAAGGTGGGCTAACAGAAGTTTGATGCTTTTATTTTGAAGTTGAAATAACAGAAGTTTGATGCTTTTATTTTGAAGTTGAAATAACAGAAGTATGGTGCTTTTATTTTGAAGTTGGACGAAGAAGTGTAGTGCTTTTATTTTGAAGGTGGACTAACAGTGATTTATAATAACAGGCTTGTCTGTAAACGACGCGCCGTGAGCTGAATAATCAAGCTGAACGCTCGCTGCCGCTCTCTGATAGGTCACAGCTGCTCCATCACTCACCTGGGAGTAACACGCCTCCTCAATCGCCAGACCTGTGGACAGATCCACCTGAGGGAGGAGAGGAAGCGTTAAAGGAGAACACACACACACGCCGAGCGGATCATGAGCGAGGGCGCCGTCTCACCTCGATTCCCTGGTCGATCGCCAGTTTAGCCATCCGAACAGCGATTGGACCCTGAAGACACACGGAGTCGTTACGCCTCCGAATAAAGATCACGGCGTGAACGCCGCTCTGAAGAGTTTTATTTTTTTTTTTCTTACCTGAGGGTTGATCTCTCGTGAGAGCTCCAGAGCACGCAGGTACGCGGCGTCTCCGCTCTCGTTCTGCTCCACCGAGTGATTGACCAGCCCCAGACGACACGCCTCCGCCCCGTCCACCACCCGCGCCGCAAAGATCAGCTCCTTGGCCAGAGAGACGCTGATGACACGCGGGAGACGCTGCGTCCCTCCTGCACGCCGGGAGAGAGAGAGAGCGATGTGACCGACACACCTCGAGCGAGACCTCGTGATCACTCGTTACGGCCCGTGTGCACGCCGGCGTTTTCAGCTCTTTGAGCACAAAACGCCATCGGTGCCAACAACGTTAGCGGAGGAGACTCTGACATCACTGAGGGAAGCACAAGCTAACGTCGGTAACCTAGCAACAGTGAGCGCTGGTGAGTAACGCTCGGAAACGGAGGTGGTGGTGGACACGGATCCTCAAGATGAAAACAACTCGGCCTTACCGGCGCCGGGAATAATCGCCAGTTTGGTCTCGACCAATCCCATCTTTGCATTATTGGCTGAAAAAGATCAAAGAGAAGACGTGTAAATATTCAGACAGAACTAATCGATCAGGATCACATGAACGGTTCAGTCGTCTCTGTTGCCGATTGTCCGTCCGTAACCTCAGCAAAGCGTCTCGGAGCCTTACAGGAAATTCTGATGTCACAGGCGAGCGCCATCTCCAGACCGCCTCCTAAAGCTGCTCCGTCGATGGCAGCGATGGTCGGGACAGGAAGTTTCCCTGGACGAGAGAGAGAGAAAAAAAAAAGGACCAGTCAACATTCCAACGAAGGATGGTCTTCACTTCAGGCGGGTCGACCTTGAATGCAACGCAGCAGAACGACCTTCAAACGAGCAGAGAAAAAGGACGTCTGAAGCTCGTGGTTCTGTCGGGCTAAAAAATTAAGTTTGGTGACCTTTTGACCTCTGCAGGTCTCTGAGTGATCAGCTGACAGGATGCAGTATGACCTTCATTTCTCATCTCTTGTGTTTCCTCATTGAATAATTAATGATGGCGTCACTTCCTGTTTTAATCTCGTTGTTGTACCTTTGTTTTTGTGGCGTTGGGGGAGGAGTTTGACTTAAAGCACACTGTGAAGCTTCTTTGTCTGAAAAGTGCTTTACAAATAAAGTTTGATTGACGGATTGAAGTCGACCTTCACACAAGTGACGCTGGAGTTTTTTGACCTTTAATTATCCGTCATGACTTTGCTCGGACGACGTCTCACCGAGCTCCGTGATGAGCGCTCGAGCTTTGGACACAAACGGTCCCACTTCACTCTGGTGCATCTTCGCCCTCTCCTTCAGGTCGGCGCCTGCAAACAAAAAACAAACGGATTATTTTCAGCCCTCGCTCTTTGGAACGCTGTCAAAAGTGCGAGGGAGAAGGAAGCGTGAACCTGCACAGAAGATCCCAGGGACCACGCTGCAGATGATGACGCTGCGCACTTTGTTGTTCTTCTTGATGTCCTCCACCGCGTCGAACATCTGGAAGACACGTTTAACGTCAAACACGACGTTGGCGTAAGACGAGACGGCGAGGCATTAAATATAAACACTGACCATTTTAACCAGGTTCTTGCTGATTGCGTTTTTGGCTTTTGGGCGATTTAATCCAACGACGACGATACCTGAAAGACACGATGACATCACGATGACATCACGCTGGTTAAAAGGTAACACACACATTCACACGGCTCGAAAACACGTCTGCTGGAGTTAAGCAGTTAGATTGCTCATCTTCATTACTTTTTAATTTTAGGGGGCGGGGCTAAATGTTTGGTTGGATTTGCAGCCCAGTCATTGGCTGTCACGTCTGGCTTCAGAGTGCGGCCTGACAGTTTTAATTTTCACTTGTGTTAACGATGAGAAGAACTTCATTGGTTCAAAACAAGCGTTAAATTAATTTTAATATTGTTATCAGACGTAACAGTTATTGATTAGTTACCTGCAGTTTGTGACGTCACAGGAACACAAAAAGTTTTTAACTTGTTCATTTATATTTTCAAATATTTTCACTACGAACAGGTTTTTTTATTTTCAGTCTGTGGTACTTCCTGCTTTAAATGTGGGCGTGGCCACCGCTGTGTTTGCGTCCTGGGCCAGGTGACATGTTGACACCTGTAGAATCGTAACCGCCGAAATCCCGCGTTAACCGACATGTCACGAGGTGAAACGTCACGGTTCATTAACGGAACTCACCGGAGTCCTCTCCGTCCAGATATCTGACGCGCAGGTCATCCTTGGAGTCGGAGCTGTAGCGTCGCGTCGTCGCTCCTCGAGACGTCGGCGGCGCGTTACCGGACAAGACGTACTGTCTCGTGCAGAGGGTCGACGCGGCTATCCTGCACGCGCCGTCCCGGTCCGCTGTGTGCACGCGGAAGGCTTGTAATAAGGCTCTCCGTCCCACTAGGACCGCCATGCTGAGAGGCTGCAGAGCTGTATGACTTTCAACTATGAACCGGGTCACGTGGTGCTGTCACGTGACTGAGAGCGGTCTCTTCCCCCCTCGCGCTCAGATAACAGCAGGTGAACAGGATGTACTGCGGACAGCTGATTTTAATAAGTACGGAAGTCTTTAGTGAACATAAACTAAAAAACTTTAAAGGTAAAGGTTTTTAAAAAAAAAAAAAAATTACGATATATACTAGTCTATATAATAATATCATTATATTGCTCTATGTAATTATTATATTATATTTCTCTATATAATTATTATATTGCTCTATGTAATTATTATATTATATTTCTCTATATAATTATTATATTGCTCTATGTAATTATTATATTATATTTCTCTATATAATTATTATAATGCTCTATATAATTATTATATTTCTCTATGTAATTATTATATTTCTCTATGTAATTATTATAATGCTCTATATAATTATTATATTGCTCTATGTAATTATATTTCTCTATATAATTATTACATTGCTATATATAATTCCTGACTATTCTTCTGTTGACACTTTATCTTTGGTTACATTTTTAGTACAGCTGCACTGTTGTTCATTTACTGCTCTGTATGCCTTACAAATAAAGTTTTATGAATTTGAATTGATAACTGCCTCTCTCCACTGCTTAACATAACTTGCTGCTTTCAATCGTTACACCTCATTGTGCATGTTTGAGTGAAGCATGTTCAATAACAGAGAAAAGGTCACTAATCAAGTCAATCTTTTTTTATTAACATTAAACGTTGATCTGCTTCTTCCCTCACCTCTGTGGAAACGACGACACTCCTCTAAACACAGACTTTGATTGTATGAAATAAATAATAAAGAAACACATTTATGACTCAGTGACAAGACGTTTATTGTAAACAAAAACTCACCATTACAAGAACTTGAGAAAAGTGTTCAGATACAGAAACCTGGACGTCAACGCTGCTTCATGAACCCCTGACAGCGGTGGGACATTTCATGTGACGTGTACAGACACTGTGGGGTGAGACGCTGAACAGGAGAGTTTGATGATGAAACATTTGGCGCTTTTCACAACTTTCTCAGTAGGCTGAAAGTTCGAATAAAAATCCAACACAAAAAAAACCCAAAAGTGAAGCAACGACTACTCAGCTATCAGTGAAGCAGAGCTTTTTTAAAGCTAAACATGAACGTCAACCAAAAATCTGTGACTTTATATGTGAAACTCCAGCAGAGACGGAGGAATGTGAAGCTCGTCTCAGCTCACCGCTCACAGGAATGCAGAAAGGCTTCAATGAGTGCGAGGACACAGAATGACCGCAGGATTAACTCAAACTGATTTTCTCACAGATTCCGAAAAGTTTCCAGGAGAGAACTTTTTTTTTTTTTTTTTTTTTTAACACCATGGAGAAAGTTTGGATTGTCTTTGAGCTGACGAGAGACGGGATGTGTTGAGAGGAGAGAGCGGGGAGCTGAGGAGGGATTCAAACCCCCAGCCTGTGTGCAGCGTGACATCAGAATAACTCTGCTGAAACATTCCTCTGCGTCTCCTCCACTCACTGTGACTCTGTCGCCACGCCGACAGGAAAGGTCGACGACACCTTGAACCTAAACGTGACAGATTTCAGTTTTAAGGCAGAAAACGGCCTGACTGCAAAAACCCAGCTGTGAAATCCTGCAGGTCAGAGGGGACTTCATAAACAGCAGGCTGTGTTTAAATGAAATCAACTTAACAGTGAAGTGAGTGAGGACTGTAAAAGTGACAAGGAGACATATTTTACTTTCAATCCACTGCATTTATATCAGTGTGTGAGGGACGCAATCCCGAACGGGGAACAAAAGAGAGAAAACTCATCTTTAAAGGTCCCATATTTTTCCTCTTATGGTTTTATATCTGACTCTTCTCTTTACTGTGCTTCAGGTGTCTTTAGTCTTTAGGCACGTCTATGTGCAAACATTTAAAGTCCGTGGAAACGCTGCTTCTCCGACCTCCTCCTGCTAGCAGTGAAACGCTCGGTCCCTAGCCCCGCCCTCGTTGAAAATGTGTGTTGTGACATCACAAGACAAAGACGTCACTGATCCGAGCTCATTGAGAGCACAAGCTCCCCTCGGACTGACTGTAGCATTCCCAATATGGTAAAAGGGGCGGGACATATCCCAGAACAAAGCCAATGACGGACCAATTACGAGAGAGCAGATCGGCCGACCAATCAGATCAGACTTAGCACACGTAGGGGATTAAATAAATACAGCCTGCAAACAGACTTTTTTTAAAAAACATTACAGATCGTGAACGTACTTTAGACGACAAAAAAAAAAAAGATATATTAACCCCAAAAAGTTCATAATGTGGGACCTTTAAGGAAATTTGGCTTTTCAGATAAGAAACACAGGAAGTGATTGGCAGAGGCAAACGACGGTAATCAGGCGAATCGCAAAATCTCAAATCTCAAACAAACAAGCGCTGAAAGTTTTAAACAGCGAAGCATCAACTCGACGCAGTGCAAGAAGTTTAGAAGTTCGTCTTTGTTGGGGCTTAAAAAAAAAAAGTCCTGAAAAAAGTCTCCAAACGTGATTTTAAAAGTGTGCAGCAAACTCTGCTTCAAACGACTCTCAGCAGAAAAAGAAAGATGGCCGTGGTGTAAATGTAGCGTGTGTATAAAGAGGAGGATTGTACATTATACTGCATGTGCCATCTGAGCTATAACACAGCACTCAGCCTATGTCATCAACCAGCTTCAACAGACTCCGCCTCCTTCAAATGCACGATGAGAAAACATGTCTGAACCCTAATATGAACCACACGGTACGACAGCGAATACAGTGAACGTACAAAACATACAAAGGTCACTCCCAGAACGCCTCCTTGGACGCTGGCGCCGTGTGATCAGCGGTGCTTTGGGTGGGCTCTATCACGGAGCCGTGCTGTGCTGTGATCAGTCTTTTCAGGGTGGCCATCTGTGCCGACAGGTCAGCGAGTCCCCGGGTCGGGTACGAGTCCTCGGCGTCGGAGTGTGCACAGGACGGGTCGAAGGCGGAGGAGCGGGAAGTCTGCCTGCTGCTCTCCTGCAGGGTCTCTGTGCTGTTTCTGTGGAAGTGCTCGGTCCGCTGGGTCCAGTCCTGCATGTCGGAGACCTGTGCGGACAGAGGACACAGGGGGGACTGGGTGACCCCCGACGAGTCCTGAGCGGGCGGGTAGCATCTTCCTTCTGACGCGGCGGCGGCAGGGGAGGACTTCCCAGAAGGCTCGTACTCGGGGTCGATGGCCTCCACTTTGATTTGCACGGTTCTGGCTTTGATGCGGAGTTTGTGGGGCAAAGCTGAAGAACCTGAATCGGGCACTTTGTGTGTGGAGACGATGACACTCCTCGGCTGGTCGGCTGCACACGGCGTCAAACCTTTGGGAACCTGCTGCTCGTCCTCGCCGTCCGAGGATTTACTCACGGCGCCGTCCTCGGAGCTCCGCGGGGAGTTACTGGACGACCTGGTGATCTGCAGGAAGGAGGCCGGCTGCGAGTAGACTCCGGACAGAGGGTTGGAGATGAACTTTCGGTAGAGGTCATAAGGGCTGCTCCTCTCCTGTGCGTAGCTGCCGGTCTCTGCTGGCTCCTGCTTGACCTCTGCAGTCCTGGCACACGTCTCAGGCGTGTGAGGCGAATGCTTGATGACCGATATGCAGCTGCTGCGGACGTGAAGAGGCTCTGAATCCCTGCTGGGACCCTCTCCGGCACTTTCTGGACCGAAGTCCTGGTAGAGGTCGACAGCGCTGGACAGCTTCTGGACTTCCTGCGCGTACGCCGCCGAGCTCAGCAGGCCGAACTTCAGCTTGAGCGACAGCAGCTCGGCCTTCAGGGAGGCGTTCTCCTCCCCGAGCGCCATCAGCTTGTTCTCCAGCACCATGTCGTTGATGCGTCTCTTCTCTCTGGAGCGTTTGGCCGCCTCGTTGTTTTTGCGCCTCCTCTCCCAGTAGACGTTGTCCTTCTTCTCGTCGGGGATGAACTCCCTCTTCCTGCGACAGCTGCTTTTGTTCTTGAAGGGCATCGCGGAGATTTTGCGCCCCATCAGGTCTCCGTTGGCTCCCTGTAAGGCCACAGCGAGGATCAGAGCATCCTCTCCGCTGTACGAACAGCCCGAGTCCACTTCCTGTTTGATTGATTGCATATTATCACTGTCGGCTTCGGTCAATATGCTCACAAGGTCTTAGCTGTTCATCGTACTGCTTGAAACATCCGACTCATCCACTGCGAGGAAGAAATCTGTTGAGAATCAGACAGAGAGAGACGTCAGAGTCGAGTTACAAGAAGGACAATAAACATATTTAGAAATACAAATACAACTAAGTTTGATAGATTTCCACCTGCAGTTCCACCACCCAAACACTGGGAGAGGGGGGGCGCTAATGTGCCTGTTAATCCCTTGAATAAAGCCGGGGTGGATTTCTCTCTTTCCCTTTAAGAACTGAACATCTGCATCCAGTTTTTTAAGCTCCCTCCTCCTCCTCCGGCTCTCAAACAACGCTTCAGAGTGGAGTTTGCTTTAAAAGGCAATTTGGCCTGTTTTGGGCTTCCGAGCTTCCATACATCCACAGCACAGAGGAGAGTGAACAAAGGAGTACAGTCAGCTGTAATCATAACACGTGGCCTGGCAGCGGCTCACAGGATCGAACCACACACAGACTGTAACCTGAGGCCGACGCACACACACACACACACACACACACACACACACACACACACACACACACACACACACTAAACTAAAAGATGCTTTCAAACCTGATTTTTATTCTGTTTCTATCTCGTTCTTTGAGTTCGAGATGAGACTTGGATTGTTTCTATTTTTATCCTGCCCTAGTTTCCACAGGAAAAAACTACGGAAGCCCCAAGAGGACATGCATCCATACATTTGTTTTCAAGTGTTACCTGAGGACAACAACGCAGGAACATTTTCAACCCAGGACAACAAAATCAGAGTTCAGATCTGAAATAAACGACTGAACTTTGTCTCGTGTTGACAGGACAACAGGACAAGACGAATGTCCTCTTTGGGCTTCCGTAGGAGTCATTCCCTTAAACTACACACACCCTCTTTGTTTAGGAATGACAGTAACTTGTAACCTTTGATTTCTTGTGACTGTCCTCTTAGATGGGATCATAAATGCACAGTGTGTTTATATTAAAGCAGGAAGTGATCCAGTGAGGAATCTTTCACGTGGAGGGGACATGTTTAGGATAAATCCCAGCTTCATGCACACACACGCGCGCACACGCACACACACACACACACACACACACACACACACAGTCTTTGTGCTGTAAACCAGTCCAGATGTGGCACAGCGCTGCGGGGTTGTGCGGGGATCGTTCCTCTTCTTTTGTCTCCTCTAACGAGCCTGCACGTGACATCAACACTATAATTGGAGCGCACGTGATTTTAAAGAAAGAGAGAAAGAGTAAGGGTGGCCATATTACCGCAACGTGAGCTGGCTCGTCCTATTGCCCCAGATTCCTTCATTGTGTCGGGATTACACAATAACCCCCCCCCCCCTCCCCCCCTCCTCTCTCTGTATGGCTGCAGACATTATGCAATATTTACCGGTGAGGCAATAACACAGTGTTAGTTCTGCTCTCAGGGTGAGAACTATCAAACATGTGGATGTGTGTAACAGGCTGCTCCGACACAATGAGGGCATTCACGCTGTTAACACATGACATCACTGCGTTACTCATGACAGTGAAGCGTGGGGGTCTATCGACGCCCTGACAGAGGGGGGCCCTTAGAATAAACTACATACACAACAACAACAACAACCGCGCTGCCTGCAAACAACACACACACACACACACACGCGCGCGCGCGCGCGCGCGGAGAGGAGAAGTTGGTGTCGATCAGAGCAGCTCTCAGGACGTTACAGCCGGACATTTCTTATTCTGGGTTTCACCACTGTGTCGCAATCCGTAAACTCCTGCTCCTGTTAGGCCTCTGTGCCTCACTACACACACACACACACACACACACACACACACACACACACACACGCCTCTTCTCTGTGTGATCACTGTGTCCTTCTTCTGTCTCAAAACCCAACATAACATGCACAGGTATTTATAGACGCGCTGCAGTCACACCTTTAATGAAAGCATGAAGGGGCTTCTGGCTCAGCAATCAAACAGGTGATTCACATGACACACACACACACACACACACACACACACATCATGTGTTCACATGTAACACAGTAGGCTGTTATAATCACTCTATAATACAGTAAAGATGAACATGCACGGCCGTGAGTCACCTGAACACATCACGCTTCCCCTCTTCCTTCCATCAGGAGTCACATTAAAGCTTCCTCATGTAAACCTCACTCTACCTTTTCTAGCACCTGGGTGGACAGTCCCGTGTCCGCGGGGCTTCCGGCTCAGGGTCCAGGTGTTCCATCAGGTGAGACTAATAAAAAAAAAGTGGTTCTAAATCCTACAAGTTGCGGAGGAGCTCGACTCTCTCCTCCCTGGGCTGTTTCCTCTCAAGGTGGCTCCTGACTCAGGGATCTGTGTTAGTAGGTCACCGCTTAAGTGTATTGGCAGCGTGTGTTGGAGTGACGGCCGCGGCGGCCAATAGGAGCGCGGCATTTTCCAACTTTAGCCAATGACGTTGCGCTTTGGCAGAGAGCTCGGATCCCATTTAAAGCGCGTGTCGTCATCGGCCGTGCGTGCGTGCGCGTGGGGCGTTCACGGACGTCAGTTCACCACGGCGTGGGTTGGTGTTCACGAGGATGAAAACACAAGTTTAATGTGATAAAAAGTAGAGAAGCTCACTGAGACGGAGGCCGTTTATCATGTAGAGAAGAACTTTAATTCACTTCTGTTGATTCATATTTATCCTGATCGTTTTTATCTGTTTTAAATTAATTCATTAACAAACATTCACGGATATGTAAACGTGTTAGTACGTGTAAGAAATACAATATGTGTTCAGATTACTTTTATTTAAAGCGAGGTAAAATGTATATATATATATATATTCATGTTACAGAAACATGGAGGGATCATAGACTGTGTGTGTGTGTGTGTGTGTGTGTGTGTGTGTGTGTGTGTTGTGAATAACAGATATATAATGTTGTAAATCAATAACAACAGAAGTTATTTAAAACACGTTCATTGTGAGTATACATTATAAAAGACTGTTTCCTAAAACTGTTATAAAATGAAATAAGTGATTAAAAAAACACGATCATTAAATATTGATGTAACTTGGGACGTTTATGAACAGCTGTTAAATTGCAAGACGTGGGGGATCTCCGGCAGGACCTCACATCGGGGTTATTAAAGTAAAGGAAATGTGTCAACCAGGCGAACGGTAGAGGAGCTGTGGATCAGAGGTACAGTCGGTCGACACTCAACTGGAGGGTTAAGGGTTCAATCCCCAGCTCCTGATGTGTCCTTGAGCGAGACACGTTGAATGCATATGAATGGATTTACAATAAAACATGAGTTAGAAGAGCAGAGCTCATCAGCTGCTCGGTGGTCAAGTGTTCTGATTACCTTGTTTCCAAGGGCTGATACACAGCGGTTGGGGGTTCGGTGCCTTGCTCAGGGGCAACTCTGAAATACTCAGGAAGTGACCTGGCTCCTCTCCAGCTACCAGACCAACTTCAATTCAGGACTTGAGTCAGCGACCCAACCCAAGACCCGCCCCACTCATCAGACTCTCAAACCTTTTTCAAATGTGTTATCAGCTGTTTATTGTGTAAAACATCAATTACAATCCAGTACTCAGGATTTTATTCATCCACTTTTATTTCCTGTTATTTATTTATTATTTCTTAAACCTGCTTTATAAACTGTTTATCACACGTGTCCTCCTTTGAGAGGCAGATGGACAAGAAAGCAAAGTTTGGCACAATATGAAACAAAACGTTCATAGTTTGACAAAACCTTTGTTGCAGTGTAAAGTAAACATAACGTGTGCACTGTACTATGGATCACCACCAGGGGTCGCTGCCGTATCACGTGTGTGTCTATCTGCAGGAGCGGAGTCAAGATGGCCGCCGCTCATGTGTTGCTGACTTTGCGTCTCTCTGAATGTAAGTATTGATTTAGTTTAAGAAGTCAGTCTTACAGTCATGCAAAGCACATTTTAACTTTATTTACGCTGCACAGCTCCGATGTTAAAGTCTCATCCGGGTATTTAAACGTGCAGCACACAACAGGTGGTTGTGATTTTGGTGGAGGAGGAAGGAAGAGCAGGTTTTAGGATGCATACTGGATGCTTCATAAGGAGCATTGAGTCTGTCCTTCCCTGAAACACAGAGCTCAATGACTTAAAGATGATTATTGTTTATTAAATGATGCTAACCCTGCAATATGAATAAATAAATGAAACACTTCAATAACTTTCCTGTTTTTCTCGACTCCTCAAAGCTGTTTGTGCACCACATCACTTTCACGTCGTGTAGCAAACCCGAACTTTCCACGGGAAGTTAAGCGCGGGAATTTTGGAAAGATTCCAAACTGCAAACTTTTCCATGGGGATTATGGGAATTAACTGGACATTGAGGGTAATTTAAGTGGATTGTATCATATCCAAGCATTCATATAAACATTTAGTTTTGTTCTAAGACATCCATGTAAAATAATACAATTAAAAAAAACATTTCAACAGATTTACATCATATTTTTAAAATATTTTACCCCATAATGTCATCCAAACTTACCTTCCTTTACAGGCTAAAATGTGTGGCTTCTATAGTCTTGTGTTGGATGGCGACCCGTAGGCTCCTGCACTGGTACACCTTTATTCATAAGGCCATTCTTAGTCTGCTTCCATGTTATCAATGTGTTTTTATCATGCAGAGAAGTACCTCCAGGCTGTTGTTGAATTTCTACACTGCAAAGTAAATTTTTTATGCCTGATGTAAAATGACTGCACACTAAACATTTAATAAAATATGATGACAAAGAACAAGTGATGGAACATAATTTCTTTTTCTTTCGGCGGGGAAATCCCCCATTTTATTCATATGACTTTACGTGGACATTATTCGGTGAGCAAACCTCTGCGTTAACAAACGAGGAGTTACAAACAAATAAAAAACGTGTAAACCAAAGTACATAAATTACAAATCTGTACAACTTGGTTGTCAAAGTGGATGTTAGGAAATATGTCCAAAATACATCTCAGTGAGTAGAATATGTGATGAACATTTGAAACCGTTGACCTTTTCTGTCATGGATTGTACAATATTCTATCCATCAAGCAATCGCTGTTATGTTTGATGCTTTTACAATCAATAAAAATATTTCCTCAAAAACATCTTACAATGATCTTTGCACAAATTGCGAATAAGAAAAGCACTCTTCCAACCTAACTGGAGGACGTGTGCTAGGAGCAAAGTTGTGGTATGGAAAACAAATAAACAGAAGTTGACGGGGTGGGTGGCACAATTTGGACCAGTGAATGGCCTGAGTATGGCAGGGGAAAAAGTGGCTCATGACGTAATGTGCATTGGTGAATTCAAAAGTTGTATTAAAAAAAAAAAAAGGCACGTTCGGAGGATGTCGTGGATTAGAAAATCTCTAGTGTTGAAAAAGTGAAGAAAGGAAAGAAATTCTTCTTATTGGTAACAGAATAAGAAGTTAGTTTTGCTCCTTCAGCAACAGAAGAGTTTGAGAAGTACAAACACAAGAATACAATCAAATGCTCCAACTAAGAAACTAACATAAACATTCAGACACTGTTTTGCACAATTGCTAATCGCACTATGCTGTTCTTTAAGTATATAAGCTGCACTGTCTTTACAAACAACACCCTACTTAATATGTGGGTTATGACTGTCACCAAGCCTCTCTGTTTCAGACCGAGCTAAACACCAACACCACTGAAACCTGAGTTCTGTTCTGGGTTCTGGTCGCAGTTCTTGTGCATTTCCCAAAACACCAATGTGTGAGTCCAGGGTTTTGAGGTTGGGTGTTGGGGGCATCAATCCTGACCTCGTGGCCTGTCAAATTAAGGCCCTTGGAGGAACGGCTCTTGGCGCTGTGTGCATCAATGGGCACAACGTCGATCAAGAAAAGGCAACTTCAGAAGGACATGTTTGCGTTGCACAGCAACGTCAAGAACGCAAAGTCTTCTAAATGGCAACCACTGAAATGTCTACAGAGGGTTGTGTGAGAACTTTTGCTTATTGGTTGGCACAGGAGTTCGAGAGGTACATACGTGAGACACACTTGACATTCAAATGGGTCAGTACAATAAAATAAAACTTGTACAAAAACATTCAGTCACTGTTCTGTACTTTTGCTTACTTCACTTGGCGCGACGTATCAAGTTTTGGCAAGCACAGGTCACAGATTAGTTCATACGATTCTTCAGTCACCCCATTTATGTCTCTGACAGATGGATCGCCAGTTCGTACGTCGGTGGAGAATCATTGTCACCTAGCAGCTCTGTCTCAGGCACTGATGAGTCCTTGTTTTGGTCTAAATCTTCTGGGGACGTCCTGTTCGCCAAGTCCTCGTCATTGGTCTTGGAGTCCTCATTTAGCAAAGCTGCTCGCTCTGTGGCTGAAGTATTGGAAGGGGCAGTGGTGACATACCCTGTAGATGTGGATCCACTGCCACTGTGGTGAGAACCAGCTTTAGGAACCATCTGTGGTTGGTGGTGCATCTGCTGCTGGGGCATTGGCATGGGTATTTGCATGGGGTAAAAGTTCTGCAGGTATGGGTAGGCTGGCATGGGGTGATACCCGTTCACAGGGATGTAAAGCTGTGGAGGCACCATTGAGCGATGCATTTGCCCCTTCATGGGCATGAACTGGGGCTGGTGGAATGGTGACGTCTTTTTAGGACTTGTGTAGCGCGATGCGTTGGCTGTGCTCATGCTGATGTTGCTAACAGGACTGGTACTCAGAGAGCTGGTCTGGGTGGTGTTGCTGGTGCCAGAAGTCTGAGCAGAGCTGTTGTAGTTTGACAGACTCTCCCAGGAGCGCAGACGAGTGTGGATGTCCTTGAAGCGAGGTCTTCTCGCCGGGAACTCACTCCAACACTCGAGCATGAGAGTGTAAATCCAGGCTGGGCAGTCATCTGGAGAAGACAGCAACTGGTGGCTTTGCACCATCTCGATCACATCCTGGTTGGAGTGTCCACAGTATGGCTGCAGACCATAGCTGAAAGTCTCCCACAGGAGGACCCCATAAGACCAGATGTCTGAGTCCGTGGAGAATTTTCCGTACATGATCGCTTCTGGAGACATCCAGCGAATCGGGAAAGGACTTGTTCCCATGAGGTTGTAGTAATCTGCGGAGTAGACGTCCCTGAACAATCCCAGATCAAGGATCTTGATGCTGAGTTTGTCAGAGACCAAAATGTTTCTGGCAGCGAGATCTTTGTGGACAACCTGCTGGCCGGAGAGGTACTCCATCCCTGCTGCAATCTGGGTGATAACATGAAGGAAATCAGCCTGCTCCAGTGTGGATTTAACGGTCTTGTCATCATCCGAGCTGCCGACGTCTGAGTTCGGGGAGCGCATCACCAGATACTCGTGCAAGTCTCCGAGGCTGGAGTAGGTGAATATCATGCTCATCGGATGCTCTTTGGTGACCATACCCAGCAGACAAACAACATTCTGGTGCTGCAGGTGAAAGCGGACCATGGCTTCATGTCGGAATTCCTCACAGAGAGTGGAGTCGACTTTGTCCTTTAATGTTTTGATGGCTACCACCTGGCCCTGCTCTCCAGGTGCGGTGCTGTACAGGTGGCCCTTATAAACCTTGCCAAACCGGTCCTCGCCCAGCTCCTCCATAAACCTCACAGCGGACATGTTAATCTCCCGCAGCTTGGCCTGCAGGCACGAAGCAATAAAGAAAAAACAATGTCATCAAAGTGTATGGCCAACAATAAAACCCAATGTTTAACTTAAGCACTGTTGTGCAACAGTTCTTAAATCAGGTGAACAGAGGCCACTTTCTGTTTTATTTAAAGATATTCAGATTGAAACCAAATCTCCATTGTTGCCAACCTACCCTGGGACCACAGATACACTGATAACATTGCTAGTTGCTGCTGTACAATCTATATGGTGAGATAAATCCTTGAATATTAATGGTCAAAGAGAAAAAACAAAGATGTAAACTCCTCCCCATTAAAGCCTATGGTCATTACCTGGTGCTTCTGTTGACTGAGCTGTGACAGCTCCATGTCCTGATTGGCTGATCCGCTGAGCTGGCAGCGAGGCGGCGAGTCTATCGATTCCTTTTGTTTATTGCGGCACATGCAAACCAGGAAGAAGAGGCAGGCAATGACCAGCGGGATCGCAATCGCAGGGATCAGAATGAACAGGATCTCCTTCCTGGGGTTGTCTGGAGGCTCTAGAGAGAGAGAGAGAGAGAGAGAGAGAGAGAGAGATAGCAGGGAATTAAGACTGGGCCGTTATTTACAGAGCCAACAAACAGGTATGGTCGTTTGTCCTTCACTTTCTTGTTCTTTGGGGGCACAGAGCTTTCAAAGGTAGTGGAACTTGAAAGGAGCGATGGGTTGGACAAATTATCTGCTAAACTTAATGGTATCTGTAAGTAAGGTGTATCCTGACTCCTCCCTTGCCTTCTGTAGTTGCTAACCCTGTTGTGAACACTGTATACTTGGTGTGTTGGTGTCTGCGTAGCTCTGCAGTACTCGGTCTACAAACGCTAGTTAGCAGTCCGACTTCTATGCTTGCTACATTGCCAGTTTTCTCCTGCAGAATTTTAAAATGAATGTTGTAAATGCAGAAAATACAAATCTACCCAGAGGTCAAATCACCAAGCTTGCAGTTAAATGTTTGAGGAAGTGCAGGTCATTCTGTGTACGTTGACTTTTCCATTAGGCTACACACACATCTATGGTAAATGCTCTGGTGTAGATTTAAACTTTAAACCAAGTAGCAACATCCATGTCTTTCTAAGAGTTCGAGGTCTGGATGGCTTTTTAACCAAAAGCTCCCGACCCTGATAGAAACAGGACAGCCAAATCTACATGGCAGCAGACCAGGCGCAGGGTCAGGGCCAAGAAGGGGGAACTGGACGGGAGCCGAAGCACTCTGGCAGTTCAGAGGAGGGCCTTGAAAGATATCAGCAGCACCTTCTATCGGGAGCTCAGTTTGTGAGCCCACAGAGAGAGGAAAAGTTTTTGAATTCCAGAAGGGAAGTTTTACGTTGACCTTCAAAATGTCCCTGAAGTGTTTGTTGGAATCCCAGCCTGCGGTTTGACTGGACTCTGTGGTCCATCCTTCAAATAAACTCCGACACGAAGGATACGTTCGGACTGCCAACAGCTTTTACAGCACTTCAAAAACCTCCAGGACGGACAGACATCTGAAGACATTTCAGACTTTACAGCGTGTAGATCACATCCTTCTTCTTCCAGAGCTGAAAGATTAATCACAGGGCAGTCCTGCACAACAAACCACATGTGCGGCTACCAACACTCCAGTTTCAGCTCTCTTTCTGTCTCATCATCCCAAAGTCTCTCTCACGCATTCAGCCACTGACAAAGATATAAATCTCCTGAGCACATCTCTGTTGTTCACTCAGGTAATTTTTTCACGTAACATGACAGCTGAGCAGTAACACTAGACGCTGCTGGTTCGTGTGTGATGACAAAAGCTCAGCAGCCTCCTGTGGTCGTGTGGACCTACAGGGGTAATGAGACCCTTCAGTTCACACTGTATGTCAGCGGAGAAGTTGTAAAGGTAGCTATCATTTGTTTCTATTGAAGGTCAAACTGTAGAAACAAATCGCCTGTCAGCTGTCTTTGTGAGGCGGGGAAAAGCACAGCACATGGCTGTGAGACAGCTCGAGCACATTAAACCAGCCCAACCTTCTTTTCAGGGACGGACGGTTGGTAGTTATTTAATCTCAGTTGTGGGACATGTGGTCATAGAGATCAGTACATGCTTATTAACTCAGAGTATCGTAAAGACAGGATGACGAGACACTCACGGCATGGCTGGATGTCACACAGGTCCACCCTGACGTGGGGGTCCAGGGTGAAGCACCAGGGGGCCTCCATCTGGCCCCCGGGGTTACGGCAGAAGTTGTGACTCCCCCACAGCTCGGGCTGGTCCTTGGTCATGTGGTGACTGTGCGGGTACTGAGAGCTCCACGGCTGGCAGTGATGACCCGACCTGGTGACGCTGACTGTTCCTCTGTAGTCGGCGCCGCTCCCGTTGTAACAGCTGTGATCTGAGGGCGAATCTGTGGAGCACACGGCGACTCAGTGAGGATGTTCTGACACCAATATGATCTCGTCTGCTCTTGTTGGTTCTGTGAATGTGTCAAACTAAAGGTAACGTGTCTCATCTCCCGACGTCCCCTCGACTCGCGTCCTACAGGGAGCGTCTCGCACAAATCATAAACCCTCGAACATGACAGCGTTGCACTTGATCAACCTACATGGTCCGAGTTTGTCCTGCGGCACTCCGATCCTCATACAGGAAGCAGCGTCGCTGGTTCCGGGTCTCGGCAGCAGGTGGCATTTGGGCAGCTCCAGCTGCATGAGGATCATGGGGTTGGATCGGGCGATGGTGTACTCGGCGTGGCACAGGTCGTTCTCCAGGGCCTCGCACTCGTCCCTGCACAGCTGCCGCTTGCGTGGGCCCCGGGCGCCTTCTTCGCACAGAGGGAAGACGTAGTAGCAGAAGGACGGGATGGCGAAGCGGGAGCACTGATCCGACAGTTGGGTGGAGGTGCCGATCATGGTGAAGGCAGCTAAGAGGGAGACAGACACATGAATATAACTTCAGATATTTAAGTGCATAACAGTCATCGGATTATTGACAGTGAACCCGTGTATGCTCTCACCTGTGATGCGGTTCTCACTCTCGCCCTGCATCTGCAGAGACTCCACATAGATGCTCTGGTTTCCGATGAAGCGAGCACAGGCGATGCCTCGGTACGGTTGACAGAAACCTCTGTCACGTGACCTGTGAAGGGAAACAGAGGCGGCTTTAAGAACTGAACCAAAAAAACATCCCCCAAAAAAACTTCCTAAACAACAACAAAGAGTTAATCAATCAGAAAAAACACTTTTTTTGCACAGCGAGGATTAAAGCTGATGCAACAGGGTAAAAATAGAGCCTTAAAGGAGGAATGGCTGTTTAAGGCTTGGTCTCTAAAACACTCATGATTTTTTTATTTGTATTTTTTTTTATAGGTGATGCAGAACAATACAAGACGAGTGAGGGACAAGGCAAGGGCCATAGTATGTAGGAGAGAGGAGACATGATGCACAATGCACAGCAGAGACAAAGACAGCAGAGCAAGCAGGGAGTAATAAAAACATCAGGCAAATGAATATGTTAAGGCTGTTGCAGGTCCCTGTGTGTGTGTGTGTGTGTGTGTGTGTGTGTGTGTGTGTGTGTGTGTCCATAAGTCAAGTTCATTTCAGTTATTGTGCGATGTAGTGTCCCAGACCCTGTGGTCCCTAAAACAGTGTTGATACAGACCAGCAGAAATATAAGATGGTGGTTTTGATATAATAAAGGTCACATGACCTCCTCCTCTTCTTCAGGTGAAATCAGTGTCCTCGCTCCTCTTCATCATGTGTGTGAAGTGTGTTGTTGTAAATCCACTCTGATCCTGTATTTGATCATGTCTATAAACCCCTCTATTTCAGCCCTGCTCAGAACAGGCTGTTTCTGTGTCTGTAGCTTTAAATATGTAAATGAGCTGTGTCTGACCACGCCCCCTCTCTGGAAGGGCTCGGGTGTACTCGCTGCTTTCTGGCTCCATGTCCTATTGTTTACTGTGAGAAGGCAGACTCGGAGGGCAGAACAAACACCTAGCTGTGGGAGTGTCACCCACCTGGGGGAGGGGCTACTGCCCTTTGTGATGTCATGAAGGGAACATCTCCAAACGGCCTGTTTGAGCACACATTTTAGACAGACTAGAGACACATGTGAGCTTTAAGTAAGGAGACGCAGATTAAGACAGGCTGTCAGTCGGCGTTAACCAAGAAAGGAAAACACAACAAATGTTCCCTTCAAAATGAAGAGGAACCGCTCCAATATATTCTTCCAGAGTTTTCCATAAACGCGGCCTTCCAGTCATGTGTGAAGACTCTTTAAATCTTCATCTCAGCCAGTAAAGACATTAACACGGACGCTCACGGGGAGGCAATATGAGAAAGGGAAGCAGCTTTAATAGGATGGAAAAGCTCAGTGTTTAGATTGCTCCTCTGTTGTTTAAATCGGTCATGTCTGCAGCTCGTCAAATCTGTCCTCACACACACACACACACACACACACACACTCACACTCACACACACACACACACACACACACACACACACACACACACACACACACACACACACACACACACACACACACAAACACACAAGGATTGTAAAACATTATGTCATGGAAAAGTCATTAGCAGCCTGATTTCTGGTTTTCCTTCAGAGTTTAACCCTTAGAGGCAAAACACCCGGCTGAGGAGTGAGGACCCGTCCTTCACAGAGGAGAGGGGGCGGAGCTTATCCCGGGACAGCAGAATAGTTCGCACACTCGTTTGTTTGTGTTTCTCGATTCAAAGTATCTGCAGTCAGCTGCTAGTTAGCGTGAGCTAGCCTGCTGTTAGAGAGACACGTCTGTCTGAAGCAGATCAGGAAAACATCCCAACACTTCTGGAGGAATGTGACTCTGAGAATTTCATCGTCTACAGCTCAGAACCTGAAACCGATATTTTGTGGCCTCAAATTCATTTTATTATTGTTTTGACATTTTTTTGCCTTAATTGGTAGAACAGCTGATACGGAGACAGGAAATGATCAAAGGCTCTGGACTTGAACCTTCGATCAGTACGATCAGTACGTCGACAGGACGATGGACTCTGCTCCGCCGACGAGCTAAAAACCAGCGACAGAAACAAATGAATTTTGAGGTGGGGAGTTTGAGGAACCTCTCGCTCTCACTGGGTTTTTTCTCACAGTTCCTAAACGACGTGTTTCTGTACCGGAGACAGACGGGCTGTGTGTCCAGTCAGCCTGAACACGCAGCACCATCTGTAGAGAGAGTTTATTGACACTGAATCAGCCGACAGCCTCAGGTAGACGACAACAGCGAGTCCGTAAATGAATCAATGTCGGCTCTGCTCTCACACACACACACACACACACACACACACACACACACACACACACACACACACACACACACACACACACACACACACACACACACACACACACACACACACACACACACACACACACACACACACACACACACACAGAGGGGGTGATTGTAAAGTGTGATGACAGGCGGCAGAAAACGACTTCCTGTGCAGAGCCTGACGTTCATGAGGCCCGCTGCACAACCTGACCCCGTTTATAAGGCCTGAAATAAAACCGGGCATTGTGCTGTGTGCAGTCCTGCCTCCTCCTGGACCTCCACGCCGTCCCCCCACGCCGTCCCCCCAACAACTGCACGTCTGTCTATCAGCTGCGTCTGTGTGCGAGGATCGGGACAGACCACTCAGCGAACTGAGTCTGAAAACGAGCAAAACAAACTCTCCATAAAAACATCGAACAAAGGAGAAGTCTGCACGCCACCTCTACAGACTGTCTGCACGCCATCTCTACAGACTGTCTGCACGCCATCTCTACAGACTGTCTGCACGCCACCTCTACAGACTGTCTGCACGCCATCTCTACAGACTGTCTGCACGCCACCTCTACAGACTGTCTGCACGCCATCTCTACAGACTGTCTGCACGCCACCTCTACAGACTGTCTGCACGCCACCTTTACAGACTGTCTGCACGCCACCTCTACAGACTGTCTGCACGCCATCTCTACAGACTGTCTGCACGCCATCTCTACAGACTGTCTGCACGCCACCTCTACAGACTGTCTGCACGCCATCTCTACAGACTGTCTGCACGCCACCTCTACAGACTGTCTGCACGCCACCTTTACAGACTGTCTGCACGCCACCTCTACAGACTGTCTGCACGCCATCTCTACAGACTGTCTGCACGCCACCTCTACAGACTGTCTGCACGCCACCTCTACAGACTGTCTGCACGCCACCTCTACCGTCTCTACAGACTGTCTGCACGCCACCTCTACAGACTGTCTGCACGCCACCTCTACCGTCTCTACAGACTGTCTGCACGCCACCTCTACAGACTGTCTGCACGCCACCTCTACAGACTGTCTGCACGCCACCTCTACAGACTGTCTGCACGCCACCTCTACAGACTGTCTGCACGCCACCTCTACAGACTGTCTACACGCCACCTCTACAGACTGTCTGCACGCCACCTCTACAGACTGTCTGCACGCCACCTTTACAGACTGTCTGCACGCCACCTCTACAGACTGTCTGCACGCCACCTCTACAGACTGTCTGCACGCCAACCTCTACAGACTGTCTGCACGCCACCTCTACAGACTGTCTGCACGCCACCTCTACAGACTGTCTGCACGCCACCTCTACCGTCTCTACAGACTGTCTGCACGCCACCTCTACCGTCTCTACAGACTGTCTGCACGCCACCTCTACAGACTGTCTGCACGCCACCTCTACCGTCTCTACAGACTGTCTGCACGCCACCTCTACAGACTGTCTGCACGCCACCTCTACAGACTGTCTGCACGCCACCTCTACAGACTGTCTGCACGCCACCTCTACAGACTGTCTGCACGCCACCTCTACAGACTGTCTGCACGCCACCTCTACAGACTGTCTGCACGCCACCTCTACAGACTGTCTGCACGCCACCTCTACAGACTGTCTGCACGCCACCTCTACAGACTGTCTGCACGCCACCTCTACAGACTGTCTGCACGCCACCTCTACCGTCTCTACAGACTGTCTGCACGCCACCTCTCATGAGAGCGTCGTATCGAGGGGTCTGCAGCTTCGTCTCTGTTTTCCGTCTCGCCTCTGACAAACAGAATAAAACGTGTAATAAAACCGCCTTGAGCAGCAGCTTTGCAAACAGCCTCTCCTCCTCCTCCTCCTCTTCCTCCTCCTCCTCCGCCTGCAGACGTGTTGATCTTTGCGTTGACCTCCGGGCTCCGTGTCGGTCTGTACAGGAAGTTGTGTCGGTTTAAACTCTCTGATCTGAGCGTGTTTTCGGACTCGCTCCGTGCTCAGGTCACGCTGGTGTCATGTTTGTGCTGGACTTAGTCTCCCAGCCCGACTCGAGTCCTAATCCACAAAACAAACAGGCTGAGCTAAAAGCAGGGACACACACACACACACACACACACACACACACACACTGAAATCACCTCTGCTGCTCTGGTCTTTTCATGTTGGATTACTGACGATCAGATGTATGAAGCAGTTATCTGATCGAGCCGCTCGTGTGGGAGGAAAAACGGACAATAAATCCCGTCTGCATGAATCAGATTTGAAAGAAGCACTTCTGGACCCTTTGACTCCTCGGTCTTATTTCAAACTAATAAAGAAGAGATCGCTGTGGTTTGACTTGGAGGAATCAGGTTCGAGTCCTTCTTGTTTCTGCCTCGTGGAAAAGACGGCGGTGTGTGTTTCAGTCGCTGAGATAAAATCGACCACAAACCAGCAGAGTCGTCGGCTGACGCCGTTAAACGGAGAGGTGAAGCTGGAGTCACGTCAGGAATGTGTGTGATAGAATCTGTGCCGACTCCTTCTGTGTCGTCTCTGCGGCTCACTGCCAGCTCAGCAGGCCGTCGCCATGACGACATCAGCGGCTTCTTTGCGTCGACGCCGCGCGACGTGATGTGGAGTCACTCGGAGGCGAGACGAGCAGGACGGTGAACGTGACTCGTGGCGTCACACAACATGACTGACTGTACGTTAGTGCGGCGACACGTGATTGGCTGTCTGTCGGAGGGATGAAGATGTTTCTGGTTATTGTCGAGCTGTCGCGCTGTTCCTTTAAATGTCGAGTTCAAGTGTTTGTAAGATAAACAGAAACAACGATAAACTCCTTTTTTAAGATTCTTACATTTACAGATCTGTGTGTGTGTGTGTGTGTGTTTCTGTGTGTTTCTGTGTGTGTGTGTGTTTGTGTTTCTGTGTGTGTGTGTGTGTGTGTGTGTGTCTTTGTGTTTCTGTGTGTGAGACTATGATTACAAAGAGACGGTGATTTATGTTGGTCTGCAGTTCTGTTATGTTAGAGAGGTTGTGTGTGTGTGTGTGTGTGTGTGTGTGTGTGTGTGTGTGTGTGTGTGTGTGTGTGTGTGTGTGTGTGTGTGTGTGTGTGTGATGAGGAGCAGACTGCAGACTGTTTCCTCAACATGTCATTGTTTTTAAACAGACGCTCTCTGAGCTCTAACTGCGTCGACGTAACCAGCATGGGAGCGATCCGTCTCCAGAGAGCGAAGGGTTAAAGACCAAACAAACAAACAAACAACACGCTGAGGTGTTCCTCCTCTCTTCCACCTCAGCGTCGACTCGAGGACACGATGGGATCCAGGTAGGCCACAGTACAGGTGAGCTTCATCACGCCTCTTCAGGAGCCAATCGGTGACGTCCCTGTGGCGTTTTAAACCGCCTCTGGTACCTCAGATAAACGTCTCACACCGAACTGAAGGCCTCCTCTCGAACCCGGCCGCAGATGACGGAGGCCGGAGGAGTCGCTCTGTCGGCTGATGAGATAATCTCCCTGAAGGAGTCACCGAGGAACGACGACATGATTCAGCATTCTTTCCTAAACCACGACTGCTGCTCCTCTCGTCTGCTCTGAACTCTGAGTCCTCATGACTCAAACCCACAGAGAGAGAGAGAGAGAGAGAGCGAGCGAGCGAGCGAGCGAGCGAGAGCGTCCTGAACGATGAAGGTCTGAGCCGTTCCTAATAACTCAGAGCAGCTATGACTTGTAGCTCTCTGCAGGTCTTAGCATGTTCACATTAGCTTTGGGCAAACACCTCCAACACCACAAACACGCATTAACACTTCAACACCTCCGAGGATATTCATTAACTGCAGTCACTTCCTGAATTCCAACGTCTGAATCCGTCCTCACCTTGAAAACATTTAGCTGGTCTAACAGGTGGTCAGCTGATCAGTAAACTCCAGCTGTGATTTAAACTTTAACAGAAGAAAATCCTGAACGGCAGAGTCAGGCGTTCTGCCCTTCAAAATAAAACACAGACTCATCCGAAAGTGAAGCTGCTTGTGATTGGTCACACATTCAAGTCGGCCATTGATTCAGACACGCTGACGAACATGTTAGCATGAGGGAAGGCTTTACTCACGATTCGTCCGGGCTGTGTGTGGGCATCTGACCTGTGGATCCAAACACACACATCAAGACTTGATCACATGACAGACAAAGTTCCTCTCTGATCCAAACAGAAACAAAAATGTGTCCCGTCTGTGTTGAATATAAAAGTGCTCCGTACCCAGTTTGACGTACAGCACGCCGGTAGCAGAGATCTGCTTCAGCGAGTTGGAGGCGACACACTGGTAGTACCCCGTGTCGGTCGTGTCCAGGTCCTGGATCCGCAGCTTGGACCCGGCCTCGGTCTTGCGGATGGTGATGCGTCCCTGCTCCTGGACCACGGGGGCGTCGTTCTTCAGCCAGCGGATGTTCGGGCGGGGGTTTCCTGTCACTTTGCAGTGCAGCGTGGCCGTCTGACCCTGAAAGTGTGTGATGTTGTTGACGGGTTCCTGGAACTCCAGAAAGTAACCTGCAGGACGGAAAACACAGCCGAGGTGAAAACGATAAACAGACATGTAAACATCCTACGAGGTTAAAGGAGCAGTATGTCACTCTGCCCCCTAGTGTTTAAAATGAATACTGCAGTCTAATCATCACAGAGGGCTGGCTCCGCCCCCTCCTCTCACACAGGTCAGCATGTGGTGGACACTGTAGCTTCAGTGTTTAGCCAGTTCTGCATGTAGAGACACTGTAGCTTCAGTGTTTAGCCAGCTCTGCATGTGGTGGACACTGTAGCTTCAGCGTTTAGCCAGCTCTGCATGTGGTGGACACTGTAGCTTCAGTGTTTAGCCAGCTCTGCATGTGGTGGACACTGTAGCTTCAGTGTTTAGCCAGCTCTGCATGTGGTGGACACTGTAGCTTCAGTGTTTAGCCAGCTCTGCATGTGTTGGACACTGTAGCTTCAGTGTTTAGCCAGCTCTGCATGGGTCTGTAAAGCTTTCTGCGTTCTAACCTCTCTCCATGTTTCAAAAGCATCTCCAACATGGATCCTAGTTTGAGCAGCTTTCTGCTGCTGGAGCTTATTAGAAACATGCAGAGGCTTTTTAGCTCGGGTACAATCACTTCTATCTGAAGCAGTTCCACTGCCCGCTTCCATCGCTGCAACACCTGTTCACCTGATAGCTGCTCTCATATCTGCCAAACCCAGGGGCGTCCAAAACGGCCTTCAAAGCCCCGCCTACCTTCTCTGGTCCAATCAGATAATCAGTGAGTATGTTCTTCTTCTTCTTGACTCAAACAGCTTTTGTACACAAGGGGAGGAGCCATGTAAACAGCTCTGACAACAACACAGCCAGCAGGACTCCAGCTTCTCCCTCAGTCAGGACTCACACACACATTCACACAGGACACACTGGAGTTAGGATTCATTTATCGTAACGTAATGGTTCAATAACGGAGCAAATGAACAACAAACAGTCCTGAGCACCTTCAGCTGAGGTCATCTAACGCCCTCGCAGCTCCTTCAGTCAGTACAGAAACTAAAGCGCAGAGTCAGCAGGTACACGAGGGGTTAAGTGAGGAGACATTAGTCACTAATTGTTCCCAAACAGCTTCGACTCTCAGACAAATCAAAACATTGAAATTGAGCAGATTGGATGAGATTGAGTCCAGACGAGCGACCTTGAGCGTGGAGTGGTTCGAGTTAACTGTGACATTAGATTAAAGGTCCGACTCTATTTACGGTTCTCCTTACGTGACGGCTGGCGTGCACGCTCGCTCACACTTTCATCCTGAGTCAACTCGTTTAGGAATCTGTCGCCACTTTCAAACGTTCTCTCTCTTGAAAAGGTGAGCGCACAGACGTCAGGGTGAAAAACACAGATGTGCCTGTTTCTCTTCTTGTCTCAGACGTAAACAAGTAGTGAGGGCGCGTCTATCTGCAGGTGACGAGCTTAATGGGATTATGTGAAGCAGACTGTCCTGATGGAATAAATATTTGCTTCATTGCAAACAGGCTGTGTGTGGAGCAGCTGATGATGGAGGGCTGCGGTCAAACATGTGGCGGTCGTTCATGAAGCGTCCCATCGGGCGGACGTTTGGAGCTTCTTGTAGCCAGCTGTCGTGTTTTGTTTTCTCAGAGATCGAAAGTGGAAAGTGTCGAAATACATCTCCTGTTAAGTGTTCTTTTAAATGGAGGCGAGACGGGATCAGCAGTGTGTGTGTGTGTGTGTGTGTGTGTGTGTGTGTGTGTGTCATTAAGTCGATATGAATGTTACAACAACGTGACGAGCGCTGAGTTTAGAGACTCCAGACTCTCAGAGTCTTTCTGACTCCAAACCTCAGCTCGTCTCCCGCTCGTCTCCTCGCTCCAGGAGAAGATCAACATGGCGCCGCTCAAAATGCAAAACTGGCGTCTTCATAAAGTTCGTTGACAAGCCGATCTGTCACTGCGGCTACACCCGATATTTATTCAATCTCTGTGCCTGACTCTGAATCTCTCTCTCTCTCTCTCTCTCACTAGATTTCTCTTTTAAAGTGTCGATCCTTCTTCACTTCCATGAACATTCAAATAATGGAGACTTTATTGTTTTTAAACAAAGTGTGACCCCCCCCCCCCCCCCCCCCCCCCCCCCCCGGCCCCAGTTCAGCTCCCCCTCTGAGAGCTGACTGGAGACCACATGTTCTGGTCCTGCAGGACGTGAGTGTGGCTGACAGCAGATGAAATGAAGCTGGATAAACGGCCTTCGGTAATGGAAAGAGAACGACAGAGAAAAAAAACAAAACAAAGGTAAACAAGGACAAAGGCAAAACGTTAGCAAGCCACCAGAGAGCAAGAAATGAAAAATGACTCGGGCTCTGTTTTTCCTCTCTGCAGAGTGACGGGGCGCTGAGTGTTTCCCGAGGCCTGAAGTTTCAATTAAGCTCGCTCGTGAATACTCGAAGCTTTACTGCAGCGGGTCTCAGGAGACGCACAACAACGGTGCAATTAGCCAAGCTAAATACGAGAACTGCTCGTGTTGACTTTTCAGAGGGAGTTTCTGGGCTCTGCTGAGGAGGAATAGGATGCAACGGGTTCAGAGTCAACGTGCTGATCGGAGCTTTCTGCCCTCAGAGCTGACGCAGGAATGCCTGGATGACTGTATAAGGACAAGAAGAGGGACGCTGCGGTGCACAGACGTTCATAAACACACTCACAAGTCTCCTGGCTCTTTGTACCATCTGCACTCAAGAGTTTATGAACGGAAACACAGATCCGTGTGCCCGGCGTCTCCGCCCCCGGCCGCAGCAGAGCGGACTGCACACCAGTGATGATGTCACCACGCTGCTCTTTAATTATAAGGTCTTCGTCCCTGCAGCTCTCTGAGCGTGTGAATCAGCGTGTGAGGGCCGGGCATCAAACGGCTTCAGTCGTTCTTACAGGCCTGATTAGAGGACAGAAATTCAACACGGAGCGGCGACGCATGGGACTCGACTGACGTCTGAATTTAGCGTCTGGAGCGACGTCTCGATCGCCTCGCTACGGCACACCCTGACCTTGCTCGCCTTATGTGGTAAGCGGAGTGTGAGTCAGATGTGTGACAGTGTGACATCACAGAGTAGCCCGCTATGAATTCAGTTCAACAAAGAAGAAGAAGAAGAAGAGGTGCACAGTGAGGGACCCATTAGGGTCAGAACGGTCCCCATGGCAACCCAACAGAAGGGGGCCATATTTTGGTACCATTCCCAACTTCTGACGGGGGAAATGGTGATAACTGGGAACCGAACTGCAGCAGAGCGCTTGGTGGAAACGGGGCTTCAGTCCACGATAAGGTGTGTGAGGAAGAGTTCAGGGACAGTCGGCCTCACGTGTAGCCTGCATGTGTAAAAACGGCAGGATGGAGCCGTGACCATTTACTCAACTCTTTGCAGACGATGTGGTTCTGTTTGTTTGGTTTTTTGTTTTTTTTCACTGGTCACTTTAACATGCCATTCACTGAACTTTATTACTATTTATTTTATTTTTTCATTGTCCTGTTGAGTTCACCCCGTTATAATCCTCTGTATATATTGTATTTATGTTTATGTTGCTATTTTATTCGGTTTTTGACTTTTTTTTAGTTCTGTACTGCTGCTGCTGTAACGCCCGAATTTCCCCATTGGGGATCAATAAAGTTATATCTTATCTTAGCTTATCTTAGCTTCTTAGCCTGTGACCTCCAGCAGGCATTAGAGCCGTTTGAAGCTAACTGGAAGAGGCTGGGATCAGGCTAAAGGCTAACGTGAGAAAACCTTCAGCAGTATCTGGAGGAGCGGCTCATGTGTGAGATGAAGAGTGTGTGCAGCGTCAGCAGGCGTGCAAGTGTTGGACTGAACCTTCCTGACGGAGAGGAAGCTTAACTGTCGGGCTAAGCCGTCAGCCTGTGTTTGAACCCTCTGTGATCTTTAGGAATTTAAAATGAAATCACAGATGAAAGCGTCCAAAACAAGAGTTTGGAGCTCGTGCTTCTCGTGCCGTTGGTTGTTTGCATCCAAAATAAACAGCGAAAAAAACTTTCCGTCACCTAATTAGGATTCCTCCTGATTAGGTGCCTTCCTCTGAAGACTTTCCAAGCATGTCGCAATAACTGGTGGAATAACCTCGGGCTGGACAGAGAGTTCACAGGAAGGATAACACATCCCACATGTACTGGAACACCTCAGGACCCTCAAGGACCAGCTTCAAGATCTTAATGAGGAAAGGCACGTCAGGACAAACTGAGCTCAGCCTGCTGCCACACTGACTCACAAAGACTCAATGAATGCACTGATATCTTTTAAAGACAAGCGTCAGCTGTGTTTACAGAAACAGTATCTGAGGGGTTGGAATAAGGAGCTAAGGGTTCAGGATGATTTGCTGGTTAGCTCTGTCCCCTCTCAGTGAGGAGGTTGCTGGTTTGAATCCCCGCCTCTCTATGAGTCTGTTTCCTCGTTCATGGTGTGGGTTCTCTCCGGCTTCCTCCCACAGTCCAGACACATGCTGGTTAGCTTAGCTGCTCTGAAGTGTCCGTAGGTGTGAATGTGAGAGTGTCTGGTTGTCTGGTTGGTGAACAGTCGAGGGTGTAACCCCGCCTCTCGTCCAATGACAGCTGGGTTCAGCTCCAGCCCCGAACAGGGGAAGCGGTACAGATAATGGGTGGATGGGTGGCGGGTTGGCTCAGTGTTTGGAGCGTGTCGTCGTCACAGCAGCTGTGGGCTCGTATCAGAGGACTTTATCAACCCACTCCAGCTCCTCTCTATTCAGCTGTCCTTCACAAGAAAAGGAGGAAATGCCCCAAAGATTCCTACAACTTGGTGCAACACTCTGAATCATGTGGATAAAAGTCCAGACCAGTCCAGACTGGAATGTTTTGGCTTTTATAAGCACCACAGTCATCCATGTTTGTTGCCCAATTTTGGCTGTTGTATTCTGAATCAACACTTCAAACAGTGTTATCCGTCACCAGTCCCTCACAGAGTGTAATGCACCCCTGCAGAGATAAAGGCGGCATGCCTGCATGCAGGCTGGCCCACTTACAGCCGTCCACTGTGTGATTCAGCCTTCAAAAAGCCAGCCTACATTGTGAATAGGAGAGGACCTTTATGGAGGCAGGGATGGCTCAGATATCAAGGCTGGAGTGCCTGATTGATTAGTCCTTTTCCCCAGAGATAGAGGTAATGAAAAGCAGCTTTCTCTCAAAGCTGGAGCTCTGGCTCGAGTCCAACAGCTTCTCCGCTCGGACAACCGGCCTGTTTGTCTGACAAACGAGCGCCCTAAAAAAATAAAAAAACACACCACAGCAAACGACGTTCGGGCAGAGTGAAACTTCATGAAGAAGATTCTCTTCAATCAAACGTATTTCTGAGAAAAAGAGCCGCAATAAGATTGAACTCAATGTGTGACAGGACTTCAGAGCAGTTCACGCAGCTGTGAGAAAATTAAACGCTACTAAACACCCAAACCGCAAACACAGGTGACAGAGATCGTGTGAACTTGACTTCTGCTTTCCTTTGACATTGTTCAGCTGCAGAGTCTGAGCGGGGCATCAGCTCAAAGTGCGAGCGTGTGAGAATCTCTCCGACAGGGTCGAGTTTGGATTTATGGATTCTGATTTGTTTGCAGATTCTTATGGCAGGCCGGATTAGCATTAGTTAGAGTTTGTCCATGTTCTGCAGACTGGGAAGGCTCAGCTGTGTACTGGTCTACACTTCTACTGTCTGACCCACCTTCACCTCTCGCATCGATCTCAGGAAGCCACCGGGCCACAGATTCCAACAAAGAGGCTAAACTAGCTAACGGTGGCTCAAAGAGCGTCTCACTTTAGCATCATTGTAATTTTTTTTTTTTTTTTTTTTTTTTTTTAACCTTTATTTATCCAGGAAAAATCCCATTGAGATTAAAAACCTCTTTTTCAAGGGAGTCCTGGCCAAGAGGCAGCAAACATTACACAGTCAGACTCACAACATACAGACAATTAACAGAAATTAAAATTGTAAAAGACAATGAGTGATAAAACATTTTTAAAAACAATTACAAGTAAAGGAGTGTGTCTCAAATTCTCTCAGCTTGGATTTAAAAGCATTTAAAGAAATCAGATCAGTTATTTTCCAGTCTTTTTGGAGCATGTTCCATGTAGAAGGAGCGGAGTGGACGAAAGCCTTTTTTCCCAGTTCTGTCCGGGCAAATGGAACAGACAGCAACAACTGATCATTGGAACGCAAACTGTAAGAATCAATGCTTCTCCGTACAATAAGGTCAAAGATGTATGAGGGCAGGAGCCCAAGCATGGCCTTGTAAATAAAAGTGCACCAGTGTCTTAGCCTCCTGGTGGACAAAGAAGGCCATCCCACTCGGGAATACAGTTCACAATGATGAGTCCGGCCTCCACAATTAGTAACAAATCTAAGAGAAGCATGGTATACAGCATCAATCTTGCTTAGACATTTTGCTGAGGCATTCATATATAACAGGTCTCCATAATCTAAAATGGATAAAAAAGTTGCAGTAACCAGCCGCTGTTTCACCTCAAAAGAGAAACTAAATTTATTTCGGAAGAAGAAACCCAATTTAAGTTTCAGTTTCTTCACAAGGTTCTCAATATGGAGCTTGAAAGAGAGGGTGTCATCAAGCAAGACACCAAGATATTTGTATTAAATATGTTTAAATGGGCCGCTAATATTTAGAATAAAATGCTTCATTTAAACACCTCCATTAGGAGTAAACACAAGTTTTAGAATACACATGTAAACATAGCTGACGTTAGTCTGTAGCTCTAGTGTTTAAAATGGGTACTGCAGTCTAATCATCACAGAGAGCTGGCTCCGCCCCCTCCTCTCACACAGCTCTGCATGTGGTGGACACTGTAGCTTCAGTGTTTAGCCAGCTCTGCATGTGGTGGACACTGTAGCTTCAGTGTTTAGCCAGCTCTGCATGTGGTGGACACTGTAGCTTCAGTGTTTAGCCAGCTCTGCATGTGGTGGACACTGTAGCTTCAGTGTTTAGCCAGCTCTGCATGTAGAGACACTGTAGCTTCAGTGTTTAGCCAGCTCTGCATGTGGTGGACACTGTAGCTTCAGTGTTTAGCCAGCTCTGCATGTGGTGGACACTGTAGCTTCAGTTTAGCCAGCTCTGCATGTGGTGGACACTGTAGCTTCAGTGTTTAGCCAGCTCTGCATGTGGTGGACACTGTAGCTTCAGTGTTTAGCCAGCTCTCTGCATGTGGTGGACACTGTAGCTTCAGTGTTTAGCCAGCTCTGCATGTGGTGGACACTGTAGCTTCAGTGTTTAGCCAGCTCTGCATGTAGAGACACTGTAGCTTCAGTGTTTAGCCAGCTCTGCATGTGGTGGACACTGTAGCTTCAGTGTTTAGCCAGCTCTGCATGTAGAGACACTGTAGCTTCAGTGTTTAGCCAGCTCTGCATGGCTCTGTAAAGCTTTCTGCGTTCTAACCTCTCTCCATGTTTCATCTCCAACATTGATCCTAGTTTGAGCAGCTTTCTGCTGCTGGAGCTTATTAGAAACATGCAGAGGCTTTTTAGCTCGGGTACAATCACTTCTATCTGAAGCAGTTCCACTGCCCGCTTCCATGGCTGCAACACCTGTTCACCTGATAACTGCTCTCATATCTGGCAAACCCAGGGGCGTCCAAAACGGCCTTCAAAGCCCCGCCTACCTTCTCTGGTCCAATCAGATCCAGAGCATTCAGGAGCAGAATCTAAAGTTAGAAGGAGGACATACTGGCTGCTGCATTGTTGTCAGAGAAGCTTCAACACAGCAGGTTTCCTTCATGATCACACAGGAAGAGAGCAGCTCTCTGATTGGCTGATTGATCACACAGGAAGAGAGCAGCTCTCTGATTGGACGTTTAAGAGTGTAGTCGAGCCAAGACTTCAAAGTTCACACAGGACAAAAAGAAACCTGCTGAACATGATTAGTTGAGTTAATAGGATCAAATGTATCCTGACGTTAAAACGTTATCTTTGCATTTTAAACGACAGCGCTGCAGGAGAGACTCATGTCGATGCTGTTTGACGATTGGCTGCTGTGCGAGGTCAGAGACTTAACGCTAATCATAAAACGTTATTCCCATAATAATCTATTCTACACTAAGCGAACCCTGGGACGACCCTGACTGCATGTTCTCCTTCACAAGGTCCCAATGAGCCTGAAAGACTTCCTAAAACAACAATTACAGGACAGAAAGAATAATCACACGCCGGGCCTCGCTGACTTTTCTGTTTCACATCAACAAAGTGTTTCAAACTGATCCTGAAAACCGTTACAGCCGAGTGCTCAGTCCTCGCACGGCACTTTTCCATGACTACACCCTGGTATTAAACTGCAGCTCTGAGGACGATTTCCATTAGATTAAAACATGATTGATGGCAGGGGGCGCCGCACTGAACACGGGACGCCAATCAGGACGCCACATCTGCAAAGAGCAGAAGAACAAAACATCAACAAATGGGTTTTTTTCTGACCCTTACTGAACTCCGATTCTGCAGGACGCCATCCCTGATTGGCTGTATTGCATGCTCAAGTGAGAAAGGGGGCGGGCCTTCCTGCCTGGTCGTAAGGACTGAAGGCTCCCTCGTGGGAATGTTCGGAGCTCTCATCAGATCAATCCCATCCTTGTTTTTGGCTACAGAGTTTTCTGTCAAATTATTGTGGCGTGTTGTTAGGGCGCCGCTAGCTTAATGGTTAATGCACGTGCACCATGGACCGTCCTCCAGGTGGGCGGTCCAGGTTCAAGTCTGACCTGTGGCTCACTGTCCTCTCACCAGGATGGAGGAATAGAACGGCCCAAAAAAAACCGGGAAAAAAAGAAACGCCATCCGACACGGAGGAGAACAGCAGAGTGAGCAGGTCGAGTAACGACAGCTAACGTCTGCCTCGGGCAGCAGACGCCCGGAAGCCCGGAACCCGGAGCCCGGAAGCCCGGAACCCGGAGCCCGGGGCCCGGAGCGGAAAATCAAAATCCCAGTGTTGTGTTTGTCATGACGGATAACAAGAGCAACAGAAACTCTGTAAATCTCTGCAGGGATCGTTTTAGGCAAACTGTTTGAATGTAACACAGCAAAAAGTATTTCTTGTCGTAAAACGCCGTTTATCCGTCAGTGCCGTCAGTCAGCAGCTTCTTCTGTTGAAGTGCTCTGGGAGAGATGTTGGGTTTGGCTTCTGCATGAGCACAAAGCTGGCAACGTGACGGCGATGACAAGACGTCAGGAAACAGCGTCACTGAGGCTGGCTGCCGTTCATCGAATAAAACGCTGCATGTAGCTCCCTCTTAAATATTTCCACACTTGTATTGAAGTTCCAAGCCGACGCTGACGGGGAGCTTACGGCCCGTCACTGAAGCTGTATGTTTGAGTTACCTTCGGGTGTCGGTGCAGATCCACTCTGAGCTTCAGCCACGGCGTCTGAGTCCAGCGACAGACCTGGATCAGCTGCAGACAGAAAGACAGCAGACGGTGAGGACACATGGACACAGCGAGCTGGACGACAGGACGACATGAGGATCGAGTACGAATGACATGTTGAAGATCAAGCGAGAAAAACATTCTGATTGTTCGTGTGTCGGTCTTATTTTCACGGTCGCTTTAATCCTTTACTGAAAGCTTTCTTGTTTTTTAATACAAATCCAAAGTTAAATAAAACAAAATGTGCGACCATGACTCTTCAGATTCAAATGAAACAACTAAGCAGACACAGGCCGAGCAGCAGCCAATCAGCAGCGAGAGACAACTGAGCATGCTGCACAGGCATGAACATCAAAGCACACCATAGATTCTGTTTATACACAAAACGGCTCTAACAGTGATTTAGATTCAACTTCTAACACTCAGTTTAATCCGACATTTTGTTCTCGAGTCGACCACAAATATTTGTGAAATGTTCAGCTCGCTCTTCTCCTTTGTCTGGATTAAATAACTGCAGCTGTTTGAAGTGTGCGTTTCCACATTTGGAGAGTTCTTGACTTTATTTGCAGACGCAGAAAAACACAAAGAAGAAACAGTTCTGTTGTAAAGAAATAAAAGTGGAATCATCTGTTTCATCGAGGCCGCTGGTGGAAAAGTGGTTTTGTGCGTGCGTCCTCGTGTATGAAGGACGACAGTCCTCAACGTGGGCGGCCCGGGTTTGAATCCGGCCTGTGGCTCCTTCCCCACTCTCTCTCTCTCTCTCGCTCTGATTTCTGTCTCTGTCCACTTTCCTATCCCTCCAGTTTCTCTTCGTGCTCACTGGTCATGTGACGGTGGCAGGTTAGAAACGCCTCGCTTGTACCTGAGTGTCCCTGCTAGTGGGCGTGACCCACGAAGGTCAAAAGGGTCAAGAAACGACCTCACAAATACCTCGCACCAGATGCTCTCAGAATGAGCGTTCAGATCTCTCTTTATGTATTAAAACTGATTTTTGCATATTCACAGAAAGTTCAGCGTTTGTCCCGCCCGCTTTCTCGCATCCCATGATCCCTCCCCCCGTGTGGCGTGTGGCGTCCAATGCACAGCGACCCTGCAGCCAGCGGTGAGCGCTCATAAAGAGAGGTCACAGGAGCTCTGAGCTGCCCGGGGTCAAAGGTGAACACTCGTGTTTCTGACGTCCTCTCTTTGCACGAGCACAGAAACATGATGTGTGTGCATGTCAACTAACCGTTAAGCTTTTCCACCGACAGGGATCAAAACTCTGACTGCACTGAAATATGACGGGCGAGTTATAATGGCGGTTGGATTTCCTGCTTACGTCTTGTTTTCTTTAGAGGAAAGTCTTCACTTCACAACAACACGGAGGGAAAATAAAGACAATCAGTGGAAAGTCTGACTGTCTCCGAGTCTTTTTACTCTGAAACACGTTGCATACTTTTTCTTTTTTTTTTACGAGTTCGACGTGTAATGGATACGCCGGCCGCTCCGTGTGATTGGCTGCGCTCTCCCTGAGAGTTAATCAGGATCAGGCGCATGTGAGCGGCAGACACCGCGTATGGGCTCGGTTATTAGCTCCACTGGGCTCGGCGTCCGCTCTGATACGGCCATGTGCTCCACAGATGTGGCTGCAGGAGGAAATTGGTGGTACTGAGGGAAAAAAAAAATAAACAGCATTCCTCTCAGGAGCCACACTTCCCTCCATAGATCTGAGCTTAATCCGGCAGTCCATGCAGGCAGACACGGGGATTATATCGGAAGATTCCTGCATTGGAAGCAGCTGCTGGATTTGTGTGCACTGTGTGACCGTGTCCTGCAGATCATCTCCACCAACATGCTGCACTTCCTCACTTTCTCCTCCAAACATTCAGGCTGCATGGACGAAGCTCGGGCAGCAAACACAACACGACTCTGCTGCAGGCTGGCGTGGAAAACCACCTGCAGTACAGGTAAAGTTCAGAGATTAAACTCATCAGAAAGCTGCATGATTGTAGTCTGAATCACGAGGTCCTACATTTCCCACAATGCCCCCAGCCTGCAGGTTCAAAGTCTAAACTCCCACCTCCCTCCACACTGAAGAGAGGCGAGCGGAGACGACTGTGACAGCGCCGGGTCGGTCTGACTCTGCACACGTTGTCCTACAGGAGGAAGACATGTTCTGTCTTCTTGTCTTCTCTCTTGAGCTGCCGTCGTCCCTCCCCTAATTCACAAACTCCAGCTCTGGCAGCAGTTTGAGTCTCCTGTGCGTTGGCGGTAACTGCGCCGCAGTCTGAGGGTGGAGCTGGTCTGAAGCGGCGAGGAAGCGAGTGACGGCGTCTTCTTGTCGTCTTCGCTCCGTCACGGTGATGATGGCGTCACTGCACGGAGCAGGACGGCATCTTTTGGGCGTGTTCACGAGCAGCAACTTTGTCAACTTTATCATCTGGATGCTCTGGGGTTCGATCCCCAGCTCCCGCAGCCACGCGTCCTTGGGCAAGGCACTTAATGAAGTTGCTCCCGTTGTGCGTCAGTGGGCTGTGAGCGTGTCTGAATGATGGAGGCGTGGCCTGTGGTGTCGACGCTCTGGGATCAGGTTCAGAGCAGCAGGAGGCGGAGCTGATAAGGATTCACTTCCTGTTTCCTGATTGGGCCTCATTTTAAAGTTGTAATCGTCTCTCTTCGGTTTCCTCTGCACTCCCATTCTGCTCTATAAATTCTCTCTCTCTCTCTTGAACATGTGATGTTTATGTTTCACAGATAAGACATGTTTAGACTGAACTCATTCGTCTCAAACCTTTTAAAGTTCTCTTATCAATCTCGTTTCTTTCAAACACAGAAGAAAGGAAATATGCATCATGTGAGATTTACCACCTGCTCGGATCCAAGAAGAAGAAGAACCGCTAACGGAGGATATTTGGGTTTTTTTAAGGAGCGAATTTCCAGACATGAGATTTTATTTTTCAAAGTACAAAGTGAGGAGACTTTTCTCAGTTGTGATTTCTTCCAGTCCAAACGTGAAAGTGAAGCAGTGCTGATTTGGAAAAAGTAATTTATGTTTTTATTTCCGCCCTTAAAAGGGAGCTGCAGCTCTCTTTAGACCTCTCTGAGTCATAAATCCAGCACGCGTCCAAAAACTCAGCAGCACGAAACACGGACATCACATCTCTCGCACGTCCGGACTAAAGACAAACCTCGTGTTGTCCCAAAGAGATGACAGCCGCAGTCAATGGACTCTCTGACACCCTGATACTGACGGGGTCTCCGGGGGCCACTTGCAGGGTCTGGGAGCTGCTGCCAGATGTCCCTGATCCCTCCTGTAAACCCTGCACCTCGTTTGGTGAGGAAAGCAGGACGAGCGATAACGCAGCCCGCTCTCCCCCCTCTGTGAGTGACTGCATGACACCACGCCGCTGGAAAAACAGGGATTTTGGGGCAGGAGGATGCTTTTCCATGCTGAGCTGAATAAGAGGGCTGGCTCCTGCATTCCTGCAGCCTGCTGCCTCTCCATGAAAGGACTCTTTGAGAGCTGAGAGGCCCGACGCAGCTCCATCCACCGGGGTTTAGACGGAGGGCCTTCTGGCACACCTCAACACTTCCCCTTTTTCTGCAGCTCCAACTGCTTCTGTGTGTGTGTGTGTGTGTGTGTGTGTGTGTGTGTGTGTGTGTGTGTGTGTGTGTGTGTGTCCTCTAACCTTCTCTTACTCCCCCATCCTCCACTCGGCCTCATTTTCTCCCCTCACGTCTCACCCTCTCCTCGAGTCTTTCAGCGAGGGTCGACCAGCGGAGGAGGAAAACCACAGAGCGTAAGAGGAGGAAAACATGGCTGAAAACCCGACCGCGGCGTCTCCTCCTCTCGGAGACGTGAGCGCTCAGTCCAGTGCAGGGAAGCCACAAGCGGCCATGATGTTTCTGAATCAATATTTGTGTGTGTTGTCACGGTAACCAGAGTCCCTCCTGCTGGAATATATCTCCTGTTTGACCACAGCTGGACACTAACAGACCTCAGAACATCTGTATCAGCCCGTCAGAGAGCTGAAGTCAGGATCCTGAGGGACCTCCGAACTCTTCAGCACTTTGGATCACGTGTGTGTAAACTGCTCCATAAACCGAGCTGGTACCAGAACTTTACGGCCCAGGAACCACAGTGTGCGATTAGGCCAAGGCGTGAGGCGTGATGCTTTCTTCTCTTCTTCCACTGATGTGTCCAAAACGACAATAAAAAGAACAAACTGTCTCACAGCTGCTTTTTGATTTTATTAACAGCAGCTGAAAATAAAACGCTGCACACGCTCCACCAGTCAGAAATGTTCGCCGCTGCACGCAGCACTTCCTGACCCTGAGGGATGGATGATGACGGTGTTCAATAACGTCTCTGATCGGAGCTTCATTTGGACTCAACCACCGAAACGTTTCTGCAACAGGAACGCATCGCAGGACACGACCACGACCTCCACCGACTGACGTGTGGATGTGTCGCCGTCGAGTCCTCGTCTGGGGCGTTAAAGACTACAAACATGGCGGTTTCTTGATGGACAAGTGACACGCGCAGCTCTTCAACAAAGACGTATAAAGGGGATGACACACGTCCAATCACAGCCGGTTATTTAAAACAGCAAACAGGAAGTAGGAAGTGTGGACGGCTCCACATTAAAGGGCTCTGATGTTTTCATATTATTCTCTGAGTGTGTGTGTGTGTGTGTGTGTGTGTGTGTGTGTGTGTGTGTGTGTGTGTGTGTGTGTGTGTGTGTGTGTGTGTGTGTGTGTGTGTGTTGCTCCTCATATGTCCACTCTGTCTCTGCTGCTCTGAATACACTCCGCCTGTTAGAGCGTCCTGTTGGCCCGCCGCGGCTCGTCGTAGGAGTCAAGTCGTGGTCAAGCTGCCGGTGTTGGAGCGAGCGCACTGAGCGCGCTCTGTCTGCGCCGCTCTGTCGGGGGATTCGGGGCCTCCTCGCTTACACAGATAAGTGCTCAGCGATAAAAGAGAAAAGCCCGGCGCTGCTTTAAACGGACGCCGCCGGGGGCCGAGCGCTCTCTGCCTGCTGCGTGCTGACTTTGAACAGCGTCGATGAGAGGTTTGCACGGACACGAAGGTGACGTCTGAACCAGCTGCTGCTGACACCGTTATTATAACGGAGCAGATGTCAGCTCCACTTCCACCTTTAAAACATTCACTTTATTACAGACAGGGTTCCTTTTTATTGGAGTTTCTCCAAACAATCAATCCTGACCGGAAAACTTCTTTGGTAGCCTCTCGTCAGGGTGTAAACGAACCGATCGGACCGTGAAGAGAACCATGGAGACAAACTGCTGAGTGCTGATTGGTTTGAAAGAATCGTCACTTCCTGTTCGACAGAGCGAAGACAAACCATCAAACGATCTTTACTCTTCAGCTTCTTGTTGCGTTTATCCCAGGATGTTTTTTCTCCCTTCAGAGCCGTGCGGGCACTCGGACTAAAAACGACGCCGTCTGCAGCCGTGAGCGTCGGCGGAGACGCCGCTAAAAAGTAATGAGACGAAATGAATTGGACATTTATGACTTTATGAGCAGCCAGGAAAAGGTTGGTTCTGCTTTTCCCGCTCATACAAAGAAATGTTTCCAAAACCAGCCAACGACCTGTGAGACTCATCGTAGAGACTTGTGTGGAGGCGTCCGGGCCAGATAAACAAACAAACAAACAAACAAACAAACAAACAGACGACACGCTGAAAGGTTTTTACTGCTGAGAAAGCCAAACTTCAAAGATCTGCTTGTTCTCGTCCCTGATGGATTCTCTCTCTGAGGCAGAACTTTGATGAGTCCTGATAACGCTGCTCGATGTGGGCTGATCAAACACACACACACACACACACACACACACACACACACACACACACACACACACACACACACACACACACACACACACACACACACACACACACACACACACACACACACACACACACACACACACACACACACACACACACACACACACACACACACACACACACACGAACCAGAAGAAACCAGTGAACTCCCCTCCATAAACTTAATGACAGGCTCCATCTTACACTCCACCATGAGCTGCAGCCGGGCGAGTTATCAGGAGAGAGAGGGTTAATGAAACTGAGACAGACCCCCCCCCCCCAAAATAAATTTGAGAACGGAAATCCTTCATTATGACTTGTTGAAGGCGAGTCGGAAAGTCTGAACGTAACGTGCAGGAATGTTTTTCTTGGTATTGACACTGATCAGTCTCTCTCTACACCTCTGAGGACGGTTCAAAGGAGACGAGTCCTGAAGTTACGACCCCCCCCCCCCCCCCCCCCCATAAAAGGCCGAGGGTCAGCTGATGGTAAAACACTCCAGGGGAGAAACATGCAAACTGTCCTGAAGCTGCAGCACAAACTAAAAACAACCACGACGCAGTAAAAACACAGTTCAGACTGAAACACTAAAAACTCT
>NC_136706.1:23617613-23689984 GCF_947650265.1 Symphodus melops
TCTCTGTCTCTCTGTCTCTCTCTCTCTCTGTCTCTCTGTCTCTCTCTCTGTCTCTCTGTCTCTCTGTCTCCCCCTCTCCCCCTCTCCCCCTCTCCCTCTCTCTCTCTCTCTCTCTCTCTCTCTCTCTCTCTCTCCCTCTCTCTCTCTCTCTCTCTCTCTCATCAGGTGTCAGGACCAGTGTCCCGTCGGTACTTACGGCGCCGGCTGCGCTCACACATGTCGCTGTCAGAACAACGCAAAGTGTTACCACACCAACGGGATGTGTCTGTGTGAGCCGGGTTACACCGGCGAGGTGTGTGACGTCCGACTGTGTGCGGAGGGACGCTACGGCCTGCGCTGTGACAGGAAGTGTCCCTGCTACGCCCACAACACACGCAGGTACGCACCGACACACCCGGCACACAGCTTCTACACAGCTACAGACGTGATGATCGAGTGTGTGGCTCAGTGTTCGGTTAGCGGTTAGCGTAGCACAGCTGTATGTGCATGTGTCGCCGCAGAGAGCAGCTGTCTGAGCGCGCTCAATGTGAGCTCTGTGTCAGGTGGAGCAGCTGTCACTCAAACCGTCACTGAGCCTGCAGACTCTCCTCACAGTGCAGGAGAGACGGACATGATGGAGCGTGCTGTCTCTAAACCGTCCACACACACACACACACACACACACACACTTTTACTCTCTGATTGGGGATTTTTCGGCCTCTTACTTGTCGTGCGAGAACACAGTGTCATGTTCAGTCTGACTCCGTTTGTTGATTGTCCTCTTTGTGTGTTTGCCTCCCGGGGACGAATAAAGTTTTTTTGAATTGAATTGAATAGTAACTGTGATGTGAGATGCAGAAACTTGATTCTCACACAGTCGGTCTTTGTTCTGGCCTCATTAGTGACGGGGCCTAAAGGAGGGGATTATAGAATGACAATCAAAGATCCTTTATTCCAACAAAAGCATCCTCTTGTTTTCCTCCCAACACCTTTTCTTACTGTTTCCAATAACGAGCATGATGAGAGGTCACGACAAAGTAATAAATAACAAGCAGATCAGCGGCCTGAAGGTTCAGCATCAATAATGGAGCTGCATGCTCTCTGTGTGTTTGTGTTCTCGTCTCCAGCTGCCACCCCATGTCAGGAGAGTGCACGTGTGAGCCGGGCTGGTCTGGCCTCTACTGCAACGAGACGTGCACGCCGGGGTTTTACGGCGAGTCGTGTCAGCAGGTGTGTCGGTGTCAGAACGGAGCCGACTGCCACAGCGTGAGCGGAGAGTGTATCTGTGCTCCGGGATTCACGGTGAGCTCAGCAGACATCAACACAGAGCAGGATCACTCAGTATCATTTAATCACAGCTCTTTAGCAGCATCTAGTGGCCGCTGGTGAAACTGCAATAAAACAGGGAAACAGAATCTCCAGCTGAATGTGTAACTCTCTCTCTCTATTGTGATGTTAGTGAAGAAACGTCAGACTGTGAAAGTTAATGTTCACTCACATTGAGCTCCTGCATGCTGACGAGGAGGGATACACAATGTGAAAAGTCCCAGTGATGCCTCTAGTCCAATCAGATTGCTTGCCCCTACATCTGTATATCATCATACTTCCCTCAGTTCTTCTAATATCGTTTTTATTTATCGTGTTTTTAAACTGGATTTGACTGATTAAGATCTCTGAGCGTCTGCACGCTCGTAAATTCTTTACATGTTCCAGTTTTTATTTCAGATGGGGTTAAAGAGACAGAGGAGGTGAGATAGCGATGCACAGAGCTGCGTGAATGTCACAGCGGAGGTTTTAACCTTTACGAGGGGTCGACTGTGACTCATCAGTGCAGCGAGAGCGTCACACAGCCACATGTGCACAATGAAACATCCTCAGAGTACGACGATGACACGCCGAGAGAACAAGACCTCAGTGTTTGCATTCGAGCGTTATCTGTTTCAAAGATTTAACGACCTCACAGAAGATTTTATTCTCAGGGAAACTTCTGAACTCTGTGGGAACTGAGATGAAGCGTCTTCAATAACAGATTTCATCCTTCAAAAAAAACCTCGTTTCACCCGCCTCCCTCTCCTCTCTCGCTCTCCCCCCCCGTGTTGCCTTCAGGGTCCCAACTGTTCGGTCCCATGTCCCGCAGGAACTTACGGCGTCAAATGCTCCTCCACCTGTGACTGTAAGAACAGAGCCCAGTGCTCACCTGTGGACGGATCCTGCTCCTGTAGACCAGGTGAGCTGAGGAGGAGGAGGAGGACTCCATCCGCCATCCTCTCTCTAAAATTAAATCTTAATTTCGTTGCCCTGTGTCGATATGTTGTTTCAGGTTGGCACGGCGTGGACTGCTCCATCAACTGTCCGAGCGGTACCTGGGGTCTGGGCTGCAACCTCACCTGTCTGTGTGGGAACGGAGGAGCCTGTAACGCTCTGGACGGTCGGTGTACCTGTGCTGCAGGCTGGAGGGGGGACAGGTGTGAGCTGCACTGCCAGGACGGGACGTACGGGCTGGACTGCAGAGAACGCTGTGACTGCAGTCACGCTGACGGCTGCCATCACTCCAGCGGTCACTGCAGGTGTCTGGCCGGATGGACCGGTGAGACTGACACACAGAGATCTAAATGTTCCTTTAATTATTGTTCCAGTATAAAAAATATTCTTGTTATAAAAACATACAAATGCTTTTTCAGACTTTCAAGCGTCTTTATCACCACCACAGCAATAAATCCCAAACACACAGCGGCATGGTGGGAAGTCCTCATGAATCTGCTTTCTCATGCTTCATGTCTCGTCTGTCTGTTTTTTATTTTTATTTTTTTAAACAAGAAATGAGTGAAAGACGCACAAATCTGATCGAACATGAACATTTTAGGACCTTCCACAAAATTGTCGCTTACGTTGGAGATTTGACCTTTTGGATCCTTTAATGTGTGTGTGTGTGTGTGTTTAGGTATCCACTGTGACAGTGTGTGTGCAGAGGGCCGCTGGGGGCCAAACTGCTCTCTCCCCTGTAACTGTAAGAACGGAGCGTCGTGTTCTCCAGACGAGGGAACCTGTGAGTGCGCTCCGGGATTCAGAGGAACCACCTGTCAGAGGAGTGAGTCCTTCGTCACATGACACACGACATCATCACACACTGCTGCAGCATGAACACACACACACACATATCTGCAACATGAACACACACACCCACAGCTACAGCATGAACACACACAGCTGCAGCATGAACACACACACTGCTGCAGCATTTACACACACACACACACTGCTGCAACATGAACACACACATACAGCATGAACACACACAGCTGCAACATGAACACACACACACACAGCTACAAAATGAACACACACACAGCTGCAACATGAACACACGCACACAGCTGCAACATGAACACACAGCTGCAACATGAACACACAGCTGCAACATGAACACACAGCTGCAACATGAACACACAGCTGCAACATGAACACACAGCTGCAGCATGAACACAGAGACACAGCTGCAACATGAACACACAGCTGCAACATGAACACACACACACAGCTGCAACATGAACACACAGCTGCAGCATGAACACAGAGACACAGCTGCAACATGAACACACACACACACAGCTGCAGCATAAACACAGAGACACAGCTGCAACATGAACACACACACAGCTGCAGCATCAACACACAGACGTTGTCAACTCATCTTTAAAGAAGGTGAAATTAACTCTGTGTCTCTTTTGGTTTCCTGCAGTCTGCTCTCCAGGTTACTTTGGTCACCGCTGCAGTCAGACGTGTCCTCAGTGTGTCCACAGTAATGGACCGTGTCACCACGTCTCTGGACAGTGTGACTGTCTGCCTGGATTCAAGGGGGCGCTGTGCAACGAGGGTGAGTAACCTTGCGGCACATACAGAGTTTCTGCATATTACTGTAAGAGGGTGACAGCTTCTCGACGAAAAGATCTTGGAGTTATAACAATCCGGTACTTCCATGCATGCTGTCTGACGTAGCTCTGAGAATACATATTGACTCGTGTGTAATTTGTGTTTATGTTCCGTGTGCAGTGTGTCCAAGTGGTCGCTTTGGTAAAAACTGCGCCTGGAGCTGCACCTGCACCAACAACGGCACATGTAACCCCATCGACGGCTCGTGTCAGTGTTACCCCGGCTGGATTGGCAGCGACTGCTCCCAGCGTGAGTTCTAATCAGAAATACAATTTTCTATTCATTATAAAGATATTAAAGGTCACATGATCTCCTCCTCTTCAGGTGAAATCAGTGTTCTCGCTCCTCTTCAACATGTGTGTGAAGTGTGTTGTTGTAAATCCACTCTGATCCTGTATTTGATCATGTCTATAAACCCCTCTATTTCAGCCCTGCTCAGAACAGGCTGTTTCTGTGTCTGTAGCTTTAAATATGTAAATGAGCTGTGTCTGACCACGCCCCCTCTCTGGAAGGGCTCGGGTGTACTCGCTGCTTTCTCGCTCCATGTCCTATTGTTTACGGTGAGAAGGCAGACTCAGAGGGCAGAACAAACACCTAGCTGTGGGAGTGTCACCCACCTGGGGGAGGGGCTACTGCCCTTTGTGATGTCATGAAGGGAACATCTCCAAACGGCCTGTTTGAGCACACATTTTCTAAAAAGTGGAGCAGGCAGGAGACGGAGAGGATGGACTTTTCTCATCATTGGGGGGTTTGGAGACAGATGTTAGTATTTAGCAGAGCATGTGACCTTTAAGGACGCTGAGCTGTAACTGATTATAGTAACGTGTTGTTTCTGTGCTGCAGCGTGTCCGCCCGGTCAGTGGGGTCCAAACTGCATCCACACGTGTAACTGTCACAACGGAGCATACTGCAGCGCTTACGACGGAGAGTGCAAATGCACACCAGGATGGACCGGCCTGTACTGCACACAGCGTCAGTGTCTCACACACACACACACACACACACATTTATCACAAACTTCATTATGTTATTGTTGAACATGTAATATTTGCTGTCAGGAACAAAGCTCTTTGAAGGTGTGTCATGTGACCTGTGTTGCGCCCCCTGCAGGATGTCCGTTGGGCTTCTTTGGAAAAGACTGCTCTCAGACCTGTCAGTGCAGGAACGGAGCCGACTGCGATCACATCTTGGGACAGTGCACCTGTCGGACAGGTTTCATGGGACGACACTGTGAACAGAGTAGGAAACGACACAAAAAGCTTCCTTCTTCTCTTTCTTTCCTTCCGTCCATTTTCTATCTGTTCCCTCCTTCCCCCTTCTTTCCTTCTCTTTTCTTCCTTGATTCCTTCTTTACTTCCTTCCTTCTTCTTTTTCCCTTCTTGTTTCCTTCCTTCCTTGTTTCCTTCCTTCCTTTGGTCTGTCCTTCCTTCCTTCTTCTTTTTCCCTTCTTGTTTCCTTCCTTCCTTCCTTCCTTCCTTCCTTTGGTCTGTCCTTCCTTCCTTGTTTCCTTCCTTCCTTGTTTCCTTCCTTCCTTGTAATCTTGCTGTTTCTCTTGCCATCTTTATTTCCTTCCTCTCGTCTCTTTAATATTTGAATTCACTTCTTTATTCTTTCATAGTTTAAACTTCAGAAAGTTTTCAAAGACAAACATTTTATAATCTTACTTTTTTTTTGTTGTAAATTTTTAAATAAAGTTAATTGTAAGAAATCCCTCCTTTGTTGCCAGAGTGTCCTCCTGGTTCCTATGGTTACGGCTGCCGCCAGGTGTGTGACTGTCTGAATAACTCCACCTGTGATCACATGACTGGGACCTGTTACTGTAACCCGGGCTGGAAGGGCGCTCGCTGCGACCAGGGTGAGGACACGACCTTCTGAGACGACTTCTTTGAATGTGTGCAGCTCTTTAACGGCTGGCCGTGTGTGCAGCAGGCGTGGTGGTGGTGGGCAGTCTGAACAGCCTGACGAGCGCAGCCATGCAGGTGGACTCGTATCAGATCGGAGCCATCGCAGGGATCATCGTGCTGGTGCTGCTGGTGCTCTTCCTCCTCCTCCTCTTCATCGTCTATAGGAAGAAGCAGAAGGGCAAAGAGCCCGCCATGCCAGCCGTCACCTACACGCCCGCCATGAGGGTCACGGCAGATTACACCATCACAGGTACACGACGGGCTGAGCACCTAAACTGTAACCATAGAAACCATTCTGAAGTGACCTGATTGTCGATGTCGCTCGTTCTGCAGAAGCTCACCCTCCAACGTGCGAGACTCACCCCAGTAACTACTTCTCCAACCCGAGCTACCACACCCTGACGCAGCGCATCGGCCCCCAACACGTGAACAACGGGCTGCATGGGAAGGTAGGCGGGGGGGTGGGAACAAACCAAACAACAGCTGGACTGTACTGAAGAAAACTAAAACAACATCCATGATCCACTCAGTTTGTCCTGGAAAAGTCCAGCCACCCCCCCCTTCCCTATTCGATCCACTGTCCGATCCACTAAAGCCCTTTTTGCCCCCTGCAGGACTGGGGCGTCTCTGTTGTGCTTTCTTGTTTATTTAAGGTTTATTCAAAACAGTTATCTTTTGCAGCATGTTCCTGTCATTAAACCTGTTTTTTTATTAAACTTGTTTATTTATTCATTCATTTATTTATATATATATATTTATTTGTATTTATTTTATTTTATTTTTTTATTTATTTATATTAAACTTTATTTATTGTTTATTTTATTTATTTTTGTTTATTTTTATTTTTGTTTATTTATTTTATTTTTATTTTTATTTTTTAATATTTTTTTAATTGAACTTATTTTTTATTTTTTATTTTTTTTTTAAATTAAACTTCTCTCTGAAGTTGAAACAAAACAGATGTATGTGTTGTTTTAATTCATGGTCTGTCCCGTTGTCTTGAACTGCTCAGGCGAACAACAACGCGCTGTTTGTGACCTTAAAGAACGCGGATCAGAGGAAGCGAGGACCTCTGGCCGACCACACGGGGACGCTGCCTGCAGACTGGAAACAAGGAGACTGCTTCAATGAGCTGGGTGAGACGTGGTTTTAACTTCTGCACGAACTATTCATCATGCAGTCTGCCGTGTTTGTCACTTCTTAAAGGCAGGAAAAGGTTCTTTAACGTTTCCTTTTCCCCGTCACAGGAGCGTATGGAATCGACAGGAGATACACGGGCAAATCTTTACGGGGTAAATGTCCCAGAGCGTCTTTATTAAATGTCTGATGGTTTCAGTTGAACCCCGCCGCTCCTCGCTCACTCCCTCTCCTCCGTCTCCTCCGTGTGATTTTAGACCTGGTGAAGGGCACGCCGTATCACGCCAGCTCCTGCTCCCTGAACAGCTCTGAAAACCCGTACGCCACCATCAAGGACCCCCCGCTGCTGGTGAACAAAAACACAGAGTGCGGCTACGTGGAGATGAAGTCGCCGGCCAGACGAGATTCTCCGTACGCCGAAATCAGCAACAGCAGCCCGCCCAACAACAGGAACGTCTACGAAGCCGGTGAGGAGCTCGAACTTTCTGTTTCTTACTGTGAGAAGAGAGCAGAGACGGTGTGATGTCATCATGACTTTATGACATCACAAGGTCAACGCTGACTCGAGGAGACCGTCAGTCCACGACAGGAGAAATCAGACGGATCCGGCTCGACTTTGTGACTCTGTCGTCGGGGGAGACGGGTCTCACTTCAAGGTCAAACTGTTGTGTGTTTGATTCCAGAGCCGACGGTGAGCAGCATCCTGACGGACGGAGACTGCGGCGGCCTCGGAGCGTTCGGCCAGGATCCGTACGATCTTCCAAAGAACAGCCACATCCCGAGTCACTACGACATCCTGCCGTCCAGAGAGAGTCCGTCGTCGGAGCTGCGGGAGGCGGACAGCGACTGACTCACAGACTCACAGCGTGGACGCTTGAACACACACACTCGTCCTCACACTTTCTGACTTTATCTCTGTGTTTATGTTTCCTGACTGCTTTCAGAACACAGCGGGCGTCGGAGCCTGTTGTCTTTTTCTTAATGTTTTTTTTTTATTATTGGCGTTTGTAAACTGCGATGAAGTCTTTGAAGGTCGTTCCACGTGTCTGAGAGTAACGGTCACGCAGCCGTCCGTGTTTTCTGATGACAGAACAAGAAACAGCCTGAGATCAGATCCTCCTCATATTCTGATAACCGTCCGGGGCCGATGGCGAGGAGACCACGATCCTTCTGCTCTGAGCCGCCGCCATCAACTCTTTTACTCTTAGAGGTGGCGTGCAGACAGTCTGTAGAGACGGTAGAGGTGGCGTGCAGACAGTCTGTAGACGTGGCGTGCAGACAGTCTGTAGACGTGGCGTGCAGACAGTCTGTAGAGGTGGCGTGCAGACAGTCTGTAGAGGTGGCGTGCAGACAGTCTGTAGAGGTGGCGTGCAGACAGTCTGTAGAGACGGTAGAGGTGGCGTGCAGACAGCCTGTAGAGACGGTAGAGGTGGCGTGCAGACAGTCTGTAGAGACGGTAGAGGTGGCGTGCAGACAGCCTGTAGAGACGGTAGAGGTGGCGTGCAGACAGTCTGTAGAGGTGGCGTGCAGACAGTCTGTAGAGATGGCGTGCAGACAGTCTGTAGAGGTGGCGTGCAGACAGTCTGTAGAGGTGGCGTGCAGACAGTCTGTAGAGACGGTAGAGGTGGCGTGCAGACAGTCTGTAGAGGTGGCGTGCGGACAGTCTGTAGAGGTGGCGTGCAGACAGTCTGTAGAGGTGGCGTGCAGACAGTCTGTAGAGGTGGCGTGCAGACAGTCTGTAGAGGTGGCGTGCAGACAGTCTGTAGAGGTGGCGTGCAGACAGTCTGTAGAACAGACCGCAGCCTCTCTGATGCTCCAGCACCAATCAGAATCTGTCTTGGGTTAGAAACAGGCTCGTCTGCGGAGGACGAGTCGGAGAGTGGAGCTGCGGATCACGTTGTCTTCCTCGCGCTGCTCGTTAGTATTTATGTTGACCAAAGGTTCCTCTTAGCTCCTGCTCATCTTTGACCCCAGAGGTTCAGAGATTATTTCTGGAAAGTTCCATTTTTTGATTTGAGGTCGTTTCTTTCAATCAATCATTATTTGTGCGGCGCCGATTCATATCAAGTGTTATCAAGACGTTTTATAAAAGAGCATTTAAGGAGACTGAGCAGGAAGGATTTCTCCAAACACCTCGCTGAAGACTGGGGAAGCTCCGCCTACTCGAGAGCCGGGACCAGGCCTCCTGGGGCCTCCTGGGGCCTCCTGGGGCCGCCGCCCCCCCAAACAATCCAATCTTTACATGAAGAAGAAATTCAACCAAAATCCATCATTCCTCAACGTTTCAGTTCAGTCTTCTTTTACCATCAATTTGTTTACGTTGTTTCTCCGCTCTGTTCATTAGCGTGTGATGAATCATGGCTTTTCTACTTTTTCATTGGCATGATGTAAAATCTGTACATGTGACCTCATGGACACAGAACAGCTGTGTTTGAAAACAGAGAGATAATATTGAAAAGACGTTTCCTTTACTTCCATCACGTCTTCGTACGTTCGTATTGATTCCACAACGCTGTAATATCGTTCTGTGTTTGTGTTCACGCTACGTGTTAGCGTTGAAAAAGCACGAGAGCTCCAAGCTAAGGCGTCTGAACGGATTCAGCAGCGTACAGCTTTAATCCACACAGAAAACAAAGAACTAAAGAAGTTTGAAATGATTTTCAGATTCAGTTCATGTCTTCAGCTCCCTCTGAACACGTTTCTCTCTCAGTCCCAACCAACAGCGTTCCCGACAATCTGTAAATGTTTGTCTTTGAGTGTAAACGTCTGAGACACACTGATATCTGGGTCCAGATAGAAACAGATAAAACATCAACAACCGGTCCAACACAAGCTCTTCTAAGTATTGTATTTAAACTTAAAGTCAGGGTTGGTCATTTCCCTCCAGAAACACTTATAAGATTTTAGTTGAAAGTGTCTTTAGGTCCTGACTGAAATTAATAACTCAGGTTCTCTGAAAAAGGAACAAAGTAAATCCATCATCTGTATCAGTTTGTAAGTCTGTAAAAACTTCAACCAATGTCTGCCACGAGGTACCAATCTGATGAACCAATCACAGGCCTCCTTGTCTCCCTGCTCTCTGAAGAACCAATCACAGCCTCCCTGTCTCCCTGCTCTCTGATGAACCAATCACAGCCTCCCTGTCTCCCTGCTCTCTGAAGAACCAATCACAGCCTCCCTGTCTCCCTGCTCTCTGAAGAACCAATCACAGCCTCCCTGTCTCCCTGCTCTCTGAAGAACCAATCACAGCCTCCCTGTCTCCCTGCTCTCTGAAGAACCAATCACAGGCCTCCCTGTCTCCCTGCTCTCTGATGAACCAATCACAGCCTCCCTATCTCCCTGCTCTCTGATGAACCAATCACAGCCTCCCTATCTCCCTTCTCTCTGATGAACCAATCACAGCCTCCCTGTCTCCCTGCTCTCTGATGAACCAATCACAGCCTCCCTATCTCCCTTCTCTCTGATGAACCAATCACAGTCCTCCCTGTCTCCCTGCTCTCTGATGAACCAATCACAGCCTCCCTGTCTCCTTGCTCTCTGATGAACCAATCACAGGCCTCCCTGTCTCCCTGCTCTCTGATGAACCAATCACAGCCTCCCTGTCTCCCTGCTCTCTGATGAACCAATCACAGCCTCCCTGTCTCCCTGCTCTCTGATGAACCAATCACAGGCCTCCCTGTCTCCCTGCTCTCTGATGAACCAATCACAGCCTCCCTGTCTCCCTGCTCTCTGATGAACCAATCACAGCCTCTCTGTCTCCCTGCTCGTTCTCTACCTTCATAATCATGCTAGTTTTTCAAAAAAGAGCGACCCTGCCTTCACAGTGAGTCGAACTGATGAGATACAAACTCCACGTGTCACAGACTGAACTCTTCCATCAACCCAACGTGAACACGGTGGCTCATTGAATAATGTGCGACCTAAAGGGCTCGTCATGTTTCATAAAGCACAAGCTTAAGCTGGACTTTGGCTTTTGGAAGAACTGCAGCGGGAGCGGTTTGCACTCGGGTCAGAAAAAGTGGCTTTGATGATTGTATTTTTTGTGCTTTCTTGTTTCCTGTACGGCGTCGAGCAGCAGCAGTCTGAAACTGTTCTGAGCCTTTTTGAAATGTTTGTAAAATATTGTAAATAGTTTGATCAGCTCCGGTGTGTTAAACACGAGAACACGTGTGGCATCTGGTTAGCACTGAATGATTCTGAAAAGTGGGAAACTTGAGTCGTCTACAGGTACAGCTTCTCTCTGTAACCTTTTCATCTGTTTTTAATCACTCAAGATGTTTGAGTCACAAAAACACGTCAAGTTCTCCATTTTAAATTTGTCTTTATCGTTTCCGACTGTGTTTTCCAAAATGGTGTCAATAATTTAGCCACTTCAACCTTTACGTTCTGTCTTATTACGCTTTTTGACTTTTTGTTTTCTTCATTGGTACAAATGCTTTTGAATAAAATAACATAATTTGATTTAAATTGTTCGGTGTCTCGTGAATTTCTGACCTTTAAACTCAAGTTTACGGATCAAATTTATCTCATTTTAGTTCCCTATGAGGACACGGCGAGCTCCATGATGTCACGGCGTCCCACGGGAAGTGTTCTCGACCCGTGTTCTTGTAGTTCACACTGAACCCTTCCATGTAAACAAGTTGTGTCATTGTTAGGTTACCATGGAGACGACATGGCGTCAGAAATCAGCTTTGAACTTGATGTGACCAATCAGAGAGCAGCGTTTTCCGTCTGATCGTCTCTGAACTTCTGTTCTCTGACACAAACTTGAATGTTTGTACAATATGACGAAGCGTCATGATGAGGGGAGAAATAAAGAACACAGTTTGAAGCGAGTGTCAGATAACAACAGGGACATCTAGTGGTGACATCTGGCAACTACAACATCAGGTCGTTTAATAGTAGTTAATAAAAGTGTCTCAGGAGCAGGAGTCATATCTTCAAAACATTTCTGAGGTGTGTGATCTATCACGGGGAGCACACTGAAGGTGTCCCACCTTTCAACACCGTCACCAATGACAACCGTATTTTACTCTGGAGCTTTCTCAGCTGGTGCAACACGTTAAATGTTAGCAGAGTGTAAACGTCATCTGCAACAGGAAGTCGAACTATAGGCTACCTCTGAGCTCCTGCAGATGTAACCGCGCTCATCTGGCTGGTTCAGTTAACCCTTCGACTCTGCGTTGTGTAAAGAGTAAAGAGCGGGAGGCTTGCTGGTCTCTTCACGTGGCAATTTATTACCGGGGCAAGTCCGTCTGAACGGGAACAGAATAAATGCTGGTCATTCATTTGTTTGGCTCGCACACGGGCAGCACACTGTAAAAAAATATTCAACACGAGGCGAGTTAGCTAGCTCGTTGTCATGGTAACTCGTTATCTCGAAGAAAATACCTTTAACAAACAATAATCTAATAAAAAAAAATATATATACACATCACGTGAAGATTTTATGAAACCACAAGTGCTACTAACGACCTTCATACAAAATATTTGTACATTGTGCTGCACACACCCACTTACCCGCTACGGTTACCACTGTGCATTTATACTGCACCTGAGGGGGGGCGCTATTGAGCGATGATAAAAACATAAACAATTGTATAAGCAAGTGGAATAACACAATAAAAACTCTGTTACACAGAGCAGAAACCACTGCACAGAATCACTCTGTATGCAGACGACACAGCGGTTCACTTCTCAGAGACTCAATGAAGAGCTGCATGTGTTTATCTAAAAACAATACAGTCATGCTCCTTTGTTTTGACAGTTAATCGTCCACATCTTGTTGTCCTGAGGAGTTGAGTCCCTCCACGGGGCCCCACTTCACTTTCTTACGGCCCTGTTGAATCCACACACGTTGCTCATCGCTCATTGGCTGTCAGTGTGCTGCTGTGAAATTGCATAATGAGGGAGCTATCAGGCGGACTGCAGGTCTCCTGAAGCCTGCTGTCGGAACTTTTGGGAGCCGTGCTGCTGTGTTTGAAAGTAAAGATGATCAGTTTAATATTGAGCAGCGCTGTAGCAGGAGTCCTGGCTCTGCTCCTGTACCAGAGGATGGTCTACCCCTACTTCTGGGTGGATCTGATTTATTACATGAAGCTCCAGAGGTACAGAAAGACGCTGCAGGCTCGTATGCAGCAGGGGATCATCACATACCTCGACTGTTTTCTCTACCAGGCGAGGAAGAACCCGAACAAAGCCTTCATCATCTTCGAAGAGCAGAGTCTGACGTACCGGGACGTGGACCGGAGGAGTAACCAGTTCGCCAACGCGTTCAGGACGCAGGGCTCCCTGAAACAAGGAGACATTGTTGCTCTGTTGATGTTCAACGAGCCGGACTTTATTTGTGCGTGGCTGGGACTCTGCAAACTGGGCTGTGAGGTGGCTTTTCTCAACGTCAACATTAAAGCTCAGATCCTGCTGCACTGCGTCCAGAGCTGCGGGGCCAAGACGCTGCTTGTCGGCGCAGGTTTGCACCTCTTTCTCTCACCTCGTTTTAGTGACGCAACACTTTCAAAGCTGTGCTGAGATTTATGAGTCTGGAGTCTGAGCAGAGCAACTTTCAAATAATCCAGTGTATGTTTTTCTGCAGCCCCTCCCCACTGTTATGGGAGGGGCTTCGATGTAAAACCCATGAAGGTGCTGTTTACAGAGTCTTTGTCATTCTAACACACTCAGTGGGATAGTTTAAAACTAACTTTTCAGGGCCCCTCAAAACTTCAGGCAGGGTCCTGACCTCTTATCTGTCAAAGCAATTTAAAATGCAAACTGTATGTTGACTGAACTTAAATACAAAATATAATTACACAGATCAAATTAAAGGTCCAATCAGAGACGTCTGTTGTTCCTGAAATGATGACGCTCTCTTCCTGTGTGATCATGAAGGAAACCTGCTGTGTTGAAGCTTCTCTGACAACAATGCAGCAGCCAGTATGTCCTCCTTCTAACTTTAGATTCTGCTCCTGAATGCTCTGGATCTGATTGGACCAGAGAAGGTAGGCGGGGCTTTGAAGGCCGTTTTGGACGCCCCTGGGTTTGCCAGATATGAGAGCAGTTATCAGGTGAACAGGTGTTGCAGCGATGGAAGCGGGCAGTGGAACTGCTTCAGATAGAAGTGATTGTACCCGAGCTAAAAAGCCTCTGCATGTTTCTAATAAGCTCCAGCAGCAGAAAGCTGCTCAAACTAGGATCAATGTTGGAGATGAAACATGGAGAGAGGTTAGAACGCAGAAAGCTTTACAGACCCATGCAGAGCTGGCTAAACACTGAAGCTACAGTGTCCACCACATGCAGAGCTGGCTAAACACTGAAGCTACAGTGTCTCTACATGCAGAGCTGGCTAAACACTGAAGCTACAGTGTCCACCACATGCAGAGCTGGCTAAACACTGAAGCTGCAGTGTCCACCACATGCAGAGCTGGCTAAACACTGAAGCTACAGTGTCCACCACATGCAGAGCTGGCTAAACACTGAAGCTACAGTGTCTCTACGTGTAGAGCTGGCTAAACACTGAAGCTACAGTGTCCACCACATGCAGACCTGTGTGAGAGGAGGGGGGGGGGCAGCTCTCTGTGATGATTAGAGTTTAGACTGCAGTACTCATTTCCACCTTATAAAAAGCAGTTTTACTAACTTTCCCCCTGCAGATTCATAAAGACTTCCTGGGTGTGATAGTGATTGTGGTGTTCCAGCTGTTGTAACGTTCTTTATCGTAGAGTTAAAGTTTCTCTCTGATAGTGAACCGGCAGAGAGCAAAGAGCACGACGCTTCCCTGTTTGCAGCCCAGAATCAGCAAGATATGATAGTATTGACTTTTTACCTGAATCCCTTCAATGTCAAAGTCTGTAAATGATCATGGACGCTGTTATCTCGAACACAACCACAGTCGAGTGTCGGGTTAGACGACCATACAGTCTGAAAATAAGAACACAAACACCAGCTACTGAAATGACCGAGCCGTGGAATAAAAAATAAATTAAAATGTCTTTACAGAGAAATAAAATCAGGAAGGAATTGTTACAAAAAAACACTTCTGTTTGAACATTTATTTGGGTAAATCCATCCAGTCCTTTTGTTTGTGGTCTGCAGAAGTCTGACAACACAGAGAAAAATGCTCTGTTTCAAATGTGCGCCCCTTGTGATGTCACAGTGGGATTCTGGTAAAATGAATCCCCTCCCCTGGTAACTCCACGCATGGACTCCACCTTCAGACTAGAGCTAAAATGTTGTGTAGGTCGGCCATTTTTATTCTCTACAAAGGAGTGTTGTCTACCAGGAAAACTCAGGGGGCGGGGCTTATTGCATTTAAAGAGACACACACACTAAAACAGAGCGTTCAGAGAGAGCTGGTTTCTGCAGGGTCACAAACCTCCTCTGCTGCTTCATTCATGTTATATTTGGACCAAAACACAGAAACACAGATGTTTCATTTAGACCACAGGGGGCGCCGTTTGAAAAGAGAGGGAGACGACTTCCTCTTTAATGTGACCCGTGTAGAGAAGCTGATGGTGCAGCATCGAGTAAGGCTTTGTGTCTGTTTGTGCAGATCTGGTGGGTTTGGCGTCGCAGGTCCTGCCTGAGCTGAAGAAGGACAACATGAGCGTGTGGGTGGTGGATCACACGTCACCGTGTGACGACTTCAAGACTTTATTAGACAAAGTGGAAAACATGTCTGCAGAAACCTTAAGTGACCTTCCTAAAGTCGACATCATGTCCAACTTTCTCTTCATCTTCACCTCGGGAACCACAGGTGAGAATCAGCTCAGACAATGACTAACGGAAGATTCAGGGACATTTATGGTCCTGGTCTTGACTCGGCCTTGGAGCCCTCTGGTCTCTGGTTTTTAATGGTCTTGAATACAACTTTAAATTGCAGTTGGTCGAGTCAGGATATGAGAGAAAAGAACAATTTCCTGTGTTTAAAAAAAGATAATAATCATTTAATGGGTCTCCACTCAACGTCGTAAACATGCAGTATGTTGATGAATCCTGAAGTTCTGGTCTCTCGCTCCCCGTCCAGGTCTCTCTAAGGCGGCCCGTGTGGGTCACCTGAAAGCCATCATGAGTATGGCCTTCTTAAACATGTGTGGAGCCACTTCTGATGACATCATCTACGTGACCCTTCCTCTCTACCACATGTCTGCGTCTCTGTTAGCCCTCGGAGGATGCATACACCTCGGTAAGAAAAACGACTTTCAGTTTATTTTAAAAAAAAAACAACAACTTCCATCTTGCTGTCAGACGGAGACGCCGCTCGTGAAGGTCACGTTCAGCGAACTCGTCCGGAGCGAGTTCATGAAGAAACGACTCGGATGATTGGAGCGTTTTCTCTCCGATGAAACACGACGACTCTGACAAACACACAATTCCTGGAAGATGAATCGTAGCGTTCAGAGCGTTAAAACGTCAAACACACAAAGCGAGGAGGAAGCCTTCATGGAGGCGGACTTCCTCCTTCACAGGCCTGCGAGGAGTTCTGACTTCCTCAGAATATAAAAACAAAGAGGAGGAAGTTCCTGGGGTTATAAATAACCTGTAAGGACGCACGCCGTCTGTTTGAGCCGCTCAGTGACACGGCGGCTCGTCTCTCTTCTTCTCTGCTTTTTCAGGGGCGACGTGCGTGCTGAAGAGGAAGTTCTCTGCCAGTCAGTTCTGGAAGGATTGTGTGAAGCAGCGAGTGACCGTGGTGCAGTACATCGGAGAGCTGCTCCGATACCTCGTCAACCATCCCGCGGTGAGAAAACACGCCATCGCCCCCCCCCTCCACGCACAATCACACATAACCAGCGTCCTGCCATCTGATTGGATGACACGCTGCAGGGAATGAAAAGGCTGTGTGCGGGGGTCGGCTCTGAGCCTCGTGGTTAGTGGCTTACGCTCACTCTGTTGCCTTTTCATTTGGTTGGCTGGTTGTCACGGTAACGAGGTTAAACACAATGACACGAGGGTTCTGTGAAATGTCAAAGGAGGATTTGAACAGGGGAACTTCCGGAACCAAGAGCTGCCGAGAAACATGGAGGTCACGGTCAATTCCTCAGTGTTGTAGCGACTTGTCAATCACAGCTAGCCCCGCCCTAAATCGTCTCCGCCTTCCTGGTCGTTTGACTCTAAAAGGGACCGCCGCTTACTTCAAGTACACCATGCTGTGCTGAAGGTGGGACTGATGTGTGGTCGTCTCCCTGCAGGTTCCCGAGGAGCGATGTCACCGCGTGAGGCTGGCGGCGGGCAGCGGCCTCAGGTCGGATGTCTGGAAGCAGTTTGTGAAACGCTTCGGTAAAATCAAGATCAGAGAAGGCTACGGTCTGACGGAGGCCAGCGTCGGGTTCCTCAACTACACCGACGAGGCCGGAGCCATCGGGCGGGCGAGCTACTTCAACAAGGTGAGAGACAGAAACACGTCGGGCCGCCGTCTCCTCTCCACCTCCAAAATCAGAATCAGAACCGGTTTCATGCCGATTAAAGTACATCAAATAAAATCCGAGAATCAAACATCAGACTCTCTGACCTTCTGACGGAGAGTCGATGACTCGTTTGTTTGTTGGCAGACGTTACACACTGAAATCAACCTTTCTTTAAAGGAGCAGTCTGTAGCTCTGACCCCTAGTGTTTAAAATGGGTACTGCAGACTTGCCATCATATTTTTTTTTTTCCTTTCGAAAAGTCCAAACGTTTTTTTTACAGTCTGTAGAATCATTTTAAATCCTGAAAGTATTGAACTCTACCTCCCTCAGAGCCTGACCTGTCCTGACTCTTTCAGCTCTCGATGCCCTTTGACCTCCTGAAGTATGATCCTCAAACGTACGAGGCGGTGCGAGCAGATTCTGGACGATGCATCCGAGCACAAACAGGTGAATAAATCCCAGAGCATCCTGTCACGTCGGAGCCTTTTAATATGTCGGCTCACGTCCTCTGTGTGTCTCAGGAGAGCCGGGGATCCTGGTGGCTCCTCTGACCGCCATGAATCAGTTTCTGGGCTACGCGGGGAACAAAAGCCAGTCGGAGAAGAAGCTGCTCAGAGACGTTTTCAAAGCCGGAGACGTTTATTTCAACACGGGAGACCTGCTGTTCACCGACCACAGAGAGTTCCTGTACTTCAGCGACCGCGTCGGAGACACCTTCAGGTGCGCTCGTGTCAGAATGTGAGAGTGTGAAGCTCAGCAGGTGAAGGTGGAGTGTTTGCAGCGTTTTGATTGGTCGGTGACTCTCTGAAGAGATTCATTAAACATTAAACAAAGTACCGTGAGTGCAGAAGAAATTGTGCTGCGGCCATGTTTGATAGATATGGCGTGCTGGTAGCCCGGACCTCGTGGGTTAGTGCGAGCGGCCTGCTCCTCCAGGTTCAAATCCGACCTCTTGACCTCCTGACCTTGTGCTAAATGTCTTTGTGTCTGTGCGTCCTGCAGGTGGAAAGGAGAAAACGTCTCCACCACTGAGGTGTCCGAGGTTTTAGGAGTTCTGGATTTCATCCAGGAGGCGAACGTCTACGGAGTCTCAGTTCCAGGTCTGTGCGAGCTCATGAGTCTGAGCTCTTCCAGGGTTTTAGACTTCATGGATTTAAAGTTGAGCTGGACTCGACAAGGACGACACACTTCACTTCACTTGAGTTTCTCTCTCTCTCTCTCTCTCTCTCTCTCTCTCTCTCTCTCTCTCTCTCTCTCTCTCTCTCCAGGTTTTGAAGGTCGAGCAGGAATGGCTGCAGTCGTCCTTAAACCCGATCAGAAACTGGACGGAGTTCAACTTTACAACCACTTAGTTGAAACTCTTCCTGCGTACGCCTGGCCGTGGTTCCTCCGAGTCCAGGTGAGTCCAGCATGAAATGATGACCTGTGTGTTTAAGATGAGAGACGTATCTGAACCCCTGTGTGTGTGTGTGTGTGTGTGTGTGTGTGTTCAGAGCGCTCTGGATGTGACCGAGACGTTCAAGCAGCAGAAGGTGAAGCTGGTCCAGGAGGGTTTTAATCCGGACGTCACTCAGGATTCTCTGTACTTTTTAGACGTCTCCCAGAAGGATTATGTCCTCCTGAGCGCGTCTCTGTACGAGGACGTCGTCTCAGGAAACATCAAATTATAAACGTGTGGACGCAGGACTCCTGGCGCTCGTCGTCAGGACGCAGAAAGATAAGCTAAAGAGGGAGGGATCTAACGCTCCTGTTCTCACCTTTTATTTAACACATTTATACCTGACTTTAAAGTCTTTATATAAAGAGAGATCTCCTTTTATAATATACTGAACTCACCTGGACCTGGACCTGGACCTGGACCTGGACCCAGACGTCCAGCTCGAGTTGATGATGTCTTGTTGTCCTTTGCAGCAGAGATTTATCATATTTTATGACAGCATTAAACATTATTACGCCTCTTACGTGGTTGACTGGTTGCCATGGTAACAACGTGTTGATTACACCCTCAAGTGAACCAGGATGTACTGCCTTAAATCAAGACGACTTGGGACGCTGGTCGCGTTGTTGATGGATGTTGTTCCGCCCGAGTTTCTCTCTCTCTCTCTCTCTGTCTCTCTCTCTCTCTCTCTGTCTCTCTCTCTCTCTCTCTCTCTGTCTCTCTCTCTCTCTCTCTCTCTCTCTCTCTGTCTCTCTCTCTCTCTCTCTCTCTCTCTCTCTCTCTCCCTCTCTCCCTCTCTCTCTCTGTAAACATGTTCATGTCTGCTGTAAAAACAGGCTGTTTGAATGGGTGTGTATGTGACTTCCTGTGCTGCTGCAGCCAGCCTCTAGTGGACACTCCAGGAACTGCAGGATTTTAAACACCGGCGATTGCTGCTTGGTTAATTCATAAAAATCTTCAGTCCAGCTGCAGCATCATTACTAACAACTTCCCTGAAGGTTATTTGATGTTTTTAACCGTCTCGTTGTCTGACGTTACCTTTTTACACAGTTTGTCTTGGGTTTTTTTAAAGCTGGATTGCTGCAGTTTGACTCTGTGCTGAATCTTAAAGTTCAGCCAAACGCTAAGTGAGACGTTTTTCAGGTTGCTGTGTTAGCTACATGTCAGTCACTGGTAGCCTGGCCTCTGACTCCGCCCCCTCTTTCTGGTCTCCTTGAATATAACTGGGACCATGATTCACTTAGCAAACATCTTGTACTCACTCGTTAGGAAAATGTTTACTGAGGGAATAAATGCGACTTCAGTTTACAACCAGAGGGGGGCGCTCTGCTGGACATAGAGAATATGACACAGGTATTTTGCCTCATCCATGTTTTTATGTAGTTTTCTAACAAACCCTGAATTAATTTCTGGAACCTTTTCTTTGCCTGCTGGTGGATGTGATCTAACCAAACCCAAACTGTTAAAGCTCCTGCATGGCCTCTAACATAGACTGTAAATAATACAGTCCAGCCCCCCCCACCCCCCCTCCACCTCGACTCCCTCAGCATTTCATCCTGCTTCATCTCAACGTTCAAAAATAACTGAACAGTGTTTTATTTAGTTTGTACGTGATTGTGATATAGACCTTCAGTTTTATTTGTGAAAAGAAAAGTAAGAACTTACTGTAGACGTGTTAACACTGCTGTAAACATAAAATATATTTATGTTGACCCTGACTTGTTTTGGGCATCTCGTCGCCATATATCAAATCTAAAATATGCGTTCAACTCATGGATTATGTTTTGTGTATAAATAAATCATCTTATTCATATCGGAGCCTTTAAAGAACAGAACTTTTACCACGTTCATGCTGAATCAAATTAAAGGTGAAGGTTAACACTGTGCTGGCTTTTTAAGAGGAAACTAATTAAATGACACATTTTGCAATAAAATGCATTTGACAAATTAGACTCTTGTTGTGTATCATTTCTTTAAGCAGGTTTCAGGATCTCTTTCACATAAGAGGCCAAGAGGGCAGCAGCAGCAGCACACGTCATCGTGATAAACATCAGGGCCGTTTCTGCGCAGATGCATGTAAGACCCCCTGCAGCCACTAGAGGGCCCCCAAGCTGCAAGTTCAGCTTTTAATACAGTCAGCCTATATTTGGAGAGGGTTCATGTTTAATGAAGAAACTATGCCTCAAATGAAACTCAGTGATGGGGAAGCTGTGGTTGAGTATGTGCAGTGATTGATTTTGGGATATCTGACAGCTGCCCTGTTCATTGTTTGGTTTTAGGTCTGTGGGTAGATCATTTCTTTGTCGAGTTTTTTTTTATTTTGAAGAACTTTTCCAACATAAACATTTCATTTGGGAAAAGTGGCATCTGTTGTATAATGTAGCCTAGAGGAGCCCTGTTGTTCACCTTTTCTTATCATTTTCTGCAGGTTAAACTGGCTTGAATCAGCTGGAGATGTTTGATTAGAATTTGAGGTCGGCTTCACGAATCTGGCCTTGAATCTAATTTTTAAAGAGGACATATTATCTCCCTCTTTTCAAACAGCGCCCCCTGCGATCTAAATGAATCATCTGTGTATCTGAGCTTTGGTCCAAATACAACATGAATCAAGCAGCAGAGGATGTGACCCTGGAGAAACCAGCTCTCTCAGAATGCTCCGTTTGGTGTGTGTGTCTCTTTAAATGCAATAAGCCCCGCCCCCTGAGTTTTTACAGGTAGACATCCCTCCTCTGTAAAGACAGTAAAAATGGGGAACCTGTGAGAAAGTTTTGCTCTGGAGGTGGACTTCATGGGTGGAGATACCAGCGGAAGGGAAGGAGATTTTCTTCCCAGAATCCAACTTGTGATGTCACAAACTGAGAACATTTAAAACAAAGCATTTTTCTCTATGTGGTCAGACTTCTGCAGACCACAAACAAGGACTGGATGGATTTATTTCAAATTGTGTGGGTTGATTGACACAGGTACCCTCGGTACAGTTTAACTGTAAAAGTGGATTTTTTTTAATAACACGTCCCCTTTAAGTTCGGAACATTTAAACAGGAAACGGGGAGGACGGATTATATAGGTCTAAATTGAGCAGCTCTCACTTTAATATAAATATATGCTCATAATAACGCTCATATTAATAACAGCTGTAGCAGTTGGAGTCGGGAGGGGGTCTCCATAGCAACAGGCCGTCTCCACAGCAACCGTTATAAAATCCTGCTGTGATTAAACACAGCGAGGAGTTCCACAAAACGTTAAATATGATCATAATGTGACGTCATCATTACGTGATTTATTTAAGGATTGATAAACTTTAACGGTGTGTCCGGTCTCTCCCGGTAATGGGCGGAGCGACGACAGCTGAGCAGACGTGGCAACACATGACGTCATCAGAGCGCGCCGGTGGTTTGTTCATGTTAGTCCTGAGCTAGTCCAGCTAGCGGGTGAGTAAGGAGCCTTTTGTTTTATTATTGTTTCGTTGTTCTAAAGAAAGCAGGGATACTAACACTCACTGACAGCTGAGACATCCTGAGACAGGAGACAAAGATGTTTCTAGATGTTTCACCTGGGCTCGAGCTCGGTGTGTTTGTACACGTGGACAGGACTCAGGTGAAGCTAAGCTCACCTTTAAACTACAAACACTTTCACGGAGTAAAGACAGCTGTGTTGTTTAGTGTCACAAAGGACCAATCAGAGACTCCAGGGGTCAAAGTGCAAGTTAATACTACTCTGCTTATCTCAGCCTGGCTGACACAACATCCTCTGCAGAGTCCTGTCAAATCTAATCCTTCACCAGGGACTGATAAAGACCTGATACCTGATAAAGAACAGCTTGAAGGGTCAGCTTCACCCTGAGCGTAGGCTTCAGGGAGCTTTGGGGTCCAGTTAACACACAGTGATGCTTTTCTATGGAAGTCCGTCATCACAGGCTCATCTCAGGGGGACATGAGGGCGGGATGCAGGACAGTTCAAAAGAACATGTTTGTAATTATACAGAACTTGATGCAAATGGGGGAAATATCCGTTAAAATGTAGGAACACAAAAACAACTGAGTGTTTATTAAAAGGTGTTTCAGATGAAAACAGAGAGGAGTCAGATGTGGGGCTTTTCATGTGGAGTTGAGAAGTGTTGAACACTTAGACTGAGTTCTGGAGGATTTCCTCAGGACTGGACTGACCTGCTTTGGAGGACTGAATGGTCTCTAAGCCCGGGCTGGACTTCTTCTTCTTCATCTTAAGCTGTATAAGGTGCAGTTCCCCCCCCCCCCCCCCCCCGACTGATCTTCACCTGGTTTCTGTTGCAGCTCTGTTCTGGGTTCAAGTGAAAACATAAATCCAGGAAGATGATGGAAGAGAGCGGAATTGAGACTACGCCTCCTGGGAGTCCTTCTCCTCCTCCCACTGAGGCTGCTGCAGTCAGCAGCCCCCCCATGGCCACAGGTAGGACAGGAGGATCTCTTTGACAGGTCAGGACCCTGTGAGGTCTGAGGTCTGGACCCTGTGAGGTCTGGACTCTGAGGTCTGGACCCTGTGAGGTCAGGACCCTCTGAGGTCAGGATCCTGTGAGAATGAAGGTCCTGACCTCACAGGGTCCAGACCTCAGAGGGTCTCTGGACCCTGTGAGGTCAGGACCCTGTGAGGTCTGAGGTCTGGACCCTGTGAGGTCTGGACTCTGAGGTCTGGACCCTGTGAGGTCTGGACCCTGTGAGGTCAGGACTAAACAAGCTCAAGTCCATTTCTTGAACATGTTTTGTTTTTGTTTCAGGTCTGTCCAGTCCTCCGTCCCTCCCTGTCACCAGCTCCATCCCCCCCTTATCCTCGCCCGCCATCCCCACTGGCCCCTCCCCCTCAGCTTTCAGCAGCCCATTCCCCACTGGCCCCTCCCTCTCAGCTTTCAGCAGCCCTCCCCCCTCCCAGTTCCCCCCTCCCTCCTCACTCTCCTCCCCCTTCACCAGCGGCTCTCCTTTCCCCGCCTCCCCCTCCGTGCCCCCCCTGGCCTCCACCTTCAGACCTCCTCCCCCCATGGCGACCAGCATGTCCCCCCCACCTGTGGGCCCCATGATGTCAGGCTTCTCCATGAGTGCAGGATATGACATCACACGGGGGCACGCTGGGCGGACCCCACAGACGCCCCTGATGCCGACGTTCTCCAGTCCGACCGCCATGCCAGGTGAGAGACAGCTGGTCTCAAGTGGTTTAAACCTGCCCCCCCCCCGACCATCCTAACCGGTCTCACCATGTCATCCAGGTGTGGTTTCGAACCCCCTCGTTCAGCAGCCTGCCATGACGGGGGGGATAGAAGCTGGGTCCCCCATCACCTTCCCCGAGGAGCAGGAAGATCCCAGAGCGTCTGCGGACGCCACCGCCGGAGGAGGCATCTGGGGCTTCTTCAAGGTGACGCACGACCACGAAGAGGAGCCGCGCTTCGTTTCTTCACACACCTCAGTTCCACGTTTAACCATCGTGTGAAGTGACTTCAGCTCGTCTCTTTTCTCAGGGGGTCGCCGGGAACCAGGTGGTGAAGTCGGTCCTGGACAAAACCAAACACTCTGTGGAGTCCATGATCACCACTCTGGACCCGGGCATGGCGCCCTACATGCGTGAGTCCGGATCCAGATTTCTGTCTCACTTTTGTATTTTTTCCATTCGTGACACGATTTGAAATTCTTGCATCAAATACCTGCACGTGTTGCATCGCCCTCATTAAAAATTCAGAGTCAGAAGCTTTAAAAAAGTGGGCGGGGCATCTGGGCGTCGTACCCTGCAGAAAGCTTTTTAATTCATTTTTGTTTACAGCTGTTTCTATAAGGCTTTATTTCACGTGCGTGTGCACAGAGTGCTGCATGAAGTCGGGAGACGGGATGATCCAGATGTTGTGTGCAGGTGGACTCGGATCCCTTCAAGGCATCAACGTGGTCGATCGCTGAGTTCCATCTGTTCGAAACGCCAGAAAGTTCTGACCACAGTCGATGTTACTTCCTGAAGCGTTCAAAACCGTAGACAGAGCTGGAGCTGAGGCCACGCCCACCTGTCAATCAGCTCAGCTACACGCCTTATTGTGAATAACTCTGATCCTTCATCCAATCAAAACTGCTGAGTCATCAAAACATTCCCCCCCGTACAGTGTGTGTGGATGGAGACATGAGCTAATCACACCTATTTGGTTTTTTGAAGCAGGCTGTAAACATGTTCATGTCTGCTGTAAAAACAGGCTGTTTGAATGGGTGTGTATGTGACTTCCTGTGCTGCTGCAGCCAGCCTCTAGTGGACACTCCAGGAACTGCAGCCAGCCTCTAGTGGACACTCCAGGTACTGCAGCCAGCCTCTAGTGGACACTCCAGGTACTGCAGCCAGCCTCTAGTGGACACTCCAGGAACTGCAGCCAGCCTCTAGTGGACACTCCAGGAACTGCAGCCAGCCTCTAGTGGACACTCCAGGAACTGCAGCCAGCCTCTAGTGGACACTCCAGGAACTGCAGCCAGCCTCTAGTGGACACTCCAGGTACTGCAGCCAGCCTCTAGTGGACACTCCAGGAACTGCAGGATTTTTAAATTCAGCTAAATGTATCTTGGTCCTTAGTGCAACATGTTCGGATGTCAGACGTCTGGTTTACGTCTCTGACGCTGCTCGACGCTCCGCAGAAATCAGAACCAGGTTAGCAGGAACCTCAAAAGACAGCGAAGACCACCTGCGAGTAACGGCCCTTCAGAATAAAAGCATCGGATAAAACGTGTGCTGTCTCTTCACAGAAAGGCTTCCTGAGCGGTCAGGTGAAGGTCGGCCGCTCTCGGTACCTCACACCGTGAGAAGAGTTCGTGCACGGCGCTCTGAAAGAAGTGCACGATGACTTGGGTCCAACGTGTGTGGTTAACGTGTGCGTGTGGTTAACGTGTGCGTGTGGTTCCTCTGCAGGCTCCGGAGGGGACGTGGACATCGTGGTGACCTCAGATAAAGAGATGACGGTAGCGGCGGTCAGAGACGCCTTCCAGGAGGTGTTTGGGATGGCCTTGGTGACCGGAGAGCCCGGTCAGTCCAACATCGCCCCCCAGCCTGTGGGATACGCCGCCGGGGTCAAGGTCAGTTCACTGCTGGAGCGATCCACGTCACAGGCGGAGAGGACGCTCTCACGTTCTGCTCGTCTGCCGCGTGCCGAGGGGAAGTTTCTGGAACACGGAGGTTGAGATTTATGTTTTTTTAACGGGAGAGCTTCAAGGACGAACGCTTGGCAAATATGTGACTTGTTAATTTGCTCACTCGAGACAAAGAGCGCCGAACAGACGTCTCAATAAAAACGGTTTCAGTCAGAGGTGTGCGTCTGAATACTGAACACGCAGGAAGTTCGTGGAGCCACGCCCCTTTTTATGACTCTAACCCTCAGGGGAGCGACTGTCCTGCTTCCTTTTGTCCTTTTCAACGTGAACGCAGTCATCTGTCTCAGAGCGGCGCCCGCTCACCTGTCGAGTCTCTGCAGCAGCGTTTCTCTGGTTTACTTTTAAAGGACCAATCAGAGAGCTGCTCTCTTCCTCTGTGATCAATCAGCCAATCAGAGAGCTGCCCTCTTCCTCTGTGATCAATCAGCCAATCAGAGAGCTGCTCTCTTCCTCTGTGATCAATCAGCCAATCAGAGAGCTGCTCTCTTCCTCTGATCAGACATGAAGGAAACCTGCTGTGTTGAACTGAGTTACAGTGATTTGTGTTTCAGTCACGTACAAGGTGTGTGTGTGTGTGTGTGTGTGTGTGTGTGTGTGTGTGTGTGTGTGTGTGTGTGTGTGTGTGTGTGTGTGTGTGTGTGTGTGTGTGTGTGTGTGTGTGTGTGTGTGTGTGTGTGTGTGTGTGTGTGTGTGTGTGTGTGTGTGTGTGTGTGTGTGTGTGTGTGTGTGTGTGTGTGCAGGGGGCTCAGGAGCGCATTGACAGCCTGCGGCGGGCGGGTGTGATCCACGAGAAGCAGCCGGTGGTCTCCCTGGAAAACTTCATAGCTGAACTGTTTCCTGACAAGTGAGAAGAAAAACAAAACTGAGACACACACACACACACACACACACACACACACACACACACACACACACACACACACACACAGGATCCAGGTCTACGTGACTCCACATGTGTGGGCTGTGCAGGTCCTTTTACAGACCCTGGTCTCTCTCCTCCCTGCAGGTGGTTCGATCTGGGCTGTCTGATCCTGGAGGACCCGGGTCACAACATCCGCATCGAGGTCTTCACTCAGGCGACTCCTGTGGCTCTGGATCACATCCAACAGGTGACGTGTGTGTGTGTGTGTGTGTGTGTGTGTGTGTGTGTGTGTGTGTTCAAGAAGTGTGTAAACAGCCTCGTCCCCCCCCCCCCCTGCAGGCCCAGTCCCTGACCCCCCCTGATTACAGCCTGCGCTGGTCGGGTCTGATCGTCACGGTGGGCGAGGTTTTGGAGCGCTGCGTTCCCAACATCAACAGGACGGACTGGCACGCGGCCATGACGGGGATGAGCCAGGGTCACATGATCCGGAGCGCCGCCCGAGCTCTCGCCGGTCTCTACAAACAGCAGCTGCCCCCCAGGACTATGTGAGGCCCCGGGTCCCGGTTTGGGTCTCATACTGGGGCGAGAGGAGGAGGAACCAGCTGATTGGACAGTGAGGTTTCCTCGCCGCTCCTCATCCGTCCTGTGAAAAGCCGAACAAGCTTTTCTTCAACGACGTTCCAGCCAGTCGGCGACTCTTCACCTGAGAGGAACGCCGCCGCCGTAACCATCAGCTGATCCTCCGTTAAAGATTATTACTCCTCGTGTAACATCCAAACCCGTAACACGCGTGTGGAAACAGCCTCGGCTTGTGTCCCAGCTGTTTGCTGCTGCACAGATTCCCTCCCGACTTTTCCCCCAACTGAAGAAGTTCTGGAAAAAAAACACAAATACTTGAACGTGCGTTTAATTTAATCGGCTTAAAATTCAAAATGTAGAAGAGCCGGAGACGCCACGCAGAGATTTATCTTTATCCCTCTGGATCCGTATTTTACTTCAGAGTCTCCTCCAAATCTGTCCTGGTCTCAAGACCGGTCTGCAGACCACTTTGTGAAGGTCTCCTCTGGGTCAGGTTTCGGTGATCGTCTGTTTCTGCACGTCATCATCGGTGTCACGGCCTCAGTTGGAGCAGGAAGGTTGTTTTCGGGTGGTCGAGGATTTGTGGTATTTGTGGTCGTGGTCTCCTCTCGGTTACTGTGGCGTTCAATGACTGTCAGAACTATTTAATGAATCTTTACACTTTAAAAAAAAATCAGTTTGAGGGACCAAAGAAAAGATGTCACAAAGTTTTCCTCCACCGAGCCGCTCCAAGTTAAAAAACAGCATTAAGTTTGTGATTAAAGGCAGGGTCGGTCATTTCCCTCCAGAAACACTTTTTAAGATCCTGGTTGAAACTGTCTTTAGGTCCTGACTGACATTAATAACTCAGGTTCTCTGAAAAAGGAGCAAAGTAAATCCATCATCTGTATCAGTTTGTAAGTCTGTAAAAACTTCAACCAATGTCTGCCACGAGGTACCAATCTGATGAACCAATCACAGCCTCCCTGTCTCCCTGCTCTCTGATGAACCAATCACAGCCTCCCTGTCTCCCTGCTCTCTGATGAACCAATCACAGCCTCCCTGTCTCCCTGCTCTCTGATGAACCAATCACAGGCCTCCCTGCTCTCTGATGAACCAATCACAGCCTCCCTGTCTCCCTGCTCTCTGATGAACCAATCACAGCCTCCCTGTCTCCCTGCTCTCTGATGAACCAATCACAGCCTCCCTGCTCTCTGATGAACCAATCACAGCCTCCCTGTCTCCCTGCTTGTGCTCTCGCTCACACTCGAAGCTCGTCACTGATGACGGAGTTTATACTGAGAGTTTACTGACCGCTGAATGAGACGAGAGACGACGTCGTTGTTACACAGTGAAGAGATGAGCTGAGGTCACCTTATGGAGGGACAGTGAGGGGGCGTGGCTTTAGAGGGAGCACTGGGGGCGTGGCTTTAGAGGGGGAGGGGGTGTGGCTTTAGAGGGAGCACTGGGGGAGGGGCGTGGCTTTGGGGGAGGGTGTGGCTTTAGAGGGAGCACTGGGGGAGGGGGCGTGGCTTTAGAGTGAGCACTGGGGGAGGGGTGTGGCTTTGGGGAGGGCGTGGCTTTAGAGGGAGCACAGAGGGGGGGGGGCGTGGCTAATGCTAATTCAAAATCATGCGAGTTTATGAAAATGACCAACCCTGCCTTTGATGTTTTATTATTTCACCTTTAAAACAAAAAAAACTCATAAATAATTAATGTATTTTACTCACCAGATGAAATAACGCTCCACGCCGAGCTGCTTTAATTACTGCTGTGTGTTTTGAGACTCTGATTTAAGGTAACGAACATCTTAACCACACGATGAAGTATTCAGGCCACGTTCAGTCTTCATTTAAAAAAGTTAAAACTTCAAACCATCGACTCAGTTTGCAGCTGGGACACAGTCCAGACCGCCAGTGGATTTTTATTTTCTGTTTTAGTTTTTAAAAAATCACTTTTGTTGATTCCTGTTTGTTTTATTGATAAATCATTGCCAACTTTTTTTTTTTAACGCAGCTTTGAGTTCATGTAGCAGGATGCTAACGGTAGCTTGTTGTTTGATTTCTGTCTTTTAGTGTCCTTTAAATGTGCCTTTTACACAAATAAAACAAATCACTGTCTAATGCTGCTTTTCTATCAATGATGCAGAGTTTTGTTTTTGCCAATAAAGGTGAATGTTTGTCACAGTTCTGGGTTTAAATGTGCTCAAACTAGGATCAATGTTGGAGATGCTTTTGAAACATGGAGAGAGGTTAGAACGCAGAAAGCTTTACAGACCCATGCAGAGCTGGCTAAACACTGAAGCTACAGTGTGCACCACATGCAGAGCTGGCTAAACACTGAAGCTACAGTGTCTCTACATGCAGAGCTGGCTAAACACTGAAGCTACAGTGTCCACCACATGCAGAGCTGGCTAAACACTGAAGCTACAGTGTCCACCACATGCAGAGCTGGCTAAACTGAAGCTACAGTGTCCACCACATGCAGAGCTGGCTAAACACTGAAGCTACAGTGTCCACCACATGCAGAGCTGGCTAAACACTGAAGCTACAGTGTCCACCACATGCAGAGCTGGCTAAACACTGAAGCTACAGTGTCCACCACATGCAGAGCTGGCTAAACACTGAAGCTACAGAGTCCACCACATGCAGACCTGTGTGAGAGGAAGGGGGGAGACAGCTCTCTGTGATGATTAGAGTTTAGACTGCAGTACACATTTTAAACACCAGGGGGCGGAGCTACATGCTGCTCCTTTAATGTTGCATTTGTTTCATGTGGTCAGCTGACACCGTGAGATGCTTCTTCATCGCTCTCTGCTCTCACTGCAGGTCTGTTCAGCTTCAGCTCCAAAGATCTCATCTGCTGAGCCTTCAGTTAAAGCGGAGGAAGGGTTTACAGTATTTCACATTAATGATTCATGTTGCCCGGGGGCGGAAATCCTTTCTTACCATGGGAGCGCTTCTCTCTCTCTCTCCTCTGTGTGTGTGTGTGTGTGTGAGTCTGATTCAACCTGGCACTGAGAACAAGCTGTGTGGGTGTGTGTGTGTGTGTGCGCTCTTCTTCAGATTCCTCCTCGCCGTGTGCCGTCGTTCCCCCTGAAGCTTCATGTAGCAGCTGATTACAGTGAAGAGGAGTTCAAACGGCCGCCTGCAGAGGATAAATGACTCTGATCCAACTCAGAGAATCGTCCGAACAAACCAGCAGCCTGTTTGTTACTGAAGTTAGTAACTGGTTCATGTTCCCCCGAGGATGCGCCCTGATGAGGTGGTCCAGCCCTCCTGCTGCTGAGCCTCATGTGTGAATGTGTCTCCTCTTTATCCTGCAGACAGTCAGAGTGAGCTGATGTGAGCACGCAGTGTGGACCCAGCTCAGAGATGCTGCCTGTCAGCAGGCGAGGCAGGCGACACCTCGGGTCCCCTGAGGGGCCACGACCGTATGAAACCTCCCTGAGAGGCTCCCATGGCAAAGTGTTAAATGTGAGAAAACCGAAATGTGTCGGTGAAAGTCAACCAAGAAACACGAGGTGGAATTATTGGTGTATAAGAGAGAAAACAGAACGTGACTCAAGAAGCTGCACAGACCGAGCGGTCCGGTTCAGTTTGAGTTCAGCACACAGATGAAGCTGTCTCCACTCACAGTAGGGACGGGTGCAGCCCGTGTACTTTTTATAACCCTTCTGTTTGGGGGGGGGGGGGGGGGGGGGGGGGTCAGGCGTACAGATCCGACCCTTCAGGGTGGAGTTAGACGCACTGCAGTCCGATGATTGGTCTACAGAACCTTCCCTTCCCGGGTCTTTGTCTCGATACCCTTCTTCCTGTTTGTCAAACCTGGCGTTGTTTCATCAGGAGTCTGGCGCTGCTCGAGGTTCTTCCTGTCCACTGTGACTTTGCTAAATGTTGCTGTTTGACGTGACGTTTGTTTGTCCCCTTGTTGACGCCTCACCTTTGACCTTTTGGCGTCTGAGTGTAACCGTGTTGAGTAAAGACGACATCACGAGAAGAGAAGAGTCGGTCTGTTCCTGAGCCGATCGTCTTCCTCTCAGCTGGAAACAGCTCCTCTCTCTTTAATCAATATTCCTCCCGTGTCCAGCCTGTAATCCGCAGATTATTCACTTCCCGTGTCTCTGACTTTAATAAGCCTCCAGAAGAATCCCCGGACATTTTCTGCAGAGTTAAATACGGGCTGCAGAGCTCGGTGAGGCCTCAGGCGGACAGCCGACCTCTGCAGCGTGAGCGTGTTCTTTCTTTTCTTAAAGCCGCACTAACACCGCTCACAGGTGTTCCCTGAGCTAACGGTCTGAACTCTCACCGTCATTCTCCCACGCCGTGAGGAGGAGCGTCGCCATGTTTCCTGCTGGAGGATTTCCATCCTACCCCGTGCTCACTCACTTTCCTCTCAGCATCACCTGGTCACATCTGTCCTATCGCACCGCTCCATGGATGTGTGTTTCTGCAGATGTGACGACAGAAATAACACACGTTCATTTTGAGCTCTCTCTTCCTTTAAGGGTCCCGTTCAGATCAAAACACAGCGTCAGCATGGACCACATCAGGAACATGGACCACATCAGGAACATGGACCACATCAGGAACATGGACCACATCAAGTCCTGTTCTCACCTCGCTGTGAACGACTTCCTGTCTGCTGATAAGTTAGAAACTTTAACATGAGTCTTTTTGGGGTTTTTTCCATTTTCACTCTGACTGAATATTTTAGAGCACCCCCCCCCCCCCCCCCCTGGTCTGCACTCACACCACTCGCTCCAGGGCGAACCGGGCCTGAGCACGGACAGCTTTACTGTCTCGGTGTCACATACAGACTCAACACGCCAGGATTTCGTGATAATGGAAAATGCTTCTGATAGAGCGTGAGCATGTCCGTGCAGCACACCTCTTCCAACCATGCAGGGTCAAGGGTCAGACTGAACTTTATTGATCCTTTTGGGATGACTCCCTCAAGGAAATGTAGGTTCCAGCAGCAGATACAATAAAAATAAAAATGTAGCAGGTAACAAAAAGTAACAATATAAAGAATAATATAGCATAAATAATAGAACACTCTTCAGTTGGAAAAAATATACAAAAAATATGCATGGAAGAAGCAAAATATACAAAAAATACAAAAAAAGGCAATGATTATTATTGTATTATTGCACTTGGTTGAGATTATTATTGCACATACAAGTGAAAGTGTCCGTGTGTTATTGCACAATGAGGGTAGAAGGAAAGACGCTCCAACTCCTACCCCTCTGTCCCGTGTGCTCTCGTCCTCCTCCCCCCAGGTGAGGAGTTGTAGAGCGTGATGGCATGAGGGACAAAGGAGTTCTGGAGTCTGTTGGTTCTGCACTTGGGAAGGAGCAGTCTCTCACTGAACCGGCTCCTCTGGTTGCTGATGACGGTGTGCAGAGGGTGGCTGGCATTGTCCATAATATCCAGCAGTTTGTCCAGTGTCCTCTTCTCTGCCACCGTCACCAGAGAGTCCAGCTTCATGCCGACCACAGAGCCGGCCCGCCTGATCAGTTTGTCCAGTCTGGATGTGTGCTGTTTGGATATGCTGCACCCCCCCAGCATACCACGGTGTAAAAAAGCACGCTGGAAACCACGGACTGGTAAAACATCCCCAGCAGCTTGCTGCAGATGTTAAAGGACCGCAGTCTCCTTAGGAAGTACATCCTGCTTTGTGTCTTCCCGTACAGGTGGTTGGTGTGTGTTGTCCAGTCCAGTTTATTGTCTCGACACAGCCCGAGGTATTTGTAGGAGTCCACAGCCTCCACTTCAGCTCCCTCTAACAGAACCGGTTCCTCTGTCTGGTTCTATGTGCAGCAGCACTCACACAGGACGGATTGTATAGAGCACAGATGTCAAACTCCAGTCCTGGAGGGCCAGCCTCCTCAGACTGTTAGAGGTCTCCCTGCTCTAACACACCTGCTTTAAACCAGTGTGTTGTCATCAGGCTCTGCAGAAGCCTGATAACGAGGCACTCATTGGATTCAGCTGCGTCCGAGCAGGCAGACCTCAGATCTAACAGGTCTGAGGAAGCCGGCCCTCCAGGACTGGAGTTTGACACCCCTGGTCTAGTGTGAGGGCCACCTGAGAGGCCCCGCCTCAGTTACCCTGAAACTTCACCTGGAAATTCATCAAAAGCACAGAAACAAAAGAAAGAAAGGAAACACAAAATAAATGATGTGCATGAGTTTATATATGAATGAAAACAGAAACTGTGTTTGATTCATGCTGCTTCAATATGTGGGTCACTTTATTGTTTGTAACTTGCTGCTGCATCAGTGTGTGTGTGTGTGTGTGTGTGTGTGTGTGTGTGTGTGTTTCCGAACCTGGTCCGCCCCTTCCTCGCCTGCGGAGGCAGGAAGCAGCTGATCGGCTCAGAGGCTGCAGAGCCTCAGCCGGGGATGGCACGCTGTCGGGTATCACCAGGATCGTCTTCCTCCTCCTCCTCCTCCTCCTCCTTCTCCTCCTCCTCCTCCTCCTCCTCCTCAGCGGGGCTTCATGTCGCATCCTGAGCGGGCTGAGAGGCGGACTGGAGGTAGAATGGGCCGAACCTCCTGGTCCCCACTTTGACTCTGGATATGGATCATCCGACTTCCACGCGCACACACAAAGGTATCCTCATGATGTGTTCCCTCACGGAGCTGCAGTTGTATGTGTGCGCGCGCGTGCGTTCTGTGTTTGTACAGGTGTGTGCTGCATGCATAGGTGCGTGTGTGTGTGTGTGTGTGCAGTCAGGTGCTCCTCTGCGGATGTGTGAGGGATGATGATGAAGATGGTCGTGATGAAGGCTCTGCACTTGTTGAGTGATTTGGGTGAGAGACTTAAACTCTGCACACCTGTCCCGTCATGTGTGTGAGAGGAGGCACGAGGAGGCACGAGGAGGTTTGGAGATAAAGAAGGTTGCAGCGTCCTTGCTGCTCTCATTAAATCCTGCAGCCAACTTTGTCTCCCGTTGTGTCCTGATGTCTCCGCCGTGATTTTGCGTTTTTATCGCGCAGCACTGACCGAAGCTTTGGCATCATTTCTCTTTCAAACAACATACTAAGAACATGATTTGAATGTAGTTGTGTCTCTGCAGGACGTTAAAGTTGCTGCGAGGACAGCGTGTTGAAAGTGTGTCATTTAAAGTCCTTGACTGAAACAAAGCCTGAGACGTAAACTGGAGGTTTGGGAGAGTTAAGCATGGACAGCCAGTTCAGAAGGATGAAAATGTGACAGTTTAGTTTACAGAAGGACTGTTGCTATAAATATTTCACATATTGTTTGAAGGCTGTCAGACAGCAGATGCTTCATCAGCAAGTAATTTATTTTTCCTTCCACAATGTTTTTATTCAAAACGTGAAGAGGATGAAAACTTGAATAAACTGAAAAAAAAAGAGTTTTCAAGGTTCAAGGTTCTTTATTTGTCAATTCCAAAATATGTCAGACATACAGTGAAATCGAAATTACGTTTCCCCCTCCCCACGGTGCCATGTAGATAAAAACGGTAAATAAAATAAAGCAAGGTAAAAAAGATAAATAATATTTACATTAATAAACCTAAATGTGCAAAAAGTACAAGTTAAATAAAATGGAGTATAAAACAAGATTATTAGAAAAGTGAAACTTGTGCATGTGTGCAATGTGCAATAAGTGACCAGGGTTCTGTTTCAATGTTCAAACAGGAGGAGGTTCCAGTGTTCAGTGTTCATGGGGGCAGAGGGGAGGGAGCCGGCCCGCAGGCTGCGGTACCGTCTCCCCGATGGCAGGAGGCTGAAGAGGCTGTGTGAGGGGTGGGTGGGGTCACTCACAATGCGGGTTGTTTTGTGGGTGAGGCGGGTACCGTAGAGGTCCAGAAGAGAGGGGAGCGGGACACCGATGATCCGTTCAGCCGCCTTCACTGTGCGCTGCAGGGTCTTGTGGTTGGCAGCAGTGCAGCTCCCCATCCACACAGTGATTTTTGTCAGGAGGGTTGGCTTTTCTGATAATTTAAAATAATTTAAAGGTCACATGATCTCCTCCTCTTCAGGTGAAATCAGTGTCCTCGCTCCTCTTCATGTGTGTGAAGTGTGTTGTTGTAAATCCACTCTGATCCTGTATTTGATCATGTCTATAAACCCCTCTATTTCAGCCCTGCTCAGAACAGGCTGTTTCTGTGTCTGTAGCTTTAAATATGTAAATGAGCTGTGTCTGACCACGCCCCCTCTCTGGAAGGGCTCGGGTGTACTCGCTGCTTTCTGGCTCCATGTCCTATTGTTTACGGAGAGAAGGCAGACTCAGAGGGCAGAACAAACACCTAGCTGTGGGAGTGTCACCCACCTGGGGGAGGGGCTACTGCCCTTTGTGATGTCATGAAGGGGAGGGGCTACTGCAAACCTGAACGGGAATAGATAATGTCTGGATGGTCATCCACTTTCTTTCCAAAGGAATCTTGGAGGACTAACAAAGAGGCGTTTGGGCTTCACTCCAGGAGTCTCAGACACAACGTGGACCTCATGCAGGAACACATTGATATTCACATCGTGACCCTCTGAGTCTGAACATGACCCGTCTGACAGATCTCGACCCGTCTGGACTTTTGTTTGTTTCCTGTATAAGAAGAAGTCGTCTGGCGTCCGTGCTGCGTGCCGTGCATGGCGAATCTTGTTGTTGTGATTCTCGCTGGAGTCTCAGAGACTCTTCAAGTTTAAACCACTGATGCTGAACTTTGTCCCCTCCGCGTAAATAACACGTTCTGCTGATACAAACAGAAATATAGTCATTTGACATTTCACTGGAGTTTAGAAAAAAACAAGTAATGACTGTGAAGCTCATTTTTATTCAGACTGGAGCTCGTTTGTTCCGGCCTTCTGCCGAGATGAAGACGGTGTCCTTCGGTGAAAACAGCCTCTGAATTAAAAAGCAGCTGCAGTGAGAGGGACAGTCAGGGGAGGAAGAAATGAGACATTTAGTTGGATGAGGTGAAATATTATTCAAGGAGGGGAAAGTGCTGAAATGTGTTTTTTCACTGATGCATATTTAAAAACATGAAAAAGAGCTGTAACAGGTTTCCTGATTCATGCCTCACAAACACAAGAAGAATGTTCCTCCATGTGTGTGTTTACTAACTAAACTGTGCAGAATCCTGGGGCAAGCTAATGCTAATGCTAATGCTAAAAATAAACTGGCATCTATAACTCACTTCCCAAACTTGGTGCTTCCCTCTCTCTCTCCTGCTGTTGCTCATGTTGTGATGTGTTTTTGTTGCACAGGCGAGGCGGCTGGTTTGTTTTCTGCAACCCGTTTGAATCTGAAGATTTCAGATCTGTGATGCAGTCTGAAGACGAGTCTCTGCGTGCGTCCTGTCTACATATCCGTGCGTGTCAACACGTCAGGCTGTCATTGCTGGAGATAACCACCTCCAAGCTGAGCTCCTCAAAGTTAGACGTCTGCGTCAGATACTTCCCACGCAGATTTATCTGCACAGCTCGGAGGAAAAACAAGCTGTTTTATTGACAAGACAAAATCAAATCAGCCGAGTGCACCTGAACCTGTCAGCCAGCACATGTTCTACCTGAAAGTGTTTAATATGATGCAGCACAACAGGTATCACGCCAGTTCTTCACGTCCATCATCTGTAAATATGAACGTTTGAAGCCTGAGTGGAGTCCCCTGTGTGTCCCTGCAGGGGGCGCTGGAGTCCCCCTTGTGTCCCTGCAGGGGGCGCTAGAGTCCCCCGTGTGTTCCTGCAGGGGGCGCTGGAGTCCCCCTTGTGTCCCTGCAGAGGGCGCTGGAGTCCCCCGTGTGTCCCTGCAGAGGGCGCTGGAGTCCCCCGTGTGTTCCTGCAGGGGGCGCTGGAGTCCCCCGTGTGTCCCTGCAGAGGGCGCTGGAGTCCCCCATGTGTCCCTGCAGGGGGCGCTGGAGTCCCCTGTGTGTTCCTGCAGGGGGCGCTGGAGTCCCCCGTGTGTCCCTGCAGGGGGCGCTGGAGTCCCCCGTGTGTCCCTGCAGAGGGCGCTGGAGTCCCCCATGTGTCCCTGCAGGGGGCGCTGGAGTCCCCTGTGTGTTCCTGCAGGGGGCGCTGGAGTCCCATGGTTGGCGGTCTCCGTGCTGGAAATGCTGTCTCAGGCTAACTTTGAGTCAAGCTAATGACAGGCTTCATTTCTCACACCTTATAAAGGACACACACACACACACACACACACACACACACACACACACACACACACACACACACACACACACACACACACACACACACACACACACACACACACTGAGCTGAGCATCAGAGGATGAAGTGTTTGTGTGATGAGAGAGAAACACTCTGAGCCCCGAGGCTACAGATTAAAAATCAAAGAGTTCATTTATTAAAGGGACATTTCACCCATTTACATGAAGCTGTGTGTCATTAGAAACATGGTGAAGTATCCCTTTAAAGAAAAGCCTCTCAGATATGAGAAGTGCAAACAGAGCACTTCATGTTCTTGTCATATCTCCGTGTGAGCAGGACAGCGAGTGGAAGGCTGCAGCATGTTTGCAGGCGTGCTAGCTCACCTCGTGCGAGCTAGCACGCCTGAACGGCCTGATCGGTCCACGCGGGCCGGGTCCTGTCCCCCTGATTCTGTCTGTTAAGACCTGTCCTCTGTCTTGTGTCCCTGCAGACGTTGGTGTCCTTCTGAAGGGGCCGGCCCGATGTGAAGACGATGCCACAGCGCCCCCTGTGGGAGCTGCAGAGCTGCTGTCCTGCCGCCTCCTCCTCCTCTCTCTGCTCTTCCTGGGTGATGGAGGGAGAGCCTTTCACCTCTGCCCTCTCCTCTCTGCTGTACTCTGCCGGGGGACACTTCGTCGCCCTCTCCTCCTCCTCCTCCTCCTCCTCCTCCTCCTCCTCCTCTTCGTCCGCCTCCTCCTCGGCGGATTCGGCCATCGCTGCCATGTCCCTGGAGCAGAAGACAACTTTCGCCTTGGTCTTCTTCCTCTTTGTTTTCCTCCTCATCCTCATCGTGCGGTGTTTCCGGATCCTGCTGGACCCGTACAGGAGCATGCCCACCTCCACCTGGGCTGACGGCCTGGACGGCCTGGAGAAGGGCCAGTTCGACTACACGCTGGCTTAGAGAGACGCACATGAACCCACACACACATCCAAGAACACTGCCGTTTATTCAGCTCCACGTGCCATAATGCAAGCGTCTAGATTCAGAGCGCCAGTGTGCGTGCGGCTTCACGTCACGCTGCCTTCACGGCCTTTTCTTCTCCTTAACTGAGCAGATATTTAAAAGTGACTCTAATCTGATCCACGTGCACCCGAGGACTCGTCTGGCCTCCGTGACTGTGAGGAAGCGTACGCTGCCATCTTGATACTAACGCAACCTGTTCAATGACGCGCACATGCAGAGAAACAAGACGTCTTACCTTTACACTCTGCTGATTGGATGGTTGCTTTATGATGCGTTCAGGCCAGCTTTATCAGCTGGAAATGTCAGCCTCACTTTATCAACTTTTTTTTTTTTTTTTTTAATCTACAAAGTCCGAGCTGTAGAGGAGTGAAGCCCGAGTGAGGGAGCCTGGTAAACGTGTGATTGAACAGGTGTCACAGGTGACGCTGCGTTCAGGAACACAGTCGATCATTCAGACTTAAACGAGGAGACGCAGCGAGTCGGTAACACGACGTCAGACGTCACTGCCAGAGTTATCTTATTCCAGTCCTCCGTGATGACTCGGCAATCCTCTGTCAGGTCACCTTCCACTTCCCCGACCCCGAGGGACTCAGTAACAACATACATGTGGATCAGTTGGTAGAATCAGTCGTCTCTCAAGCAGAAGGTCGAGGGTTCGATTCCCAGCTCCTGCAGCCTCTTGTCCCGTGTGTCCTTGGGCAACACATTTTAACCTCGAGTGAGTCAGCAGCGTGTGAATGTGAGGACATGAATGACTTCTGATGGACTCTTCCATCAGTGTGTGAAGAGCTCTGAGTCGTCAGAAGATTCATAAATGATCGAGTCCAGACCGTCCCTGTCTGACTGGAGAGGAGGGGTCTCAGGGGAGACGTGACGTAGAGACAGCAGAGTCCCACGCTGTAACCAGAACGTTAGCTTTCACATAAATGCTGTAAGCAACTTCCAATATATCTACGAGGAAGAACAAGAACCAGAAAACGTCATCAATAGGACGTCAAATGATTTCATTGTGTTTGACAACGATTAATCAATTCCATCGCATGTTTGCTATTCCATTATTTCGCTTTTTAAAGATAAAAAATGTCAGGCTTTTATTTTGAAATGAGCTGAGAGCACTTTAAACAAATAATGATAAAAACATTAATAAAACTACCTTCTGTTTGCTTTTATCTTCAGATTCAGGAAGGATCTTCTGGTAGATGGAAAGTTAGGACAGGAAGTTAGGCACAGAAACAGGAAGTGGTTAGGGATCCCCTATGGATCCCACGGTGTGGTCACACAGCTCAAAGGAATGTTAACAAAGGTCAAAGGTCAATGTGTGATGGGGAGCCTGAAGGGACAAAAAGCTTGAGATTAACTACGACGAGTTGAAAGAGTTAATTTATTCGCTGAGTTAATTGAGATTTACTCGTGTATTCTGACTGCTCTAATGATGACGCAGCTTCATGGCGTGCACAGAGCTCCCCGTGGTCGTGGCCGTATACCGTCCATGGTCATGCACCAAGATATCCTGCCGTGGAAAACGTTGGATCATAGTGACACAGTTGGCTGTTTTTGTTTCTCATGCAGCTCACGAAACAAATTCCAGGATGTGTTTTTTTTGTTGGGGGGGGGGGGCAGGGGGGACGGGGGGGTATTGGACAGGAAAGCTGCAGAGAGAGACAGGAAGTGCTTGGAGGAGAGTGAGCGGGTGTGAAAAAGGGGGTGTAGAGGGTCAGATTTGCCCGAGGCCATCTGGCGCTCCAGTTTCAGGAAGTTTTCGGGAGTTTATTTTATTGTGAAAGCACCGTCTGCTTCTCCGTGCAGAGTCTGCTTCAGCTTGTACCTGGAGGCTCCCTCGTCTGTTCATCAGTGATTACTCAAAGTCATCACTGACACGTTTACGATGGTTTACGAGGGTCGACTGGCTGAAACGCTTCGACACAAAGATGATGACGTTCAGCGGAACACGAGGCCTCGTGCACACGCAGGCGTGTAGTTTTAAAAACACAGAGGTTCTTCTGAGTGTTTCGGACTCAAACTGTGTTTGAAACTCTCCTTCAGGGTGAAGAGGTTCAGAAACTCTGTTTGAGATGTTTCTGTGTCGACGCTGTCACTTTAGTTTACATGAGATTAGTGCGATGGCAGACGTACTCAAACTAGCTCTGCTGCTAATGTTGCTAACTAGACTTTTTGCACGCTCACACACACACACACACACACACATTTACCCTCCCACTATGTGGACGAGCAGGGACGCCTGATTGGACGAGGTCACTGTTTCATATAACACTCCCATGTCTGTGTGACCCGGCCTGAGTTAGGTTATCACTAAACAGTCGCTTTATGCTGTCTGTTAGAGCGTAGTTTTTTCTGATTGCTAATAAAGCTATTTTCATTATAACAGAAAAACAAACTAGACTGCCTGAACATTTGTAAAAAGAAATCCTGCCACATGTAATACAGCGACCAACTGACCGCAGAACAAACCGGAGAGATTGAGACCATGGAGTCATGGGAGGTAAAGAGAAAAGAAAAACTGAGCCAGTGTAAAAAGTGTCTCAGTAAATCGATGTTTCTGATTCTAACCGACAAAATCCTGAATCTCATCGGTGTGTTTATCCTCAACACAAAGATCAAAGCTTCGATATCAGCCACGAGGAAAGAGACGGAATTTTGTACTTTGCCAAAAAACTGCCAAAGCCACTGCACCCCCATAATCACACGAACAAGCCTTTTTCCCTTCATGACATCACAAAGGGCAGTAGCCCCTCCCCCAGGTGGGTGACACTCCCACAGCTAGGTGTTTGTTCTGCCCTCTGAGTCTGCCTTCTCACCGTAAACAATAGGACATGGAGCCAGAAAGCAGCGAGTACACCCGAGCCCTTCCAGAGAGGGGGCGTGGTCAGACACAGCTCATTTACATATTTAAAGCTACAGACACAGAAACAGCCTGTTCTGAGCAGGGCTGAAATAGAGGGGTTTATAGACATGATCAAATACAGGATCAGAGTGGATTTACAACAACACACTTCACACACATGATGAAGAGGAGCGAGAACACTGATTTCACCTGAAGAGGAGGAGGAGATCATGTGACCTTTAACATATGAGAGGGAGCAAATGAAAAACCACATTCACTGTTCTTTCCTGCATTAGAGATGAGATCGAAACCTGCATGAATAATTCTACATGCTGCTTCGAGCCTGTTTGACATGAATGCTCCTGAAGATATGTGCTCCGTTGATAGTACAGACTGCATCTTTAATTAGCTTCTTTTTTGTTATTTTATTTATTTATTTACCCATGATGCATTGCAACTGCAGAGCCAGGTGTGCAATAAGTTTCTTTGCGGGCACAGATTTTAGTTTGTTTCCTCCTTACAACGTTTACATCTGCAGGATTGTTGTGGATCAGTTGCTATAGAAACCCTGTGGACCTATCCTCCACCCCCCCCCCCCCCCCCCCCCCCGTTATTTCCACACTTTGTAAAAAAAAAAATAAAGACCAGGAACTGTTAAAAAAAATATATAAAGAAAAGCTTCATGTGTGAACATTAGCAGGGCCATGGTTTAACTGTGTGAGCGTGTTCACTGTCCGTGTCGGCTTCAGGTTGTGTTACAGCCAATAAAGGCGTCACAAAGCAGCGCTTCTCTGGGTTTCATTTCAGGAGTTTTAAAGAAGATGGATCACATGAAATCCAGGAATATACAGTGCCTTGCGAAAGTATTCGGCCCCCTTGAACTTTTCGCCACAATAATTTTGCACGCCCAATTTTTCAGTTTTTTATTTGTTAAAAATGTTTGAAATATCCAATAAGTTTCGTTTCACTTCATGAATGTGTCCCACTTGTTGATTCTTCACAAAAAATTACAGTTATAAATCTTTATGTTTGAAGCCTGAAATGTGGCAAAAGGTCGAAAAGTTCAAGGGGGCCGAATACTTTCGCAAGGCACTGTAATTAAACGCAGGTGTTTGAGTATTAAATATTAGTCAGGAGTTTTCCAAACAAAAACTGAATCCAATGAAACAGCTGTTCATGATGTTTTTATTGTTATTATATTGCTCTGGTGAATGGAAAGAGCAAACCACAGTGATTTACATCAGCAGAATCTAAGTGAAAAGTGAACGTACTGATTGTGGAAGTGAGCGAGCAGTCAATCAGTTTGTTTTGTTGTTTTGTGCAAAAGGCTTCCCCCCGGGTTTATTGTTTATTGAATTATGCTTCGTCAGATTTGTGCAGAGACAGTTCAGATCGATACAGGTGACGAGGTCATCATCAATCTTTCAGTCACCGTTTACAGGAAAGATCTGAAGAAGCCTTTCACATAAAGAATGGTTTATAAAGAATCATAAACAAAGTTGTGCTGGTGAGACGAGAGCCCTCGATGAACCGATGGAGACAAACATTTTAAATCAATCAGAGAAACGACGAGTCCTTTGTGTCCCTGATGAGATTAAGTCCCCGCTCTCTCCTGACTCTCTCCGAGTCGTGGAGAGGAAACGTTTAAAGTTTGTCGACCACTGAGAGAGGATGGATCTGCAGCCTGCCGACGTTTGGTATGTACATTTATTCACTGAAGTGATGGATGATGTGTCTCAAGTGTCGTCTCTTGGTGAAGGATCTTTGCTGTGGTTTCATGTTGACTCGATCAGGCTGCATTTAGAGACAATACAAAATGTTTCAACAAGAAACAGTCTGTTCATCCTCCGACACGATGTCTGAGATCATGAACTGTTAAATATCCTTTTAAACATGTTTGGTCCCAGCTCATAGTAAAACAAATCCTGCCCCCTGCTGGTTTCTTGTTTACATCATAACATCTGATTCATCAGGACTGGAGCAACTATGTGTTTAATAGTTTTAAAGAGTTCACCTTCTTCTTCTTTTTGTACAGAGAAGTAGAAAGGTTTGTTTGGACTACATTCATCAGCTCCTGACTGTGCACGACTCAGCTGACAGACTGTTATTATTAACTACTTTTGTGTTTTTACAATAACAAGTAGAACATATCATCTGACATGATCTACATTTGTATTAGTTTTCTTGGAGGGCATCTTGTGACCCACCTCTTGGTATCTCCAAACCCCCAGGTGGTCCCAACCCCCCTCTTTAGCAAACACTGTGCTCGGACAGTCCCGGCTTGAAATGGAGGTTTTTGTGGTTTTTCCACTGTTCTGCTTGTCGTTGACACAACCGTAGACTGTTTATGCTTAGATCTACAGTTCAGGGGACCGTATACCAACAGGCTTCAGATTCTAGGGTCTGTTGGGGTCCAATAGGCAAAGGTTCATTCGGGGCCCCTTCAAATTAATTATCCTCAAACGGATAACTCCTCTTCATTTTCCCTCTGACACCCAGACCGGAGAGCTCTCCAAATATACTGAAATATATTTAAAGAGAGGTTAAGCTGTCAGTCCAGGACTTAGCGGAGATTTTAAGTTTTACACATGGGCATGGTCATCAATACAGAAGAGGATTAGTTCCACTGAAATCTTTTTTTGGTTCTGACTCTTTTTTTTATTTGACTATAAATTCACGATTCTGAGATTAAAGTCAAAATTAAAAAAGAAAAAAAGTCAGATGCAGTTTTCAGTGGCCCTAATCCTCTTCCGTACAATTTAAATCTAGGGTTTACAGATTATTATTATTTTAACTTTATTAAACATTTATGGTTTACAGAAGTTTTTTTTTATTGTTGCCGCTGCTTTACCGGGAAATATGATTTAATCAAAAATTCAAGCTGAGGCGTTATTCTTCTAAGAAGCGCTTGTTATATACACCGCAACATCCCGGGTGGAACACGCGGAGTTAGACGCTAAAACAACAATGTTGACCATCTACACCGCCCGCTTCGGGAAACTTCTGGCGTACGGCGGTCACATCATCGAACAATCCTGTAAGTCAAAGTTGAAAGAACGCATTGCGTCGAGCTCCGCCATTGGCTAGTTGAGCCTAACGTAAAGGTTTCAATGAGCCGCCATATTGGGAAGCCAAACCTCTTTCATTCGGCAGAGAAAGGACAGGAAACACTTGAGAGGAGTTTACGGAGTCTGGATTCAAACATCCTCACAGGGGACACCTAAGTGCCGGTTCGTCTCCGGTCTTTCATTACCGAGTTTTGCGCGACTTTTGCTGCAATGGCGACCGCGACTCCGACCGGTCAGAGGAGCACGTGCGGCGGCGGCACCCCATTGAGCCCGACCAGGATCACCAGGCTGCAGGAGAAGCAGGACCTGCGGGACCTCAACGACCGCCTGGCCGTGTACATCGACAAGGTCCGCAGCTTGGAGTCCGAGAACGACGTCCTCCACCTCCAGATCAGTGAGAAGGAGCACGTGAGGAGCCGCGAGGTGTCCGGTCTGAAGGCGCTCTACGAGAATGAGCTCGCGGACGCCCGGAGGAGCCTGGATGAGTCCTCCAAGGAGCGGGCCTGGCTCCAGATCGAGCTGGGAAAGAGCAGAGCGGACCATGATCAGCTCTTGCAGAAGTAAGCCTCTCTAACGTTAATCACACGTGACTGTCTTAACGCGGACACGAGCTCAACACCGCGAGCTAACCGCTAAAACACACATAATATTATTAGATATTTTTTGTTTTTACTTTATTAAACATTACTTATAAGAGTACACGTGTGGTAAACAGATTTTTTTTTTAACATCATCACATTTAGTAAATTATTGGCACGTTAAACCTAACGGCTATAATCGGCACTTTGAGTTTCGAGCCGTTAGTGAGGCTTTACGCACGCGACTCTGTGCGCGAGCTTACGTTTCTTCTCGACCGAGAGCGTCACTCAAACTCATCCTAAAAACAAAAATATTTTTAAATGTAACTTTATAGTCCTTCAGCTCTCTACATCAATCATTTTTCGATGTCCAGACAGTGAAATAAATGATGTTTGTTTTGAATGCTCGGCAGCCGTTACCCGCCCACCTTTGTCTGCCTGCAGCTTCAACACAAACACTATTAAACCCGCGTTTAAAGTCCGAACTGCGGTCATATAATCCTCTACAATGATCATATAATCCTCTCAAATCATCAACAATACAAACACATGACAACTAACAGGAGAAACGTTAATATACAACTAAACACCTCAGGGGGGTTCAGCCTGTCTGACTGCCCCTGAAGGTGTCGTGATGCCTTCAGTGTCTGCTGTAGTAGTCTGGTCAGAACAAAAGGCGAGAACACAGGTGCAGAAAACACGTTTTCAGTTTATTAACGGGGGAAAAAGAGCATTTTATTGACTTATTTCTACGTGTTGTAACATTGTTGACATAGAGTTGAAAATAGTTTTTTTATATCATATAAAAAAATCAACCCTAGCTGACCTCTGGACTTAATTATTTATTCTCCTATGCTGCAGCTGTTTGCACCTTTTCTTCATTGTAATTATTTACCGGTACATGTCACTACATATTTGTTAATGCACATGTTTTTTACATACTCATAGTCTGGATACACACGGGTACATGTTCCTGAATGTGTACATGTTATATGTCATATATTACTTATTGTCCTGTAGTTGTTTTTTATTGTACACGATAGCGTTTGCATATTTCTGTGTATTATATCTTCACGTTTAAATATTTTCTATATGCTAGGATTATATTCTGAGTCAGAGTTTTTCTAATGCCTGGGATTAATAAAGTAAAAAAATAAAATGTGTGATTATACAACACATATTGATCTCTACTTGTCAGGATTTAAATCTATTTTGGAGCTGAATAACAAACGGGATGAATCTTCCTCATTGTGTTGTTGAACCTCCACTGACATCCTGACACACTGCAAACATGGACGTTTGTATTGGAAAGAAGGACTTTCATGCCACCCACCCGTTTAAACCTGCCGTGTGTGTGTGTGTGTGTCACGAGCGAACAGCTGCAGCTAGCAGCTGTTGGCCTGCAGTGGATGAATGAACAATGTGAGCGGGTTAAATGTCTTCTTCACCGTTAACTTTTCCTCCTAAATAAAGTGGCGTCTTCCCTTCTTGTAGCGTGCAGCAGTGTGACACACACACACAGTGTGACACACACACACAGTGTGACACACACCGCCGTGTTAAACGCCTCATAGAGATGAAAAGTGATTGGAGCATGTCACCGTTGATGCTAAACGAACATCCCAGATCCTCGAGGAAACATTAACACACACACACACACACACGTGCTGCAGTCAGGTGCTGTGGTGTGTTGTTGAACAGAGAAAGTACTGTGAGGTGTGTGTGTGTGTGTGTGTGTGTGTGTGTGTGTACGCCCTGACAGCAGATCACAGGTGGCAGGACGCTTGTTTGAGTCTGTGGTCTGTCAGCCAGTTGACGCTGCCATTTACTTTATAATGATTTTTACACACACACACACACACACACACACACACACACCTTGTGAAGAAGTAGTTTAAAGAGCATATTGCAGGTTAAAAATTTTTTTGAATTAATATTTTATATAGTCTGTTAATGGCTGTAAAATAAGTAGGTTATTTTTTTAATATGTTCTACAACACATAAGTGCTCTAATCTAATTTAGAGGAGAAAGTGGCTGTTTTTAGCATAGCCGTTTAGAACGTGCTTTTTTTTCAACAACGCGTCACATGACGTAACATAAGGGACTCCCGTTCTCTGACTCTGCTTTGATCGGCTTCATGCGTCTGTGTATGAATGAATGAATGAAGCCTTTATTGCCCCTGGGGGAACTTGTCTTGCACAGAGAGCATGAAACACTTTACAAACAAACATTTAGAAGGCAGCACAAAAGAATTAAAGCACAAAAAACAGGATAAAACATGATTAAAGAGGAGTAATGATACGTGGTAGTGAGTGAGAACAGACAGGATGCCTCCCTGCAGCACACACTCTTCACTGCAATAGTTTGTAACTTGCGCGGCGCACATTCGTGTGCACAGTGTAAGTGGCTTGATTATTCATAGTGTGTTTTGGTGAATTATTCCCACAACCTCAGAAACCATCGAACACACACGTTGAATATTTCGGCATCAGACACAAAAGCATTTCCTTATTAATGATTTAAATCTCTGGCTGTTTAACATCAAATATTATATACACAGCGTTTAATGATTTGATCTGCTGGAATCCTCTGTTATATTCTCTAGTGTGAGCGTAATAGACACCGGACAGTCTGTATTAATATATGTAGTCATACGATTTATTAAAAATCCAACTCTGTTACAAGAGAGCGCGTGTATGTGTGTGTGTGCGTGTGTGTGTGTGCGTGTGTGCGTGTGTGTGTGTGTGTGCGTGTGTGCGTGTGTGTGTGTGTGTGTGTGTGCGTGTGAGTGCGCAGTGGGGAAAGACGGAACGCGCAGTTTGGAAACGAAACGAAACACAACCTTTACTTCTGTCGGTCCTCTATCCCATTAAAATGTTCAACTTTTTGTAGTAGCCTAATATATGTGCACGTATTAAACTGTGGAGTGTGTGCGCTGTTGTGCATGTTTGTGTGGATTACGTGCGCTGTGAACTCACGTCAGGAGAATCCTGCACCTGTATTTTCTATAACAACGTGAGCACTGGGCTGCATCAGGAATAAACAATAAAGACATAGTGCTGCATTTGCACAGGCTGTAATCGGGTTCTATGTCTGTCTGTCTCTGTCTCTGTCTCTCTCTGTCTCTGTCTGTCTCTCTCTCTCTCGCTCTGTCTCTGTCTGTCTCTCTCTCTCTGTCTCTCTCTCTCTCTCTCGCTCTCTCTCTCTCTCGCGCACAGCGCGGCACCGTAATACGTTGTACAGATTTGCCGTTTTTACAAGCAGCTCCCATACAATGTAAAGGTGAATGATCGGCACTTGCACCTTCTACAAATTGTTTTTTAATGGATTGAATGTGATTACAAACTTTATATATGCTGATGTGAACACAGCACAAGCCCATATATGGCGAGCTGACACCTGTCACTCAGCAGGACGCCTGCTCCGGGTCTCTCCTCACACCACAGCTTCTCTCCTGAGGCCGTTATTCCTCTAATCCTGCCTGTTTCTGTTCTCTATCACATCTAACAGGTTCAGAATAATAAGCCAGTGGACCATTATATGTAAAGGAATACATGTTTTCTTCCTATTTATTGACGGGAGTGACACTCGGATCCATGATTTTCTATGTTAAACAGACGGGGATTCAGCGGGACTCCCTTATGTTACGTCACAGCCGAATGTGGAAGTAAAAAGCAAAGACGTGCGAACACGTACTAAAACGTCTCCAGGAGACCCTGTGGGTTATTAATTTCAGAATTTCTTTAAAAACAGTATTGTTAACGTATTTTCCTATGATTAGTTAAGTTTTGTCTTTAACCTGCAATATGCTCTTTAAGTTTAAAATCGCAGCTCGTTGAGTGTGTGTGGACGTTAAATGTTATTTCCTGTAGATGTAGGTGAAGTAATCTGTCCCTGAAGTGTGTGCAGAATAGTTTGGTTCATGGCGTGCGCTGAGATCCCGTGATGATCCGCTTCCCGCCCAGCTGATGTTTGTCAGTGAAAAGGGAGCGAGCGCACATACTTCACTACATTCCTCTCATAGTTCGTCCACTCCAGCCGTCCTCCTCCTCCTCCTCCTCCGCTCGTCCTAACCCGAGGCAGCCGTCCCCGCCCGGCTCCAATAACAGGCTGATTTATACTCACAAGCCCACGGACACAGACGCACCGTTGACTCGGCTCCCCCGGCGCTCAGCCTGCAGACGGACGCACGGCGTGTTAGTGAAGTCATGCAGCACCTTCTGTATCTGTGTGTGTGTGTGTGTGTGTGTGTGTGTGTTTAAAGTGTCTGCACCGTTACACACACAGACTCTCCTTCCATCATTCAATAGATACTCTTCAGTGTTATTCAGGCTCTTCTCCTCTTCTGCCACTAGAGGGCGCTGTTGATTTTAAACTGGTCCAACTAGGAACCCGTTTGCTCTCTGCGAGGCCTCAGGCACACGCCGGTCTGTTTATATTTCCTGTTTGTTCTTAGCCGTGGCGTGCAGAGTGTGGAGGCCGACCTGAGGTCTGGACTACTGAGCGGGATCTGAGCTTAGGGGGGTCACTTCAGGGTTCACTCTGGGCTTTCAGTCCTACGAGGGTCGATGACTTTTTACCTGGGTACATCACCATGGTAACTGATGCTAAACACCTGACCTGCTCTGGAGCAGGTTAAAGCTCCGCCCACTGACCAATCAGATCTTTAGATGGTGGAGCTGATGGAGAGGAGGGAGGACACTTCATGATTTGACATTAGACTATAGTCTGTTTAGTTGTTGATGATGTTTCACTGATATCCTTCAACAGAGACTGAAGAAAGCTCCGGAACATTTCAGTTAAAGATGTAAAATAATGAATGTTTTCTTCTTCATGTTGAATGTGTCCTGCTCTGTTTGTGATGAGCTGCAGTTTAACCACTTTAAAGAGTCAGAGCGAAGAAACGAGTTCTTAGAGTCAGTTCTAAGGTGAACTAACCACGGGACAAATACAAGCTGAAGTTTTTACTTTTTGTCCTTCCTGCAGCTGTGTCTCTCTGCAGCCTGTTTGTCTCAACCTATTTATATCAGTAATATAGTTTGTAGTTTGTGTAAATATGTTTGTAGATATGACAATCTGCTGACGGCAGACACGGTGATGATTGTGATTGGTTAAATGACACTAACTCCGCCCCCTTTTACATGAACGCGCTCTTGGTAACCCGGGTTGATGGATCAGGTTGATAACCGGCATCGTAGGACTGATAATCATCATCTCTGATGTCAGAGTTTGTTAAACCAGATCACCCACAGAGACCCTGATATGTTGGACTCTCTCCGTAGTCCAGACCTCTGGATCTTTGAGCACAGCTGTTGGCGTTGACGGGTCGGAGGCTGCAGAGGTTATGGAGGATCATTCCTGCAGATAGTGATCTGGAAGGAGCAGAGCGGTCTGGCAGCATTTTGTTCTAGAAGATGCAGAAACGTTTGTATGTAGGCCGTCGGGTTAAACTGGAGCGTTCACTGCACAGACGTGTTTCCATGTTCCATGCAGGGACGACACTGCTAACGCTAGCCACACAGTCTCCTACACGCTTTGCTCAGGTTTGACTGGCCGCTAATGAAGAACACGTGAAGAAGAAGAGAAGCACAAACAGCCTCTCCAGCAGGTGTCTGGGGTCAGTTCAGCTTCGAACACGCTGATAAAATGAATATAAAGATGGTGTCATCACCCGGAGGAGGAGATCGTGGTTGCTAGGCAACAGAAAACAGGTTCTCAAAGGACGCGAGTGATCGTGATGTCAATGAGATGACATCGTTTGATTGAGGTGGAGCACCCTGCGTGGTGCGTTCAAGGACATCAGTCACAAAGATGAGTATTAAGATAAAGTCAACAAATCCACTCATCTCTCTCTCTCTCCCCCCTCTGTCTCTCTCTCTCTCTCCCCCCTCTGTCTCTCTCTCTCTCTCCCCCCTCTGTCTCTCTCTCTCTCTCCCCCCTCTGTCTCTCTCTCTCTCTCCCTCTGTCTCTCTCTCTCTCTCCCTCTGTCTCTCTCTCTCTCTCTCCCCCCTCTGTCTCTCTCTCTCTCTCCCCCCTCTGTCTCTCTCTCTCTCTCCCCCCTCTGTCTCTCTCTCTCTCTCCCCCCTCTGTCTCTCTCTCTCTCTCCCTCTGTCTCTCTCTCTCTCTCCCTCTGTCTCTCTCTCTCTCTCTCCCCCCTCTGTCTCTCTCTCTCTCTCCCCCCCCCTCTGTCTCTCTCTCTCTCCCTCTGTCTCTCTCTCTCTCTCCCCCCTCTGTCTCTCTCTCTCTCTCTCCCTCTGTCTCTCTCTCTCTCTCCCTCTGTCTCTCTCTCTCTCTCCCTCTGTCTCTCTCTCTCTCCCTCTGTCTCTCTCTCTCTCTCCCTCTCTCTCTCTCTCCCTCTGTCTCTCTCTCTCTCTCTCCCTCTGTCTCTCTCTCTCTCTCCCTCCCTCTGTCTCTCACTCTCTCTCCCTCCCTCTGTCTCTCTCTCTCTCTCCCTCTGTCTCTCTCTCTCTCTCCCCCCTCTGTCTCTCTCTCTCTCTCCCTCTGTCTCTCTCTCTCTCTCCCTCTGTCTCTCTCTCTCTCTCTCCCTCTGTCTCTCTCTCTCTCTCCCCCCCTCTGTCTCTCTCTCTCTCTCCCTCTGTCTCTCTCTCCCTCTGTCTCTCTCTCTCTCTCCCTCTGTCTCTGTCTCTCTCTCCCTCTGTCTCTCTCTCTCTCTCCCTCTGTCTCTCTCTCTCTCTCCCTCTGTCTCTCTCTCTCTCCCTCCCTCTGTCTCTCTCTCTCTCTCTCCCCCCCTCTGTCTCTCTCTCTCTCTCCCCCCTCTGTCTCTCTCTCTCTCCCTCCCTCTGTCTCTCTCTCTCTCTCTCCCTCCCTCTGTCTCTCTCTCTCTCTCTCCCTCCCTCTGTCTCTCTCTCTCTCTCTCCCCTCTCTCTCTCTCTCTCTCTCTCTCCCCCCTCTGTCTTTCTCTCTCTCTCCCCCCCCCCCCCTCTGTCTCCTCCCCCCCCCTCTCTCTCTCTCCCCCCTCTCTCGCTGTCTCAGCTTCGGTAAGAAGGAGTCTGAGGCGGCCGGCGCTCAGGCCCGGCTGAAGGATGTGGAGGCTCAGCTGAACTCTAAGGACGCCATGTTGAGCACGGCGCTGTCTGAGAAGAGGAGCCTGGAGGCCACGCTGGCCGAGATGCAGGAGCAGCTGCAGGAGGTACCAACACCTTCTGTTAGCTGTCATACCTGGGGGGGGGGGGGGTTTAATCATAATAAAGTCTGTGACTTGTCCTAACTGCTTCCTGTTTCCTGTTTCCTGTCAGCTGGACACCGGTCTGGCTCAGGCCAAGAAGCACCTGGCCGATGAGATGCTGCTCCGCGTGGACCTGGAGAACCGCTGCCAGAGTTTGACCGAGGAGAAGGAGTTCCGCCACAACATGCACGAGGAGGTGAGCAGCCAATCAGAGAAGAGAGGAGTGAATGAGGACAGGGTGAAACCACGAGTGTCCTCTCTGAATGTGTGTGTGTGTGTGCAGGAGGTGAAGGAGGCCCGGCACCGGTACGAGTCCCGCCTGGTGGAGGTGGACTCTGGACGGAAGGAGGAGTACGAGTACAAACTGACTCAGGCTCTGAGCGACATGAGGGCTCAGAACGAGGAGCAGATCATGATCTACAAGGAGAACATGGAGAGCACCTACCTCACCAAGGTACCAGCTCTCTCTCTCACACACACACACACACACACACACACACACACACACACACACAGCCTCATCTTCACCGTCTGCCCTCCGTACATCAAACAGGAAGTCAGGATACAGAGAGCCTGCGTGTCATACAGCATTGCAGGCTGCATGTGTGAACTTGTGGTTTCATGCAGTGTGCAGAGAACAAAGGTCGTCAGGAGGTCAAACGGCCTGACCGTGCACAAAGACTCCCTGCACAAAATCTAATATAATATAAATCTGTAAACACTGATGCTCCATCTGCAGCCTGTTGCTAAACGAGCTAAATGACCTGCAGCAGCACAAACGGCGTGTCACACACACACACGCAGAGAAGCCAAAAACACAGACGCGTCCTCTGAGTGACTTCCTGAGCGTCAGGAAGTGAGCAGAGCGCCTCGGTTCCTCTTTCTCTCCGTGCAGAGGAGGAAGCGCTCTCTGACTCCTCATTTGATGTTTGTCCACACAGCTGGAGGATCTTCATCGCCTGTCCGAGATGAACGGAGCGTCAGCCAACATGGCCCGAGAGGAGCTGAGGGAGTCGGCGCTGAGGATCGAGAGTCTGAGCGCCCAGCTGACCGGCCTGCAGAAGGAGGTGAGAGACCGACAGTCATCCTGAGAGCTTCTCTTCATGCTCTCTTCTTTGTCGAGGAGCGTTAATAGAGACTGTGCTGAAGTTTGTGTCTGCTCGTCCCTCTGCTGTCAGACTCGTGGTTGGCGTGAGCGTATCTCGGAGCTGGAGGCGGCGCTCACTCAGGAGAAGGATTTGAGCCGCAGGATGCTGGCAGAGAAAGACATGGAGATGGCCGAGATCCGCGCCAAGATGCTGCAGCAGCTCAACGAGTACGAGCAGCTGCTGGACGTCAAACTGGCCCTCGACATGGAGATCAACGCCTACCGGAAACTTCTGGAGGGAGAGGAGGAGAGGTGAGGACACGAGGAGGAGGAGGGGACGACTTCCTCCTGTGACGTAGATCTGAACTTTTCTGATTCCCTGTCCTCAGACTGAAGCTGTCTCCCAGCCCGTCCTCTCGGGTCACCGTGTCTCGAGCGTCCAGCAGCCGCAGCGTTCGCACCACTCAGGGGAAGAGGAAGCGCGTGGACGTGGAGGAGCAAGAGGCCAGCAGCTCGGTGTCCATCGCCCACTCGGCCTCGGCCTCCGGACCCGTCTGCGTGGACGAGATCGACACGGACGGGAAGTTCATCAGTCTGCAGAACAGCGGAGACGAGGTGAGACGTCGGACACTTTGAGTCCCTGAAGGTTTGTGACCACATGCGTCCCATTTATTCAACGTTTAAATGTTGCGTTCAGGACCAGGCCATGGTGGGATACGAGATGATCAAGACTATTGGAAATGAGACGGCCACCTACAAGTTCACTCCTAAATACGTGCTGAAAGCCGGACAGAAAGTCACGGTGAGTCTTTACAACATCCACCTGGACACAAAGGCTCTGTGTGTGTGTGTGTGTGTGTGTGTGAGAGATGATGTGTGTGTGTGTGTGTGTGAGAGATGATGTGTGTGTGTGTGTGTGTGTATGAGATGATGTGTGTGTGTGTGTGAGATGAATCCCGGTCCGACCGTGTGTTTGTGGCGTGCAGGTTTGGGCCTCTGACGCAGGTGTGAGCTCCAAACCCCCCGCAGACCTGGTGTGGAAGAACCAGAGCTCCTGGAGCTCCGGGGAGGACGTCCACGTGGTGCTCATCAACCCTCAGGGAGAGGTCAGGACACGCACACGCACACACACACACGCACACACACACACTTTCTGCACACACACACACACGTAAGGTCTGCACGCACACACACACACACACACACACACACACACACACACACACACACACACACACACACACACACAGTCCAAAAGAAAGATTTCTGGATTTTACTCTTGTTGTATTTTGATGTGTGTGTGTGTGTGTGTTTCAGGAGGTGGCGAAGAGAACCACCACATACACGACTGAAGCTGTGGAGGAGGAGGAGGAAGATGATGACGAAGAGGCTGAGGAAGAATTCCTCCAGCAGCAGCAGGTGAGACAAAGACGCACTTTGAGTTCGAACTCTGCAGATCATTTTGAACTGTCGAGCTACAAAACAGACAGTGTGTGAAGTGCCTTCAACCTGCATTCTATGAAATGACCAGCAGGGGCAGTAGACCATAAACATTTTCCTCTCAAGTCTTCAACACAGCGTGACTTTCATGAACTCAGTCGTACTTCCTTCCACGTGTTCACACTCAATCACACAAACACCGTGATGACGTGTGTCTGAGTATCTGAGCTCATCGTTCCTGTTTGACAGATTAAAAATGTTGATTAAATATTATTTTTAACTCCGATTATTGGGCGCCTTGCCTTCGTGTTGTTGTTGCCGTGGTAACAAAACGGGCCCCCCTCCTGATGTGTGTGTGTGTGTGTGTGTGTTTGCAGGGAGACCCTCGCACAGCTAAGAGAGGCTGCTCCATCATGTGATCACTCCGCACCAACCAGGCTCCTCCTCCTCCTCCTCCTCCTCCTCTGAGCCAGTCTGCTGCCAACTGTAATACTAGAACTATTTTTCTATCTTTTGTAGCGTATTTCAATAAAATGTCTGGATTTTATTTTGTCTCAATTTCACACAAAAGTACAAAAACAGTTTTTCAGTAGAAGAAATGGAAGAACATATCGACACCGCTTTGTAGATTTTACTGATGAAAACATTCGACAACCAGCTGATGTCAGACGGGCGGCGAGTTTTTGCCATGTCATTTTTTAAAATAGATTTTAATTTTGTTATTTTATTATATATTTTATTATGGATGCTTCATTTTTGGCCTTTAAAACCACAAGGAAAGCAACAAAGACGTCAGCGACACTTTCAGTCATTAGATCACTTTACAACTAAAAGAGATGAACACTAGAATCTCAGCAGGGGAGAGATTCACTTCCTTAAAGGAGCAATATGTAACTCTGACCCCTAGTGTTTAAAATAGGTACTGCAGTCTAAACCCTGGACTCTTCAAAGCCCCGCCTACCTTCTCTGGTCCAATCAGATCCAGAGCATTCAGGAGCAGAATCTAAAGTTAGAAGGAGGACATACTGGCTGCTGCATTGTTTCCTTCATGATCACACAGGAAGAGAGCAGCTCTCTGATTGGCTGATTGATCACACAGGAAGAGAGCAGCTCTCTGATTGGCTGATTGATCACAGAGGAAGGATTTCTTCCATATTGCTCCTTTAAGTTTCTTCCTGGGATGAGTTTGAACCTGAACGTGACAAAAAGTCGGATCTAAAAAACGTTGAAACCTTTTGGGCGAGTTTCTGCTCGTATGATGAGAAGTAAAACTGAAACTAGCAAACCATGATTGTATGATTGTATTCAAAGAAAGTGTTTGAAGTGTGATTGCAGATGTTTAACCCCGTGTGTGTGTGTGTGTGTCGTTTTCCTTGCTCCAGAACGATGTGACACACTCGGGTTTAAACGCTGCAGACGTTTCTCTCTCTCTTTGAATACGTGTTGCACCACTAATAAAAAGTGTTGATTGTATTCTTAACTTTTGCTCTTTGAACTGTTTGAAGTAAATTTTGTGTTGGTGTGTTTAAGTGCATGCTCTGACTTGTAGCCTTTGTAGTTGAATGATTAAATGTTTTTCTTGTACCTGCGTCTCTTTCTTCACTCGCACACGTACGAAGCTGTGAACCAACTTCTTCACAACAACTTTCTTTTTCTGCTTTCATGTCGACTGAAGATGTGTAATGATTGTGCAACAAGCAATGTCGGTTTCCCAACACACACACACACACACACACACAGCGCTGTTCTTTAGTTTCTCTTTACTCTGCTGCAGCCTCTACCATCAGTGTGTGAAAAGGACATCAACAGTTTAGTAGGACACTTTTTATTTTAAGTTAAATAGTCAAACAGATAAAAACATCACAACATAATGCTTTAATAAAATAGTCTTTGGTATAAATCGTGCTCTTTATCAAATACTGTAATTATAAATGAAAAGTGCGAATACTGTCCATGAACCTCTCAGCAGAGTCTGAGTGCACGGACCAACGACTCGAGAGTATTTTAAAACATGAAACTTTACATCAAACCTTTTCAGCACCTCCTGATAAACAACGATTATCTGAAACAGCCGGAGCCTCATTCTGTTTCACACCTGCTGCAGACGTTACAGCCTGTTTACATGCTGCAGACGTTACAGCCTGTTTACCTGCTGCAGACGTTACAGCCTGTTTACCTGCTGCAGACGTTACAGCCTGTTTACATGCTGCAGACGTTACAGCCTGTTTACCTGCTGCAGACGTTACAGCCTGTTTACCTGCTGCAGACGTTACAGCCTGTTTACCTGCTGCAGACGTTACAGCCTGTTTACCTGCTGCAGACGTTACAGCCTGTTTACCTGCTGCAGACGTTACAGTCTGTTTACCTGCTGCAGACGTTACAGCCTGTTTACCTGCTGCAGACGTTACAGCCTGTTTACCTGCTGCAGACGTTACAGTCTGTTTACCTGCTGCAGACGTTACAGTCTGTTTACCTGCTGCAGACGTTACAGCCTGTTTACCTGCTGCAGACGTTACAGCCTGTTTACCTGCTGCAGACGTTACAGCCTGTTTACCTGCTGCAGACGTTACAGCCTGTTTACCTGCTGCAGACGTTACAGCCTGTTTACCTGCTGCAGACGTTACAGTCTGTTTACCTGCTGCAGACGTTACAGCCTGTTTACCTGCTGCAGACGTTACAGTCTGTTTACCTGCTGCAGACGTTACAGTCTGTTTACCTGCTGCAGACGTTACAGCCTGTTTACCTGCTGCAGACGTTACAGTCTGTTTACCTGCTGCAGACGTTACAGTCTGTTTACCTGCTGCAGACGTTACAGCCTGTTTACCTGCTGCAGACGTTACAGCCTGTTTACCTGCTGCAGACGTTACAGTCTGTTTACCTGCTGCAGACGTTACAGCCTGTTTACCTGCTGCAGACGTTACAGTCTGTTTACCTGCTGCAGACGTTACAGCCTGTTTACCTGCTGCAGACGTTACAGCCGGTTTACCTGCTGCAGACGTTACAGTCTGTTTACCTGCTGCAGACGTTACAGCCGGTTTACCTGCTGCAGACGTTACAGTCTGTTTACCTGCTGCAGACGTTACAGTCTGTTTACCTGCTGCAGACGTTACAGCCTGTTTACCTGCTGCAGACGTTACAGCCTGTTTACCTGCTGCAGACGTTACAGCCTGTTTACCTGCTGCAGACGTTACAGTCTGTTTACCTGCTGCTTTATTGAGATAAAAGAAACGTCCCTTTAAAGACTCGTCCTCTGTGTTCCTGCGAGTCATAGCGGAGCCTCCAGGTCCTGAAAGTATCGAGCATGGATTCTCTCCAGCAGTGAGTCCGGTCGTCTCTCCATCACAGTGCTGAATCACAACGATTGGTCGATGATGGTCCCTCCTTAATTGGGAGCCAACATGGCCGCTCCGTCACCCTGACAGTGTGTGCTCACAGGTGAGTCAGTCCTTCCTGCGTCTGCTCACAGAGTTTAAAGTGCAAGTCCCCCCCCCCCCCGTAACAGCCGGTCCTCGTCCTGGACTCGGTCTCAGACAATGGACTCTTTGGACGGCTGCCTCCCTCTCTGTGACGACTGTAAGGAGTGGCGTGCGGACGCCTGGCTGTGTGGGCGGGGCAGCAGGAGGATCACTCTCGGATTGGACGTCCTCCACTGGTTGTACAGCCGACAGTGATACCTGAGAGACACCTGAGGGAGACACGCAGGTTTACAGTCAGCCAGCAGGAAGGACCTCTGATTCTGACCCAGCTCGATCAGAACCAGAATGAACCTGTTTAAACGTCACACTGACCAGCGTCCAGAAGAGGTAGATGGTGAAGAGCGCCACGGTGAGCGCGATGAGCCCCACCGCCTCCAGTCGGCTGGAGGAGTGAAGATGGTCGATGGCGCCGCGGAGGCAGAGCCAGCCGGAGACGGAGGCCAGAGGAGTGATGAGGAGGAAACACACCATGTCTCCAAACAGGGTCCGCTTCTCCTGACGCAGAGACCGGTTCTGTAACCACTTCAACAGAGAGGACAGCAGAGTCAGCGTAAAGATCCAACATGACCCCCCACACCACCCCCTGTTCTCGTCCTGTACCTCCAGCAGAGACCTGGACCGCCTCGTCACCGTGAACTGGTACTGGCAGAGCTCACAGAAGCTGGTCCGGGAAGCGGACAGCCAGCGCTCCAGACAGCTGCGATGGATGGAGGACAGAGAGCCCGAGCACTCGCAGGGGGACAGCAGCTCCTCCTGAGCGGCCCCGTCGTGACAGATCCGACACATGGAGGTCTCTGACGCGGAGCTGAAAGGAGAGAAAGATTCAGCCGTTACAAACACGACTCCTCCTTTGGTTCGACCCGTCAGACATTTGGACTCCTCCGGGAGGTCGTGCCTCAGTTTGGTGTTTGCGTTCCTCCCTGCGGGACTCATCGGAGGATCCATCTCGCTCGACATCTGCGTGGAACACCAGAGGCTGCTCGCCGACCTGGACTCAGACTCTCAGGTGTCGCGGGCTGACGAATTCTGGTTCTGTGAAACTTCTGGGACTGGTCTTCATGGTGTCACGGGTCCATGAGGGTCTTACTGGGTCGGTCTTCCCAACTGCATGAACGACAGAGGTCAGAATATTTGTCACTAGTGAAGTAAAGACAAAGAGCTGTAACACTGAAAACAGCAGACGGCTGAAAGTCTCGCGTGAACACGGTCAGTGTGACGTCATATAAACAATCTTAGATAACTAAACAGTAAACTATATTAGCTCCACATTATCATTGTTTTCATTCATGAGACCATAAAGATTCTTACTGCCAAACTATAATTACATAACAACGTCACACAGCGGCATCATGTTGATATGAGTCAACCAGGAACTGAACACATCATGTTCCATGTAAACACACACACACACACGGACACACACACACACACACACACACACACCTTTCATGTAATTCTGTTTCGAGGCACACACATCAGTATTACCTTTATTCGTTTTTAGGAAACGATGATTAAAGTCTTCTTCTTCTGTTTTCAACTCTGCTGCTGACAAACATGAACTTCCGCCTTGAGCTAAAAAAAAACAAAAAAACAGCGTAGATCAGTTCAGCTGCTCCCACAGACCTGATGTCCCTGAACGCATCATGAAGGCACAGCCTTCTCCGGAGGTACTCCTCAAAATATCACGAAACTTCAAAAAAAACTCGTAATGCCGAGCTTTTCAAATAAAAACATCCGAAATGTGCCGACGTGTCGAGCTACGCTTCAGTTTAAGACCGTGAGACGTGCTGTGGGCAGTCTCTGATGGCGGGAATCCGTGCCTGTCAGGCATTACTCAGGGCTCACCACAGAGCACGCGAGCATTCTCTCTGACCAATCACAGCGCGTTCTGTCACCCTGCTTCACAGGAATGACGTCAGAACAAAGTCTGATAATGTAACACATTTAGATAATTAACAGAGGGTTTATTTATAACACAGCAGATGTTTAAACTGCTGTTCATTCATAAAACTCCGTTTTATCCAAATATCGCGACATTTGCCTTTTTCTTTTGATTATGAGCTCATATATCTTTGTAATTAAAAAAAAAATACATAAATGTTAATTTCCCTCTAAAATCAACCTCATGTAAATGGTTCTGTCACATAACTACATTTGTTATTATCATGTTTAATCAGTATCATTGAACCTGCGCTCTGCAGATCTCACCACCATGGTCATCCCTAAGTCCAAGTTCAAGGCTTTGGGGGGGGCGGTCTTTTGCTGTTTTAGGCCCCAAACCGCAGAACGCTCTCCCAGCTCACATCCAATCAATCAATCAATCAATCAATCAATCTTTACAAAAGCAGGTAAAGGACCTTACTGTTTGTTAACATTAACAAAAGAGCAGGTAAACAGACCATGCTCATCGTTATGTTTACATAAAGCAGGTAAAGGACCTTAAAGGACATCCAACCCACCACCGAGAAAATCCATTTATTCAGGCTCACATTTCAAACATAACCACTAATTGGACTGTTGCTCTTTTGTTTTAATTATGTTTTAGTAGTTTTGCTTTTGTTCTTGTTTTTACCCTGGAAAGCACCTTGTGCGACATTTGGTGCTGGAAAGTGTTATACAAATCAAATCTGATTGATTGCACTCTTATCTGATTTCGTCTTGTAGAAATGAGTCTTTCCTTGTTTGTGTTTATTGTTGATGTTTCATGTTGTCCTTAGAGATCACAGAAGTTAAAGTCCTTGTGTTTGTGAGCAGTCATGGCCAGTAAAGCTGATTTTACTCATCAAGTCATCAAAAGGTCTTCTTTTGTGTATTTAAAAAAAAAAACATTTGGAAAACTTTTTAGAGCCAAAAATAAAAGTCTTCCTGTTGGTTTTTCAAATTAAGAGAAGGACATTATCATTTCAGAGGGTCACGTATGTTTGAAACATGTGAAGTGAGATTTAACGTTTATGTTTCTCAAACAGCCTCATTGATGAATTAAAAAAAAGATCACAAAGTAAAAGTCATCGTTTTTTAAAATGTTCCTAAAGAGCAGCTTTACTTCCTGGTAGACATTTAGAGAAGTCAGACTGAAGACGATGACGAGATGGAAAAATCCTTCAGACTATTATTTCATATTTTATTGCGACACCACAGCTGCATTCTGGGAGAAAAAACACAACCCTTAAACCAGACAGGAAACACACAGAAGAACATCTGAAGGGAGTTCTACAAATGTTTTTGTAGTTCCTCACTTCAGCACAGGGTGGCGCCAGAGCACAACCTGCTGTGTGACGGTTCATCTTCTTAGGAAACCCTGAAGACAGAGTAGGGCTGACCACCACAGGAATGTGAAGTATTTCTCTGACACGATATGAGGCCGGAGTTTCTCAACACGTGAACGTCACTGTGGCTTTGAGTCGTCTCATCACTCAGCATGTTTACATCATGTTTGTTCACATGCTTTAACATTTCCCCTCAGAGAGAACAAATCACAGTCACTTCCTGGTTCTTCAGAAAACATGACACCAGATGAGGTGACCTTTTATTTCTCACTAAACAATTTTTTTTAGATTTAGATGCAAAAAGTTTGAACGTCACGTTCTGTGATGACGGCTGACTTCAAGTATACCCAACTGCAGCTGCAGGTACAGTACAAACCACGCCCCCTACAGACCACACCCACCCTATTGGTTAGGGTGAGGGAGACATTAGATCAGATAGGACGGGGTGTGTTTTGTAGCCAGTCTCTCGTGGAAGTTTTTTTTTGACATCACTCCTTTTTTCCTGCATGCAGTGAGGTGTGACGTGCAGGATGGCGCCGTGGTCTCACAGAGATGAGGCCACGCCCCCTCTGCAGCAGGCGCGGCAGGTTTGTCTGGATGCTCGAATAAAAAAACACCGTCAGAGAGAGAAAAAAACTCTTTCTCTGAACGCCTCAGATTCTGTCCAGACGGGTCACAGATTCTGAAAACAAAAAGACTAATCTGATGACACTGATGACTCCACAACTCTTCCTCTTCCATCCACTGAGCTTAAATCCTGCACACATGCTGCTCCACTGCAGCTCCTCTATCACACCCTCTTCTGCATGCTCGGTTACACGTTGCTTTGTTTTTTCATTTCTTACATGTTTGAGATGTGGGGCGGCAGCCGGTAATGGGAACTGGTTCAAGTCCCGGTGCGGAGCAAGGTGCCGAGGCGCCCTTGAGCCGAGTCATGGTGCGTGCTGCAGGTCGAGTGTTTCAAACTGAACTCAGGCCGACGTGTGTTCACGTGACGCAGAGACGTGTGTGAGGCTGAGAGTGAACCTGTCAGCGATAAGAGTTCATGTTTGCTCTGAGTTTGTAAACCTGCATTTTTTCCAATATTTGGATTCTAAATGTTGTTGACTGTTCTCTAAACTTCAGCAGGAACTCAGTCTGTTTGCTTTCTCTCTGTGTGCAAAGCAGCGAAATGTTCTGTTCCCTACAAAGAGCTGTTTATTCCAGGCCAATTACAGCTGCGCCCGAGACGTCCTAACCAAGGTGCATTATGGGAAAGACAAAACACAGGAGTAACTCCGACCTCTCGTATCTTCTGAGGAAGTCGAGCGTTTCTGATCACAGTCCGGATGCTCCTGACTGTGCGTGACCACAGTGTGACTCTGTGGACGCTTTATTAAATTGAGCGACCTGCTGCTGAGCGTTCATGTGACCATGTGACCGTGACGTGACTGAAGCTTCTTCTTCCCTCCGCTCCGTCAGTCTGTGCAGGAGGATCAAACCTCTCCTCTCTTTACTTCCACGTGTCTTCATGCAGCTTCCTCTGTTTGTACAGGGGAGCGCACCAGGGAGGTTTGGGGGTTCGGTGTGTTGCTCAAGGGCACCTGGGCAGTGCCCTGGCACCTCTCCAGCTACCAAACCACCTCCCATCATGGTCCACTTCGAGACGGCCGACCCTCCAGTCACTACAAACTTGTGAATGTTGTTTTTTCTCCTCTGATCTACGGAGACCTGGAGGTGACGTCCGTCTGTTTCCATGGAAACCAAAGCATGAGCGCCTTCTGTTTCACAACGCTTTATAAACTACAGGCGCATTTTAGAAACTTGAAATAGCATTTGTGTGATTCAACTCATTGTTCCAGAATAAAATCCATCAAAACAAAAAAAAAGAAATTTCAATTTCACTTAAAAAAATTAAATCTATGTTACAATTTGTGCAACATGGGAAAAAAAATACAACTGACATTTCTCCTCCCTTTTAACCGCCCCTCTCTCTCTATGTGTGTGTGTGTGTGTGTGTGTGTGTATGTGTGTGTGTCTCTGTCTCTGTCTCTCTCTCTCTCTGTATCTATGTGTGTGTGTGTGTATGTGTGTGTGTGTCTCTGTCTCTCTCTCTCTCTCTCTGTATCTATGTGTGTGTGTGTGTATGTGTGTGTGTCTCTGTCTCTGTCTCTCTCTCTCTCTGTATCTGTGTATGTGTATGTGTGTGTGTGTGTGTGTCTCTCTCTCTCTCTATCTATGTATTTGTATGTGTGTGTGTGTGTGTCTCTCTCTCTCTCTCTCTGTGTGTGTGTGTCTCTCTCTCTCTCTCTCTGTGTGTGTGTGTGTCTCTCTCTCTCTCTCTCTCTCTCTCTGTGTGTGTGTGTGTGTGTGTGTCTCTCTCTCTCTCTATCTGTGTGTGTGTGTATATGTGTGTGTGTGTGTGTCTCTCTCTCTCTCTCTCTCTCTCTCTGTGTGTGTGTATATATGTGTGTGTGTGTGTGTCTCTCTCTGTTTATCTGATTTTTTAAACAGAAAGCGCCTCATTGGACCCGCCCACTCGTCTCCATAGCAACGGTCACATGACTCCAGCTCCAGATGAAAACACCGAAAAGTTACTTAACAAAAACTGGGACAAACCGGAAGTGTAAAAGGGGGCCCTTCAGAATAAAATGCTTGACTCCTTTTGTGGTTTTATAAGAGGTGTGCTGATGGGGGTTCAAGGCTTTCTCTCATTATATAGTTATATGTAGTGTTAAGAACATCAGGTAAACTAATAAATGTTCTATTTGTATTTAATGAATCCGGAAGAGGACATCAACCAATCAATTCATCTGTTTGTTTGTAAACAAACCGAGAAAACCGCAACTTGAATAACAGTGCAAGCTTTTATTTTGAAGGCACGCGCCTCATGTTCCGGTGTGTAGCTGCGTGTTCGCGTACTTGTTTGGGTGTGCTTGTGTTGGCTTACATCACGCGTGCACTGTGTCAGTACCTGGAGCTCCGCGGAGCGCACCGACTCGTCGCGCTCCTCTCCGCCGCAGACATGACGCTGTCTCTGGGATGGCTCTCCGCCGTGTTTGCGGGCTTCTTCTCCGCTCACATCCTGCAGAGACTCTGCTTCCCGTACCTGTGGAGGGACCTGCTGTTCCTGCTCAAGGTGATCCGCTACGGAGTCAAGCTCGAGCTCTTCAAAGTGACGTCCCGCGTGCGCACGGTGCTGGACCGGTTCATCCAGCAGGCGCAGCGGATCCCGGACAAACCGTTCGTCATCTTCGAGGACACCGTGCACACGTACCGGGACGTGGACCGACGCAGCAACAGGTTCGCTCAGGTGTTCCTGCATGAGCTGAAGGTACAGAAAGGGGACTGTGTCGCGCTCCTCATGAGCAACGAGCCCGACTTCCTGTGCGCGTGGTTCGGCCTGGCCAAGGTGGGCTGCTCGGTGGCCTTTCTCAACACCAACATCAAGTCCAAGTCCTTACTGCACTGCTTCAACTGCTGCGGAGCCAAGACCCTCATCGTGGGCTCAGGTACAGACCCCACCTGGCACCTGCTGTGACGTCACACAGCGCACTCTCTGTCAGCTTTAAGTTTTAATATTTTAAAGCCAAGTTTATTATTTGACTTAAAAAAAACAAACTTTATTGAACTTAAAAACTCGACGTTAAGGGATCATGTTCATTATCGATTAATCGACTATTATTTGAGTTATTAGTCGACCACTGAGCTGGAGTTGTCACGTGGTCACCAGATTGCGAAACTTTCATAAGGTTGTTATAAAAATCATAACATAACATATTGATACCATGGCAACAACAATGCAACACAAAACCTCTTTACTCTGCAGCAGCCTCTACCATCAGTGTGTGAATGGATGAGTTCATACTGATGGACTCTGCAGCAGCCTCTACCATCAGTGTGTGAATGGATGAGTTCATACTGATGGACTCTTTACTCTGCAGCAGCCTCTACCATCAGTGTGTGAATGGATGAGTTCATACTGATGGACTCTGCAGCAGCCTCTACCATCAGTGTGTGAATGGATGAGTTCATACTGATGGACTCTGCAGCAGCCTCTACCATCAGTGTGTGAATGGATGAGTTCATACTGATGCAGCTGGAGGCTGATGCTTGTTGTCCAGATGAAATGTTCCAGGTTTGTCTCAGAGGAGGAGACGGAGGTTCACCTGGACAAACCTTCGTCTTCTTCACACCCTGCTGAGTCGTTCTCTGAGGCGTTGGGGATATTTTACTGATCGATCAATGATTGCATCTTTGATCCCGATCAGTCAGACATTTAGTGTGAGTGCAGAAAGCTCTGAGGACTCTGATCCCTGCCTTCATGTGGACTCTGTTAGTGAGCTCTTCACTGACTCCGTCCCCGTGTGGGAGCGGGGGGATTCCTGCGTCTCCAGCTAATAGGATTCACCACGCTGCAGCCATGTGACGGCTGATCATTGCTCAACACGCAGGCGTGATGTCGGTCAGAGGACGCTGTCCTCGCTGCAACCCGCAGTGAGACGCGTTCATGGAAGAGTCTGATAACAGCCGAGCAGCTGCAGCCGCGTAAACAGGAAGTTCTCCTCTTAATGACCGTTCAGGGGAAAATGCTGCGTTCAGGTTCCTCCTCCTCCTCCTCCTCCTCGGAGGCTCCCAGATTCTGGTTCATGGTTCTGGACTCGGTGCTGTTCAAACTAAACAAACATCTTCATCTGCTCAGTTCATCCACACAAACACAACGAGCCTTGATGGGAGGGGGAGGCCTGACGATGTTCAGTAGGTGAAGGTCGAAGGTCAAAGAGAGCAGGAAGCAGGAGAGGAGCGGCGTCGGTGACCTTGGAGTGAAGCTGCGCCGCGTGTCTGGAGGATACCGGCCCTTTAAGAGGGCGCCCTTCCTGTGGCTCCTTTCACAATAAATCAGCTGTTTTTATTTATTTTTACACCATGTGGAATTTTTTTATTTTTTTTGGCATGTTGGTCCAAATTTAAGGGAATATCAGACATTTGGAAAAGTGCGGCGGTGACGTCAACGGCGCCTTTTTGAAAAGAGTGTTTTAAGTTGAGCGCTCTGAGAGGCGGCTCGCTCGGAGAGGCGGCTCGCTCTGAGAGGCGGCTCGCTCTGAGAGGCGGCTCGCTCTGAGAGGCGGCTCGCTCTGAGAGGCGGCTCGCTCTGAGAGGCGGCTCGCTCTGAGAGGCGGCTCGCTCTGAGAGGCGGCTCGCTCTGAGAGGCGGCTCGCTCTGAGAGGCGGCTCGCTCTGAGAGGCGGCTCGCTCGGAGAGGCGGCTCGCTCGGAGAGGCGGCTCGCTCGGAGAGGCGGCTCGCTCGGAGAGGCGGCTCGCTCTGAGAGGCGGCTCGCTCTGAGAGACGGCTCGCTCTGAGAGACGGCTCGCTCGGAGAGGCGGCTCGCTCGGAGAGACGGGCGCCGAGTGTCAAACAGTTTCTTCTCCTGTTAATCAGAATGTGTCTCGTTTGTGTTTCTGTCTCAGACTTGTTGGACACGCTGGACGGCATCCTGAGCACGCTGCTGGACGACAGCATCCGCGTGTGGGCCGTGAAGAGCCACAGCGAGCGCACGCAGGTCAACACGCTGCTGGACAAGATCCACGCCGCGTCCGATCAGCCGGTCCCCGCAGCGCTCCGAGCGACCACGTCCCTCAAGTCTCCCACGCTCTACATCTTCACCTCGGGGACCACAGGTCGGTCACGCAGCACGCCGTCAGCGGCTCTTTGTTCTTCAACGTAACGGGCCGACACGTAGCTTTACCAAACATCGTGTTTCTAGTGACACCGCGGGCGGCGCTCTCGCTGGCGTGCTCGCACCTCTGAAGCTCGCCCGTGGTCGCCCAATGCCGCCGCTCACATTCTACGCGTCTTCCTTTTTTTTTCTTCTGGTGTCTTTCGTGTTTTCGTGGAGTCCGGAGGTCGTTTCAGGCTCGAGTGTTGAACCCGGGTTAGTCCAAAGAGCCGTTCTCTTTTCTAACAAGCGGAAAATCCGGATGAATCGATGGAGAACCTTTCCTGAGCTGCGGGTTATTCCCAACCTTTCCAAACATCAATAAAGCGTCTTGTCTTTAAAGCGTTCAGCGTCTCTCTCGGTTTCTCCGACGTGAAAAAAAGGAAATCAGTTTTTATTTTTTAGAATCCTCGGTCACACGGTTTTTATTCACATTTGTATAAAACAGACGAGATTCAGTTTGTGATCAATCTGTGTAAGTGAGCGTGAGATTAGATGTTACTGAAGGACACTACCAGCCTGTTTGGATCGGGAACGCCGGATCAAGATGTCGTCACTTACTCACAAGGACGTGAAGAGAGAGAGAGGTCACAAGGTTTCAGATGAAGGTCACACAGGAAGCGGCGAGGAGACGTGAGGCGGGGTCGTCAGGATCTCTAACAGGAAGTCAAAGTGTTGATGAATGAATGTGATCAGCAGCGTGTGGCGTGTGTCCTCAGGTCTCCCTAAAGCCGCAGTCATCACCCACCTGCAGAGCCTGAAGGCCGCGGCAGGATTCTGGGCGTTCGGGGTGACCGAAGACGACGTGATGTACGTCCCCCTGCCGCTTTACCACAGCGCCGCTTCTCTGATCGGGATCGGAGGAACCATCGAGCTGGGTAAGAAGACACGAAGGGTTATTGTTAGCACAGTTAGCTGTTAGCTGTTAGCAGAGTTAGCTGTTAGCAGAGTTAGCTGTTAGCGGTTAGCTGCTAGCTGTTAGCTGCTAGCTGTTTGACGCCGTCAGATATCACAAGATTACTGGAGGATGTCGATGAAGTGGTCGGGTGAGTTTAAAACATGTGAAGACGAGTGACTGTGTGAAGGGACGAGATGGAAGCGTCGCAGCAGGTGACCCGGTTTGAGAGGAGTGGGTGAGAAACTCTGCAGGTCGATCAGGTTCTGCAGGTCGGGTCAAGTTTTCATCACTTCTGCAGGGAAAGTGACAGACACACACACACACACACACACTGACTGCAGAATGTATGTGAAGTAGGGACGTGAAGACAGTCAGCTATCCAGATGGTTCACCATGATGTGGTTGTGGTTCACCATGATGTGGTTGTGGTTCACCATGATGTGGTTGTGGTTCACCATGATGTGGTTGTGGTTCACCATGATGTGGTTCTGGTTCACCACGATGTGGTTCTGGTTCACCACGATGTGGTTGTGGTTCACCATGATGTGGTTGTGGTTCACCATGATGTGGTTGTGGTTCACCATGATGTGGTTCTGGTTCACCACGATGTGGTTCTGGTTCACCATGATGTGGGTCTGGTTCTGGTTCTTGATCATTTCAGACCTCATCCACACGCAACCGCAGAAGTGCGTTTCTAAGCATGCCAGACCTCTAGGGGGCAGTAGAGGGAGAATTCACAAATCTTCACTTTGGTTGGAGGTTTTTAAAAGCTTCATTTCTGCGTGTTCGTCTGGATGAGAGGCTGACAGATACCCGGCTACGTGTGGGCGAGGCCTCAGTTCCTTTAGACTTCATCAAACAGCAAAGAATAAAGTCTTTGATCCTGTGTTTGGAGACTCCTCAGACGGCTCACCTTGAGTTTATCCATCAGGTGAGAAGACCGACTGATTCATCATCACACTTCCTGATCCTAGCTAACAGGTCATCAGACTGGGACCTGGTCCTGATCCTAGCTAACAGGTCCTCAGACTGGGACCTGGTCCTGATCCTAGCTAACAGGTCCTCAGACTGGGACCTGGTCCTGATCCTAGCTAACAGGTCATCAGACTTTGACCTGGTCCTAATCCTAGCTAACAGGTCCTCAGACTGGGACCTGGTCCTGATCCTAGCTAACAGGTCCTCAGACTGGGACCTGGTCCTGATCCTAGCTAACAGTTCCTCAGACTGGGAACTAGTCCTGATCCTAGCTAACAGGTCCTCAGACTGGGACCTGGTCCTGATCCTAGCTAACATGTCATGAGACTGGGACCTGGTCCTGATCCTAGCTAACAGTTCCTCAGACTGGGAACTAGTCCTGATCCTAGCTAACAGGTCCTCAGACTGGGACCTGGTCCTGATCCTAGCTAACAGGTCCTCAGACTGGGACCTGGTCCTGATCCTAGCTAACGGGTTGTGGTGGACTTGGACCAGTTTGGTGTTTCACCTCATTGAATTCATTGTTTGATACCCAGAAGTGATTTTCTTGGCAGACCGGTCTCCAGCGAGTCCTCAGAGAGCGACTCTGTGATCCCTTTGACGAGCCGGCAGCCTAATGAGGCTTCAGAGCGGCGTGGACACTGGACGCCATTATAGAGAATCTAATGACGTTACGTCATCGTTGTGTTTGTTCGCCTTCAGCGGGTCGGAGAGTAAATAAAACGATTTAACGCTCGAAGCCTTCGACCAATCGCTGGTGAGTTCAACGACCTCTGATTCACAGAAGTCTGAGCTGACAGACGGCGGTCTGCTGTCCTCACATGTTGAACTACAGATGAAGCCTTTAGACTTTGTTTGAGTCCGTCTGTTATGTCACTGAGATAACGAGTCGAGTCAGCCGATCGACGTTCACCAACAAAGATCAAACGAGGATTTATATTCAAACATGAAGACGTGAAACAAATCAACGAGATGAGAACTCGCTGAGTGTGGATGAGATAATTAAAGGGCCAATCAGAGAGCTGCTCTCTTCCTCTGTGATCAATCAGCCAATCAGAGAGCTGCTCTCTTCCTGTATGATCAATCAGCCAATCAGAGAGCTGCTCTCATCCTCTGTGATCAATCAGCCAATCAGAGAGCTGCAGGTCGGCGCCATGTGATTGATTAAACGGTCTAAATCAGAAGAATGTGGACGGCGCACTGTGACTTTAAGGATTTGTTTGGTTGTGTCTTTAGGAGCGACCTGCATCCTGAAGAAGAAGTTTTCAGCGTCACATTTCTGGAGCGACTGTCGAAAACACAACGTGACTGTTTTCCAGTACATCGGAGAACTCTGCAGGTATCTCTGCAACCAGCCGCAGGTAAGCTAACGTGAGAGAGAGCAGAAACGTTCATGACGCAGCAGGCGGGCTGCTCACGAGTAACGGGTTTTAAAAAGGTGAGCTCTTTAAAGGAGCACGAAAGGAAGCGTGGATCCACAGGAACAGGAAACGAGGACATGATGTAAAAGCGACCGCACGACGTGGAGAGTCCGAGCGCTGACGAGGGACGGGGACGAGGGACGGAGCACAGAGACACAAGTCTTTAAGTCTTTACAGCTTCTGCTGAATAATTTCAGAAACATTGTGCACGACTGTGACCGAAGACAAGCGGGGTCTTTGTGTCACACACACACACACACACACACACACACACACACGCATCCACAGAGACTACATCCACAAACTGAGAAATGTATGCACACATCGACACACACAGAGAGAAATGTACGAACATACAGTACATTGAAATCCACACACACACACACACACACACACACACACACACACACGGAGTGAGGGCAGAGGTCGTCTTCATCAGACTCAAAGTCCTCTTTGTCCCCCCCCCCCCGCTCTGTTTGCTCTCTCTCTTGTTATTCAGCTGTGTGGGCGAGTTTGGGGGGGGGGGGGGACAGAACGTCCTGGACTGTCCTGGACTGTCCTCTGTTCTGATAAATTAAAGATGTCGACACGTTTTCACCACATATTCAAAATGTGCACACGAGCGTGAGCTGTGATTACTGTCACTGCGTGCGTGCGTGCGGGGATCAACGTGCAAACAAACATCTGAAGGAGAGAGAGAGAGAGAGAGAAGATCCACAGGTCGGATTCGAACCCGGGACGTCTCTGTACATGGGAGGCACACACTGACCGCTAGGCCACTGGCGCCCTCTCTCCCTGTGAAAACGACGAGATTAAATGTATACTTCTGTTAAAGGAGCAGTGTGTGTGTCTGACCCCTAGTGTTTAAAATGGGTACTGCATCACGTCCTCTCTGTCCACAGTCGGACGGGGACAAGGATCACAAGGTGCTGATGGGCGTGGGCAACGGGCTGCGGCCGGACGTCTGGAGGGAGTTTCACAGGCGGTTTGGAAACATCAAGATGTGCGAGGTGTACGGCTCGACCGAGGGGAACCTGTGCTTCATGAACCACATCGGGAAGATCGGGACGGTGGGACGCTCCAACTTCATCTACAGGGTGAGACCAGGCCTTCATGTCTTTAAGGACTCGTAACGTGTCACTGCTTTTCACAGGCCGAGGTTTTCATCACCCATTCTGCACACACCTGTCTAAAGGGGGGGGGGGGCAGTCAGAGGACAGAGTCTCTGCAGACATGTACGGAGGCCCAGAAGGGACAAAGGAGCAGCTTCACTTTAATGAGGAGACTGAGTTTTATTTTGAAGGGACAAATGGAGCAGCTTTACTTTAATGAGGAGACTGAGTTTTATTTTGAAGGGACAATGGAGCAGCTTCACTTTAGGAGAAGACTGAGTTTTATTTTGAAGGGACAAGCAGCTTTACTTCAGGAGGAGACTGAGTTTTATTTTGAAGGGACAAAGGAGCAGCTTTACTTTAGGAGAAGACTGAATTTTATTTTGAAGGGACAATGGAGCAGCTTCACTTTAGGAGAAGACTGAGTTTTATTTTAAAGGGACAAAGGAGCAGCTTCACTTTAATGAGGAGACTGAGTTTTATTTTAAAGGAACAATAGAGCAGCTTCACTTTAGGAGAAGATTGAGTTTTATTTTGAAGGGACAATGGAGCAGCTTCACTTTAGGAGAAGACTGAGTTTTATTTTGAAGGGACAATGGAGCATCTTCACTTTAGGAGAAGACTGAGTTTTATTTTGAAGGGACAATGGAGCAGCTTTGCTTTAAGATGAGTCTGTATTTTATTTTGAAGGAACAAGCTGCTGACTGTCTTTTACAACATCATCAATGACCCAGATTCTGTGAACATGGACACCTGGAGGTCTGAGTGGACTGGTGATGGTGGCGGGGGGGAGGGGCGGTGGTTAGTCAGGGGGGGCGGGGGGGGGGGGGGGGGGGGGGGTT
>NC_136706.1:23690184-23735184 GCF_947650265.1 Symphodus melops
CCTTCAGTCTTTCTTCTGGAGAACCAGGATTGGCACGATGATCACGACGAGAATCGCACAAAGCGACAGAAAAACTGCCGACATGATTTTACAAAGTTTTCTCCGTTTGTGTTCGGCTTCTCTTTTCTTCAGCAAAGAGTCGAATCCCGGCGTGTACAGATCCTCCAGCCAGAAGTCCAGATCTGTAGCCGTCTTCTCCTCCTCCTGGGAAGAGACAACAACACGAACACGATGAAACTAAAAAAGATCTGCTGTCGTCAGAGGAAAGGAAGTCCCATAAATGTGGATCTATATGTCCACTTTGGGCTTCCGTACCTCAGGCTGAAAACATTAGAAATGTAAGAAAGTCCCCCCCCCCTAGGCAGAATGGTTTAGGTGTTTTACAAAGAAACGACCAGTAGGTGGCAGTGCTGCTTCATTTCTCTCTGATTGAGTCACTGACTCTTCTTCTTCTTCTTCTTCTTCTTCTTCTTCTTCTTCTTCTTCTTCTTCTTCTTCTTCTTCTTCTTCTTCTTCTTCTTCTTCTTCTTCTTCTTCTTCTTCTTCTTCTTCTTCTTCTTCTTCTCTTCTTCTTCTTCTTCTTCTTCTTCTTCTTCTTCTTCTTCTTCTTCTTCTTCTTCTTCTTCTTCTTCTTCTTCTTCTTCTTCTTCTTCTTCTTCTTCTTCTTCTTCTTCTTCTTCTTCTTCTTCTTCTTCTTCTTCTTCTTCTTCTTCTTCTTCTTCTTCTTCTTCTTCTTCTTCTTCTTCTTCTTCTTCTTCTTCTTCTTCTTCTTCTTCTTATCTTATTATGTAATTTGGTTTTGCCCCCCCCCCTCTGCCGTTTTGTACTAAAGCTTTTTGGAGCGCTGCGTGAGTCCTTTGTTCTGTCTAAGTTTTTATCACCTTCCATCCTTTAATTATGACGTTGTTTTGTCTCTTCTCAGTCATTGGTGTATTGATTGATTGATTTCATTAATACATCCTGGATATTCTTTTATTCGTTCAGGAGCGTAGCTTGCCGTGTACAACAATTTAAGCTAGCTCGTGCATTAATACATATTGTACTTTTATTTCATCTGTTTAGAATCTGGAGCGGGTTCACACCTGCACAGGTGTTCACGTGGGGGGACGGGGAGGGGGACGACCTCTGACCCTCGTAGAGGGCGGGGCTATTACTGGAACTAGAATAAGTTGTTTGACACGTGTCTCTGATCTGATTCCCAGTTGACCGTCTTTAACCCGTCCTCGTCCTCGCTCACCTTTAAATAGTCTCCCAGGTGTCCGTGCACCGTCTGTGTGTCGAACTCTCGGACGGTCCAGGACGGTTTGCTCTTCTTGTCGTCTCCTGCCGCGTCCGGGACTCGGACGTCCGTGTACAGAGGGTTCCTCTTGACGTTGGTCTTCAAGGTGAACGGTGTGATGTGTTTCTCCAGGTATCTGTCCACAAACACCACACGCGTGTCCTCTGGGGAGACGGGAGCCTGCTGTCTGCCTTCAGCCTGCTGCGTTCCCTCTGCGGAGACAAAACCAGGACGAGGACACCAAAATCAGATCGTATCGTGATGGCACACATTGTTTTCTGAAACCTTGAGCCACATCTTGGATTGACAGAGTGAACATATGTGAGCTGCAAGGCCTGGTTAGCTCTGCACATACATGTGTGTGTGAGGAACGGGACTGAAGACACCACAAACAAGGGAGTGAAAGCAGTCGAGGACGGACGGTGACAGACAAACAGAAAACATGACTATGCATGACTCAGCAGTAATTCGTATTAGACAGGATTATAATGTATAAACTGTCCTTCATTTTGTTTGCTGCACTCGGCACAGAGCTTCTTCTTTAATGTTTGCTCAGGTCGGACCGTCTCCAGACTCCCCTCTGTCCTAAGGTGACCTGATAACCTCCCCGTGTCCGTGTCCGTGTCCGTGTCCGTGTCCGTGTCGGTGAGGTGCAGGTGAGGTGAGCAGGTCTTACCTGTGAGTAGACTCTGTTGTGCCAGTGTCTCTGACTGGAAACCAGCGCTCCCACCTGGAACATCCCGGGCAGCGTCCTGGCGTCCAGCTGCAGGAACTTCTCCGGGTGGTTATTGTTGGGCAGCACAGAGACGTCCCTCCTGTCCCTCCTGTCCATCCTGTCTCCGTCCACACTGACTGACTGCTTCACCTGCAGGCTGGCTGCACAGGTGACCTGCAGCTGAGTAATAATAGATGAGGAGCAGGATATTAATGAGGCGGTGTCGCTGGTCAGGTGTGTGTAACTCGACCCCAGGCTGGCGTGTCACAGGTGAAGTCGTGTTGCATAACATACATGTCCGCTCTGAGTGAGGAGGGATCTGTGATGTCTCCTGTGGACGAGTTCTTCCAGGTTTCATCACCTCAGGAACTCCTGAATGTTTCTCTACCAACTGTGAGCCCCCACAGTGAGCTTCATGAAAGGTGACAGAGGGAACCACGACTGCAGTGAAGTCTGCTGATGACGATGGGCAGCGTCCTGCTGGGAGCATGAGTGTGCACAACAGATTTTCTTTACCAAAATATGTTCGTCTGAGGCAGACAGATGGAGGAGGAGGAGGAGGAGGAGGAGGAGGCGCTCAGGCGGACTCTTTAAAGCGCGCGTGCTTCTGTCAGTGCTGCAGGCTGAGAGAGAGAGAGAGAGGGAGGGAGGGAGGTGAGAGAGGGAGGAGAGAGATAGAGAGAGAGAGGGCTGTGGTAGCTGTGGATGGTGCAGCGAGGTTGCGCAGCAATCCACCAACGACGCTCTCTCGCTTCGGGAGGAGGAGAGTGTGACCAATAAGGCGGATATTGCAGCTTTAACCTTTTGCACATGTCCGATGTCGTCATTGGGAAACCACTCTCGTTCTGCCTCGGATCATCCTGGAGAAAAGATGGATGAGCAGAGCCAGGGAGACCGGACTGATGCGGTAAGACATTTTTCTGATTTGCAGCGCCGTGGTGTGAGCTCATATCTGCTATCCTGCAGCCGTCGAGCTGGAATCTCTCAGCTCCTCTTTCATTTGACAGAATCGATCAAACAGAACCTTGTCGACATCGTGCAATCAGTTTTTCTAATCTGTGCACAAATCGAAACGCGTGAAATGACGCGGTTCGTGCAAAGTGCGTGTGTGCCTGCGTGTTCTGCACACATCAGAGTCCGCTGCAGTCACGTCCCTGCAGGCTCATGTTGGACTAATGTGTCCCCGTCCTCGGAACACTGACATCATCGTTGAGCAGGCGCGAGGCTCCGGGCAGCAGCGTCTGCTCGCGCTGCGCCTCGATGCGACGTTTGTTCGCTTTCATGCGCTTCTGTTCGAGCGAAGTTCAGGTCGCGGAGGCTGAAACGGGCCCTCGGCTCTGAGCCGGTGCAGCGGGCCGGACGGTGCATGGTGGTTCAGGTTCTGTCGTGAGGAGGAGGAGGAGAGGACCGGCAGGTTAGCTTAGCCAGCTGCTGCAGAGGTGTGCAGAGGCCACACAGTGTGCACATCCACACAGACGTAGAGCATCATAACCTTGCATTAATTAGCTGAATTAATCCTGATGTAAGAACATTATACACTCACCTTCCCACAGAAACAATTCCTCATTATGGATCATTTTGATCCATCAATCAATCATGTGTTTGAATCTGTCAGAAAACTCTTATTTCTGTTTATTTTCTGATATTAATCCTTCTTTATGACCTTCCACACAAGCAAACGTTCATGTCAGCAGCGTGATTGTGCAACACAGTGAGACTAACAGTGAGCAGCTCTGCAGCACCCGAGCGGCCAAAACCGAGTCCTGGTCTCTGAAGACAAGATGAGTGATGAAGAGAGGAAACTGCAGCAGAGGGGAAACACGACCCCGACAACACCTTTCATCCTCCAACACCAGCTTTAGTGTTCCACATTGAAGTATTAAAAGCACGTTTTAAATAAAGGGTCCTGTCAGAGGCTGGTGGGGTGTGTTCACATCAGATCTGTGACTCCACTTCACAATTAAATGTTTCCGCAGGCTGAGAATCGATTAAATGGATGAATCAGATTTTGGGGGAGATCCCACTACACCCTCCCCCCCCTCGCTGACTCCCTACAGGGGGTCTGGGTGCTCCCAGGTACGTGACACCTGCAGCCTCAGGTGTTCTGCTGAAGGGCCTCAGACTCATCTGTACTTTTGATGAACCCTGAAACCAGACCTGGTTCTTAGGAGGGTGCAAAAGGGACGCGGTGCACCCTTTTAAATTTCTGCACCCTCTGACCCTCTGATGTTTTCTTCAATCAGCAATCAACGTGTTTAAATAACAACAGGGACCACATGGGGGACCACATGGGGGACCACATGAGGGACCCCATGAGGGACCACATGGGGGACCACATCACAGTTGTTTTGGTCCAGAATCAGTCGTGCTCTTTTAAAGACGAGTTCAGACCTCACACTTGAACCCCAAAACAAAGTGCAGGTTGATCTTTGAATTCTGTTCCACTTTATTGATTAAATAACAGCAGGCACTTTGTTATGTGATCTACAAACGTTCATCCATCATGAGGCAACATTTAGCAGAGTCACTGTGGAGAGGAAGAAACCTCCAGCTAGTGTCGTATTTAAAACTGAGACCAAGTCGTACCCGAGACCAGAGTGCTCCGGGACCAAGACTCTAAAGATCCTCCTCTTGTGTGCAGGGGGCGAGTCTCTCACCGCGGGATGAAAATCAAACCATGAGTGGTTTGAAGTTATTTGTTGTTTTAGACAGAAGCGTCTTCAGAGGACTGACATCCTGAGACGTGATCAGAACCAGACTGTTTCCTGTTTAAATAAAGTCAGTCAGCCGTCTGGGGCCCCCCTACTGGCCTGGGGCCCCCTACTGGCCTGAGGCCCCCTTACTGGTCTGTTGACAAGCTGCAGCTCTGCTCTGACTGTAACACAGAGTCTGCACAGACGCTGTGTTAAACTCTCACAGCTCTGAAGCAGCATGTTGGTCTCCCTTTATGACTCACTTCAGTTGTTGTCGTCATGCATCTTTTATTTTTGTTTGTTTGTTTGGATGTTTGTTGCCGTGTTATTCTGGGAGCTGGGTGGCGGAGGTCGTCAGCTGCACCTGATGGTGGTGGAACAGGAGCGGGCTCACGTGACGGGAAAAGAGGGGCACATGTCAGAGTAGATCAGGAACACAAGCAGAGGAAAACCACAGCAAGCTTCTGGAGCTGTAAGGAGACTATCTGTGCGTCAATCATCTCAAGGAAGAAGAAGTCAAGCAGCGAGCTCGGGTCCTAAAAAGGAAGCTGAGACTAAAGTGTAAAATCCTGCAGCTCCTCGATCGTCTGTTAGAGGCGGACATTCTGCTGACTCAGGAACTGAAACTGTAAAAACATGAATCTTTTTCAAACCTCGGCGTGAAAGAAGCGAAAACAACAACAACACAGTTTGACAACATCCCGCTGCAGAGATCTTAATAATCCGACACACTCGAGCTGCAGCTGCAGCGACGGGCAGATTAAGATCTCACCAACAGAAGCTTCATCGTCATCACGAGATGAAGACGATGATGACGCCTGCAGACGCAGCTCAAGTCTCCGCACGCGTTTGTGACACAAACAGGTCGAGACGCCAACGATCGTCCAACATGAAGACTTCAAACAGGAAATGAGATCACCAGAGTTTCACATGGAGTTTAACTTGTTCAGCTCCTCTCGTCATCACATGGTCTGTCATGGAAGGAAGCACGCGCTCATCGTGTTAGCTGTGAGCTACGATCGTGTTTAATGTCAGGCACACTTCCCCCCAGAGGACCAATCAGAGCCAGAGGCACCTGCACAGGTGATGTGATGTAGCAAACTGAATCATAATCACACAAGGATTTCCAGTTCTTCATGTAAGACTAACTCTATTAATGAATTAAATGATAGTAAATATTTTGATATTTGATCGGTTATGTTAGCATGTTAGCTAGCTTTGTGATCCGTAGACGTCGGGACCGTTAGCAGCTCGTTCTTCACGTTCTGCACGCTCTGACGATCAGAAGAAGAACAGCTGAGTCGTGATTCCTCCACACTGACCTTTAGCCCCGGAGAGTATTTTAAGTGTAAATGATCATGGGAGCAGCAGAACGACAGGCGGATGTATTAGAGAGCACAGGTCGTATAAGACGTGCAGATTTATCCCCTCTGAGCCTCGAGCATCAGGAACACTGAAGACACTCAGGAGGCAGTCCTGCAAATGGATGCGGGAAACGGAGCAGGAAGCTTATAGAGCTGAAGAGTCAGCTCGCCCGCTCACATGTAATGGCTCACTTCAGTCAGGAGGCGAGAGAGGACACTCAGAGGAATCAGGAGCTGAGAGCAAACAGATGGAGCTCTCTGACGCAGAGACTCTTCATCACACCGAGAGACGATTCACTACCTGTCTCCTGGACAGACGTGGAGTCCAACTATGAGACAAGATCCAGAATTTACTGAAGTCGGATCAACCAGTAGTGTTGTAGTCAAGACCACACTAACCGAGACCAGGGTGCTCCCAGACCGAGACACTTAGGGATCAAGACCAAGGCAGGGAAGACCGGGACAAGATCAAGACCGAAATTCTGTTTTATTCTGAAATTGACAGGATGCTCTTTGTGTTTCCTTGTCTGGCTTCCTGTCCGGATCGACTAGTGAGGCAGCAAACGGCGGCGTATGTGGAAGTTGGGGGTCAGTGGACACTGGATAGTCTCGTGGTTAAGTTGTGCCCCATGTACAGAGACGATCGTCCTCGTCGTGTCATCCTGTTTGTTTCCTGTCTCTCTTCAGCCGTCCCAGATAATCAAGATGAAAATGCCGACATGAGTTCTGGAAATTAGACTTGATGTGAAAACATCTAACCGTTTTTTTGTTTGTTTTTTTGAGAATCAATCTGCAGTTTTTAGCGCAGGGATCTGACGTGACGACGTGAACAAGGCCACAAATATTTCAGTACTATCAACACAAAGCTGAGAACAGCATTCTGAGGTTACAGGAAACACGATGAAAATAGGCTGGTTGTGTGCACGCAGTAAAGGGCTGGGCTATTTTTTGCCTTTATTGGAGGGATAGGAAAGTGCACAGAGAGAGAGAGAGAGAGAGAGAGAGAGGATTGACATGCAGGAAAGAATCCACAGGCCAGGTTTGAACCCGGGCCGTCCGTGACCTAACCACTCTGCCACCAGCGCCTCCGGATTTAGTTGTCAGTCCATCTCAGGAAGTTCATCTGAGTTTGTGAGTAAAAGAAAGAAAAACTCTGGTATTTCAAACTCTATGAAACAAGCAGCATGTTTCTGTTGGCTTCAGCTCATCACGTTTGTTAGACCAGAACTCAGAGTGATCATCAGGTACATTTGGTAGGTTCATGTTTTGTTCCTGTGCTGCAGTCGACTTTTTCACCTTCATGTCATATTTTGATAAACCTGAAAAATGTCGTTCAGTTTGTTGTTCCTGCGATGACAGGCCAGCATCGCTCTGTTCTCATGTGGCTGAGATTGAAGTCCAGCACCGAGGCTCCCGGTGTAAAGGGACCTGAACACGACAGCTTCATATCCTCTCAGGCTTGAACGGCCCAAATGATCTGACCCTCGACTAACGGCTTCTTTATCCGCGGCGCTGTGGGTCACCGAGCACTCACAAAGCTCCGCTGGCTCGCTGAGCTTTAATGGAGCTAGCTACCCTTTCTTAGCATTTTGCTAAGTATCACTGGCTCTCTTTTTGACACAGTGAAGTCATCCGCCTGACTCCCCCTGCTCGCTGTATCAGCAGCAGAGAGCGAGAATGACACATAACCTAATTCCTGCTGGGAGCGACCCGGTGGAAGACATCGTCCTTCTCTCCGCGGCGCTGACCTTGTTGCTCGCTGTTCTGTTTGCAGACGTTATCGTACAGCAGCTGTTTGAGCCTGTACGGTCTTTACACACAGCTTGCTACCTTAATGACACGTCTACTTTACAACATGTATGCTGTGATGTTGGTTTACTCTCACTGCTTCACTGTTTACATACAAACAGCACGTTAAAAGTTGACCAAACCGTCAGACGATGACACTTATCATAACATCACAATGTTCAGTATATGCACCTTCTAAGCTTCTGTCTTTAAGGATGAAAAAACATGTAAAAGTCACAGTTTGAAGTTCTTACAGAAACGCATGTTTAATAATTTTATTGCCAATGTCTTGATTCCCAAATGTTGCCAGTAAGGGATTTACAAGTCAGACAGTCAGACAGTGGACTTCTTCTTTCACTAAGCAGCTGTCTTTAGAAATAGTTGTGCACAGTATTTCTAATAGGATGAATCAGTGTGTTGCAACGCCGCCAGGATAGTTGATTTGAACTTAAGCCCCGCCCCATATCAGATAAATCATGGTTTGGGATTTTGGGGTGGCACCTCTGATCCCACTTCAGTCTGCTGTGTGTGTGTGTGTGTGTGTGTGTGTGTGTGTGTGTGTATTGGTCATATTTGAGGACTGGTCCGGACATCAGTCACGTCAAGTTCGGTTCTTGTTCTTTGGAGACTTTTTGCAAACCTGGAAGTTACAATAATATAACAGAACTAGTTTCTCTACAAACGTCTGATTGTTGGGATGTTGCAGAGTTTAAGGACGAGACCAGATTACACCAGGAAATATTTGTGCAACACATTCACACACACACACACACACACACACACACACACACACACACACACACACGGCATCAGCAATTTCCAAGTAGCGTCCGTTCATAGCTGCTAGCATGGCGGTTCATCCCTGTCACCAACACCAAACCTAATGGATCAATCTGATCTCCTGTAAGTCCTGCTGCTCATGAACCTCCAGATTCTTTTAAACTTTGGTTTCTGACGGGTTTGATTCATTACATCCCGAGTACGAGCAGCTAGTTTTCTTCTTCTGTGGTAAATGTTTGAAACTGCTCCCTGTAGTCTCTGACCCTTCTTGGTGACATCACTCACTCTTACTGATTGATCCTTCATCAGTGCAACTGAAATATTTTGACTGAAAGTCTCTCTTTAGTTGTCACAGAGGGTCGACTTTCTTTGTGGGCAGCAGGAATAAAAACAGCAGCATCACTTTCCCGGCCCTTGAAGCGCTCTACGATTCCCTCACCTTGGCTGATACTCAGAAACGGAGCCGGACAGACTCGGCTGTTTTAACACATTTAACATGCAGCGTAGGGTCTGCACATGAAAAATGCCAAGTAAGGTGATAAAGCACAACATCCAAGTGTAAGAAATGGGGCCGTGGTGGTGGAGTGTTGAACACTGATGTTGGGGGAGGGGACTCGTTTTGAGGCGATGAATTAGTTTTGCTGGGTAGTCAGACATTTTCTACAGTGTTTATTGCCAATGGTGCAGTGTTGCAGTGAGAGCTCTGCTCAATAGAAAATACCCACAATGCACCACAAAATCAGAGCTCAGTGCTCAGTGACCAGAAGTAACACTTCTTCTGCACATCCTCGGAGACGTGACATCCATTACCCCCCATCGTCTTTCACTGACGGGGGGCCGGTTTGAGGCTACAGCAGCTCTTTAGTTTTAGATTCCAGGTGTTATAAAAGAGAGAATGACTCAACCTATATAACCATAAAAAAAAACATACATTACTATAAGCACAGGGATTAATTCACTGTCAGTGATGTCATGTGTAAAGCCTCTGAAGCTCCCTCAGGGGGTTTGTAGGGGAGCTGACAGACGGAGTGTGAAAGCAGAGTAACACTTTCTGCAGGCAGATATTTAACAGCGTAAGACTTCAGCCAATCACAGGCAACCTTCAAAGTGAAATTATACTGGTCTTTGAAATTGCTTCTCAATCTCCTTATTGCCATGATGTGAAATAGTTCCCTCCCCTGCATGCATATCAAATATTGTCCTACGGGGTAATGAGAATAAATCCTGACGCACCAATTCATGATTTGAATGGACCGAGAGCTGCTAACTCTTTCAGTGGGCAGGTGTGTGTGTGTGTGTGTGTGTGATGATGTTAGAGATTTGAACCGTCTGCTTTATTAAAACATGTTAATAAAAGGTTGTAGGTTTATTTCCTCTGCTTGATTTTCGAGATAGGACAGCAGAGAGTCAGAAATCAGAGCGAGATGGTGGGAAAAGCAGCAACAGGTCAGATTCAAAAACCTGAGCTGCTAGCTTGGAGGACTACAGTCTCTGTACATGGGCTTGAACACTAACCACTAGACTACGGGCGATCCTGGACTTTGACTTGTTGAAGTTACTTAAATTAATTTGAATTTCCCTGAACTTTAACTGAACTTTCACTGTTCTGGGTCTTTAAAAATAATGACATTTACAAATGTCTTTTGGCTGCAATAGCCACAGCATGTTAGGGAGACGTCAGCCATGTCTACACCATAATCATCCTCCATCTGCTGCTGTCTTAGCATCTGCTCGACCAGTTGCTCGATCTGGGTCAGCTCCCTGTCCCGAGGTGGTCTCAAACAGGTTTCAGCAGCTTGTACTTTTTAATTATCATTACAGCAGAATTTAAATGATCTGTGATTCCTCTCTTTGACTGCTCTGCAGTCACTTTACAAACCTTTCAGTGAATACAGATTATAATTTTATGAGTAACATGAGCCTGGATGATACAGCGTGAGTAAATGCCTTGAAATGACATTTCTTAATGAGTTTTCTCTTCTTCAGAATCACCCAGTTTCTGCTCTCCTCTGGCTGTTTATGACGAATCTCACCAGTCAGCTGCTTCTCCCAGACATGCACGCTGCCTGTCACTTTTCATCTGCTTGCCTTTGAAATGGTATGTTAAATTCATGCAGATGGGGAATGCAGTCATTGAGATCAGAGGCAACAAACGGCATAATTTATCAGTCACCAAGCCACAACTCCCGAGTGACTTTCACCAATTAAAGGCTGTTTACTGTATTTTGTTGTTCCTCTGTTCAACAGAATACCATCTAATTTATTGTATAGAAAGTCTGAGGTTTTTTTGTTTTGTTTTTTTGGAAAGGACTAAAAGTTTAAACCATCAACATTTAAAAAACACAACAGTGCAGGTAGTGCAGGTAGCTCTCCATGGAGTGAGAAACATCTGCAGCCTAACACATGCTTCTAAATGGGCAACCCCAAAGACATGAATTACACAATTTTCCAAAACACAAGATAAATTTTTTTTTCAACACGGTGGGGCATTCTTGAAACACTATTTTGTGAAAGTCAATCAGCACTTATCAATCATTTGCGTGACATGATTTTTAGTGGTTAGTTGTTGGCCTCTGAAGCCCGTTGGGTTGCAGAAGTCTTTGACTTGTGTTGTTGCAGTGTTGAAACTTAAGGGATAAATATCTTCAACATTTTAACTGGCTATAAGAGCAAATACAATGCTTATTATTGCTTGATGTCATCATTCAGATTAGCTCATGTATTTATATTTGGCCATACTTTTGAGGGCTCTGCAATTATTAAAGACAGTATGAAGTCAAAACTCATCAGAAGGACTTTTTATAGCCTTCAAATGAATGTCTGAAATGTATCTCAGAATAGATGTTTCATTCTTTTTTTCAAAGTTGAATAAGCCCCAGGAGAACTCTTGTAGGTGATGCAGCTGTGAATCTTTGGAAGCTTTAAGTGTGAGTCTCTGTGAACAGATTGCCTAGATCCCCCAATTCTAACTGGGCAAAGTGAGTTTAAGTGATGAGTCTTTTCAAAAATATAACTTTCAACTATGTCAGTGCACAATGTTTTTGAGATAATGGATATTTGGGATGGGGTTTTTGCGTATACAATTTAGATCGATCCTCACAGTAGGGGTTACCTTTCACACAAGGTAACCCCAAAAGTAAAGCTTCCTTTAACCTTTTTTTGTTTGCATTCTCTGTAGCTGTAATGCTACTGACATTTTAAATACAAAACCAATACCCAACTTGTGTCTTGTTTTTTCATTCTCCACCAGAATGAGTCGAACCTTACCCTACCTCTGTTACATTTTGCTTTTTTTATGCCTTATAATTTTACATCTGTATCTGTACATCTTTTATTTAAATTCATTTTGTATCCTGAGTGTTACAAAAAACACATGTAAATCTTTACGGCTGCAGATTCTGTAATATTGGGGTTAAAGTTCAATGCAGCAAGAGTCTGACCAATTGCAAATATACAGTGCTGCAAGACCTTCCAAAAGTCTCCATACTTTAGAAAGTTCCTGCTGTTTGTTTAAAATATTGTCTTTGAAACTAAATATAGAGCCTGGTCACTTCATTAAAAGTTCCTGCTATGGTTCCTACTTTGGGGAGAGAGAAAAACATCCCACATTCTACAACCAACCTTTCATGGTCTCAATTAGAAAACAGACATGTCAGCACATTTCCACATGGAGGATAATCTCAAGAAAATATTGATAGTTTAATATGTTGCACAAATAATGAACAGTCGCATCTTTAGTTGAGAGGCTTATTATTGAGTGAGTTATCCCATTATTGTCCCTAGTACTTCTGCAAATGTATAGTTGATATTATTTTGTATTTGATAAACGTCACTGACTGATATTCTCTCTGTTTCCCTCCAGGCCACATCAACATTGAAGCAACTTAATGGAGAAAACTAGAGGAGTCCCTTTAAGATGACACGCACAGACCCGCCTGACATACTGGTATCAACTGTGCATCAAGAAATAAAAGTGGTCCCCATTTCTTCACACTACAAGTCCTTGCAACCCTCCAAACAATGTGATTCCAAAAATTACAGCAAACTGGAGGACAGAAAGAGCAAATTTAACAAGAGGCACTGCCGAACCTTTGACTATAGGTCATTGGAATACCCAAAATCCAACAAATACTCAATGGAGTCCCCATACAGGAAGGCCGATAGGCATGCGGCCAACCCAGATGTTGCCTGGAATGCCTTGGGCCGCCAGCAGAGATATCGTTTCTCTGCACCGGATATTTTCAGCCATAGATTAACTCCTCAACCAATGGCTGCAGAAATGCCCAGTGAGGTAGTTGTCCCAGAACAAAAAAGAAGGACCAGGTCTAAAAGTGCCCCTCGGGTCCAGACAAGTCTAACTCCTGTGTCTTTTGAAGGGTCCTCTTCTTCAGGAAGGAAAGGAAGGGAGTCCCAAAGGGCTTCAAGAGACTCTCGCTGGAGACCAGAAGTATCGCCGCGTAGGGAATCATCCTATGCGGCAACAAGGGCTCTTATGCATGACGTCCATCCTATTAAGTTGCAGCCTCAAATTGGAGACAGCAGTAAATATTCATCCCACTTTGCTGCTGATCATTCTGAGGAGGGGGGCCTGGATAAACCAGCAACTAGTCCTCATGTCAGATGCAGGGTTGACATCAAACCAGATGATGCAGCGCTACATCATTCAAGACATAAACAGGCTACACCTCATGTGGATATACCCTGGCAGAGACATCACAGTGGGGGGAGTCGGAGTCTGACTGTGCCACGTCACTTCTCCTACTCTCGAACACCAACTCCCACTGATTCTTTAGGTACAGAGAGTAGGCAAGCTTACCAATATTCCCGCAGCATGCCAAATAGTTACTTACAACCCATGGAGATCCCCTTGCAAAGAATGCCTTCATCAGGTGATTACTATGGTCGGGAACGCAGAGCTCATTCCAGTCCCAATGTGCCAACCAAGTTCTTTTATGCAGATGACCCGGGGAGATATGTGACCACTGCTCCTCCTCAGCCAAGTTCTTATGTTCACGATGAACGTTACACACCAGGACAAGCATATACACCAAAAGTGCAATATGTTCAAGATCCAAGGACTCGAATGGTGCATGCTGTAGCTACAAGACCTTATTATCCTGAGATGGAGACATATCCTTACTCTGTGCAGACAGGTTATCCCAAACCCTATGCAGCCAGTGAGCCAGGGCCATACATCATACAGACACCTCCAGCAAGGATATTTTATGGGGATGATCCAAGGTCTTATCAAGTCCAGACTACTCCGCCAAGGTTCTATTATTCCAGCGACATGTATGCAATGCCACCAGAGCATCATATTCCAGCAAGGGCTTATTACACAGAGGGCCGGAGACATGCTAGAGTCGTTCAGCCACAATCAGATGACTGGTATGGCTCAGAAGCATCCGGTTATTCCACTAATCCTGCCTCTTATGTATCTCAAGGCACTCCAACTAGAGTCCGTCAGGACCCTGTCTCAACATCCTGGTATGCCAGCCCATGTGTAGAACCTCCAAGAATTGGCACAGAGTCCAAGTCTTACTCCAGGTCCTGGGACAATATTCTAAACTCTCGTGTAGAAAGAGAGCAACCTCTTCCTGTTCAGCGCGGTCAGAGCTATGACGATCTTCTTGAGTCCAGGAAGCCTGCAGGAGCCAAAAGTGACAAACCACAACCGGTGGTAGTCAATCTTTCCAGTTCACCAAGACGCTACGCAGCTTTATCAATGTCTGATAACTCATTAATTGACAAAAGCCCGACAGAGGCAGCAAAGAGCCCTACTAGTAAACTCTGGTTTGTAACTCCCGAGATAACAATCACTGATAATGACATGCGGCCAGGGAAACTCAACAAGACTGACAGGCGATCTGCCAGTTGGGACGTTCTTGACTCCAGAAGCACTGAGGGTCCTGGACCATCTCAACATGACTTCCAAAGCTCAACCAAAGAGAAGGCACATGACAACGCATCACTACAGCAAAGCCTTGAACAACTTGATGAGCTTTTGGCAGATCTGGTGACTGATTACAAGCCGCCCAGTAGAAGGGCTAGTGAGGACATTCTGGATCAACTGAAGAAGTTAATTGATGAAGAAGAAGCCGTATCCCTGTCAAGAAAAAGCTCAAGGGCAGGTACAGAGGAACCACCTCCTCTGGACAAGCAGCCAACTTCAATAAGGATAAATCCTGATGCTTTCCGAGACATGGATGCAGCCAGTGATGCTATGAAGAGTGCAGATGAGTGCTCCCCAGACCAGAGCCCAGATGAGGACGATACAATGATGTGCTCCAACAACAAATGCCGGAGGACAGAGACCCTTTTCAATGCTTGCCTATACTTTAAATCCTGCCACAGCTGCTACACCTACTACTGCTCTCGTAACTGTCGTAGGGAGGACTGGGACATTCACAAAGAAAGCTGCCTGTATGGAAGAATTGGTAGCACATGCCGTCACATCATCAAACACTGCCGGGAGACTGTTGAAGTCCACAAAGCCTTCTCCCGTATTGCCAAAGTTGGCTACCTTTCTCGAGGCAGAGGAGTTCTCTTCCTTGGGTTCCCAAACCCTTCGTCATCCAGTAGCTTCCTGCAGTATGGTCTGGATAGTTTACCGATGTCTCCTACATACCTGTCCCTGCGGGAGCTTGAAGGCTTCAGGGACAACCTGGGAGAGTACTGTAAGGAGCTGCAGGAAGCTGGTAAAGAGTACGACCCAAATGAATGTTTCATCTTGAATGTATCTATTGCTGTCGGTGACCAACTGCCCGACGGGCCATCGCCAAGGAACCAAGCTCCAACTGTGAGAAAATATGCAAAGGTGGCACTGGCTTCCTTCAGTCCTGAGAGGAAGGTTCACAAGAAAGAGAGCGACATGGAAACACTGATCCTCACTCCACCTCCAGGAACAGCAGATATTGACAAAGAGGGAGAGGAAGGCAGAAAGGCCAGAGAAATCTGTTTCATCAATATACAACGGGAGTTAAGGATTCGAGGGGTTTTCCTACGCCACGAATACCCACAGGTGTATCAGCAGCTCTGTGAGTTTGTGGAATGTAACAGAAGGTTCACGCCCACAACTATTTATCCTATTGATAAGAGGACCGGTAAACAGTTTATGTGCATGATAATGGCTGCTTCTGAGCCCAGGACTTTGGACTGGGTCGGCACCCCTCATCTCCTCGATGACATTATTTAAGTGCACCTTTTGTTGTAAATATATATGTATAGAAATACATATATATTGTTACACATATTTATATATCAATCCAATTACAAACATTTGTAGATAAGTATTTTGTTATCAAAATGAAATATATTCATGTGTGCTTGGTCAGTATTATTCTTTTTCAGAATATTTCCTGTCAGGTGCAGAATGAGTACAGTGCATTTTTTTATTTCAGTCTTTTTACCAAGTACAATTTTTTTATCCGACACGAGTCATTTATCTGTTTTGTGGTCATTAACTCTTTCGACACATTCCCTTTGTTGGGGATGATCTTAGCCGACATGCTGGTATTTTTTGTAATTATTAGCATCACCTTTGAATCGTAGTCTCTTTAAATTAGAAAGCTCATCTCTAAGCGAGTTCAATGATTTTACGCGTGACTTTAACGGTATATCAGGCGGAAACTATTCAATGTTATTTTCTTAGCTACTTAAATACTTTCTATGCAAAGTTGCTTCATGAGTTAAGAACCACATTCCTGTAGAAAGGGGGTTGTGACAGTTTTATGATATTATATATAACATATTATATGATGTAACATTATATCAAATTATATATTATTTATTATTACATCTGTTAAGAAAGTCTATGTTGGAGTCGAGATAAAATATTTAAAGTTTTGATGACAACGTGAATCCTCATCATGACAGAATAATAAAAAAAAAGAGACTGGTGTGCTACTTGAAAAAACTATTTTAAAAAAAAAGGAATAACTTCTGATTTAGCTTGGCGGACGAACTGTACTGATTGTTATCGTTTTCCACTTTAAGTCTAATGGTGGACTCTAGAACTACTGGAGCACTACTGGACTTAAAAGCAACGTCCATAATGGATACTGACATGGTGCCAGTTACCAGCCACACAGTAGGTGTCGGCCTGTACTGTTCAGTAATAAACACTGTGAATAGTGAGAGTCATCTACTACAAAAACAAGAAATCATGCAATTTCCTATAACAATGAAGTTGATGAGTTGTATTTTTAGATATATTTATGGATACAAAAATATGAATTAGCATCAGGAGTTATTGTCTATAGAACAAGATGAGCCAGGTTTGGCAAAGTAGCTATATGGTACATAAATGCTTGAAGAAGACAGTAGTTGTGAATTTGTGCTGCACTAGGTTTATGACGTGTGATTTTATATTGTCCCCTTTGGTTTTAGCTAACCCAAACCCATTGCATCTTCGGTTGCAGAATACATTCTTTAGTGCAACACAGCCAAGTCGCTTCATCTTTTTTGGATACTTTTCTTTGTTTATTTAATATTAATCCCACATTTTCAGCCAGTTTTAAGGCCCTGACATAGCAAGCAGACCGCAAAGACAAGTGGCAACTTTGTCTCACGTCGACTTTTGTCTTGGTGCAGCCGACGGCCAACCACCACGTACGCTCTGCGCATGCATGAGAGTACATAACTCCATGCCAGCAGGCAGTCTGTAATCATCAGTCCAAAAAGGGGAAACCGGAAGATGACAGACAAGAACGCTGATAGACAAACCATAGTTATGATACGATAAGACCATTTTTACACCACTGTCGCTCATGTCTGTCGCTGTCGTATATTGGTACCTCTAATAGAGAATAATGTATCATAACAAGTTGAAGTCTTTGACTTGCATTTTTGTTCTCATGTACTGATTCGCCTAGCTGAACAGTCAGCTAAGAGGAGTCAAGAGATGGTAGCGACGAAGTTGAACATACCTCAAAAACTAGGGCGACAATCTCCTTGGTGTGTCAGGGCCTTTAAAGAACCATCAGTGAAGTTGGATTTATACTAAGACTCAAAATATCTGTAAGACATGAAGGGGCATTTATCTATAAGTAGATATCAAACTAGCTGTTTCCCCTAATCCATGCTAACTTCCATGTAGTCAAAAGTGGCAGTTTGGTTAAGAAGGTGAAAAACATCAAAATATGACCCCGACTCCATCTATCTAGTGCCATCTCCAGACAAGTCCTGGAAACAATCAGCTATCATGTGATGGAAAGCTAGCCTCTGGGATCAATGCTTTTAATATCTGACTACAAAAAGCCTGGGATTTGCATCAAGAGTTTCTCCTCTTGCACTGCCATACACAAAGTGTGAAAAAGCACTAAGTTAAGAGACGACGTCAAAGAGCTGAACTCAAAACGGGTATCTTGTTGATTGACAGCAGTTGAAGTCAGGGGCTTTTTTTGATTGGGGTGGCCCAACAAGAGGACAAACTTAAGCAGGGGTGGCCAATCATATCTCTTTTATATAACACAAGACAATGGCGACACATCTATCTTCTAAGCTTAATTCTGTTCAAAGTCAAAATGTACCAAGTTTGACTCCTGAACACCTAATTTGCAAATGTGAATGAATTGGCAATGCTTCGTTCCAGAACATTACCAGTTAGTTCATTGCCACAGACTTTCCATTACTTCCCGATGCACAAGTGCTTCTTGTGAAATAAATATTCATGGTATTTATTTACATTTTATGTACAAAGAAAAGAAAACTACTATCAGCCTTTTGCAAAAAAGCCAGATAAGTCCCACCTCTGACAGGGCAAATAGCCAATGAAGAATTTTTGGATTGGCCAATCAGATTTGAAGGGGGGCCATGTCACTCCTGGCCATGCCACTGACAATAACTGTGCAGTATTTGACAGCAAATGTCAAACAGGATGTTGCGTGATACTGACGTCATATTTGGAAACATTCAACCACAAACCAAGCTGCCATATTTGACCAGTCGGGAGAACCATGTTGACATTTTCCATAGTTCTCCATCAGCCCTTTCCCTCGTGATATCAGCTCTCCTTCGTTTGTCCAACAAAGTTTGGTGAAACCTGAAGCACACATATATTTGACTGACGAACGGTGCTGTACAGTTCCAGTGAAGAGTTACTGGCTGCATGTGTTTTCTACGCTCAGTTTAACATGACGTTGATGATAGTTACTTGCTCGATGAATGGACTTGTGAAAGTGAAAACTACTATGCTGTGTAAGAAAAAAAAAAGTGAATTTTTCCATTTTTCGTCAGTCACTCAAGATGAAAATAAAGTGTCAAAGGAGACGAAGAAGAAACCTCACTGAAACGTCTAGTAATCTTGTATTTTTTATACTTTCAACATATGTGTCTGAGTGTGTCTATTTATAAACCATATCTAATAAATGGAATGGGAACTCTGGGTGCTGTCACCTTCGTTTTATTTATGTGAAGTGGGACGTGTCAGCTGGTTTAGAGACTGTTTGCATGAGAAGGATTTCAGTGAACTTGATATTAAAACATGAGTAAACATGAAATCCCCCAACAGAGTTCATTTATACGTCATATATTTTATCCATCACATTTTGAACGGTATGATGAAATCAAAGGTCACGTATGACTCATCACGTGTCGACCTGTGAGAGAACAAAAAGTGCTGAGTGAGCATTTAACTGTTGAAACTACACACTGAAATCTCTGCAGCCACGACTCCACTTCAGTATTCAGTTGGTGCATATTTTCACCACTGGCTCCTCCTCCATCTTCTTATTGCTGTTACGTTTTAAAGAGAGACCTTGTTAAGCAGCGACTTGTAGCCGATAGCCTCCATGTAGTTTCAACTTTTGAGTATTTTTGACATCATAATAAAAATGTATCAGGAATCTTTACGTATTTAAAATCTGCTTTAACTCCAACAATCATAGACACCAGAAAGTCACCAGTTAACACGCTAACACCTGCTGGTGTAGCTCCACCCCCTGCTGCAGCCGCCTCTTGCTCCTCTGCACGCAGTAATTGTCCGCTCTGTATTCTGTCAGCTTTGAGTTCACTCCAACATCACAGTATTAAAAAATGTTTTCCTCCATATCCACAGTCACACCCCTTTATGACACACCCCAGCTGATCTCGTGTGAGATCTTGAGTCTGGCTCCGCCCCTTTTTGGGTGACTCTCCCTGAGCTGTTACAGAAAAAATGCAGAAGTACAGGTTGTAGTTTGGAAAGCATCCGCCCGTATATGAGCAGCAAGCTTTCCTCTCAGTCCACACTGAGGGAGTGAAACATGTTCATTTATATAATTGATCTAAAACGTTCACACATCAGAGCTTTAGACTGGAGTTAAAGAAATACCCGAATGTGTCAGACTCACTATAATGACTCACAGAAAAAAAACTCCTTCTCTCGGGAGAGACACTCCTCCATGATGACATTTACAAGATCAATTAAACACAACACAAGAAACAAAGTTGGATTCAGATCAAGTGTAGAAACTTTAGTGATGATTACAGGATGAACAGGATTCACACGTTTGAAGTCTTTGTTGTTTTCAAAGAAAGTGAAGCGTTCAGACTTCAGAGGAGGTTTCATCCCTTGAACATGAAGACGGGAAAGAAATATAGACAGTCTTCAGCTCTTATATTTGACATTTCTCCAGGATGACTAAAACACAGAACAGGTGATGCAGCTACCTATGGACTGTGAGCTGCAAGATTCAAGATGGAGCTACGATTTAGTAAGAAAAGTCAAATGTGCTGAGCTGTAGTTGTTATTCTACTGTGGACTGATTTTAGATCAATGTATGCAGATTATAATCTCTCCATGCAGGGTAATTTCCCTCGGGATCAATAAAGTATCTATCTATCTAATAACTCGAGCAGACAAAGATACAGATGATGCCTTCAGGGACTCCTCATAGATCAAATGAAAAAGTCTGAAATCAGACGTTCGCAACAGACGACAGTTAACCAGTTAACACTGAGCAGATTATCTTTAAAGAGACTCCAACAAACACACCAATCAAGATCATGATTTTACCTGCTGTTGAATTATACTCAAAGTTATAATGTACAAAACACCGTCACCATGACAACGCAGTCACAAACAATGCTGAAAGAATCAGATCATCATTATCATCATGTGTTAGTGTTCCACAGTCACAGAGATCTTCTCTGGTAAAATCTTCACTTCATCCCCAACATTAAAGTATGGAAACATCCTGGCAGTGAAAGTGTGTGTGAAGGTGTGTATGTGTGTGTTAGTATCAGGATCAGAGAACGACAGCTTTCCTCTGTTACAGTCCAGATTCACTCTGATCCTCTGAGGATTCTTGTCCAATGAGAAAACAGTACCTGGATGTGACGGGGAGTATGCTTTGAATTCACCATCATACAACCGTATTCTCCATAATCCAGACCGTATGACTCCCTTCCTCTGTACAGACTCTGATAACACTCCCAGGTGCCAGTATGTACTGTCTCCAACCTGGACGACCCAGCTGTGAGTCCCTGAGTTAAAGCCCTCAGAGCCGACGACAGACCAGAAAAAATCAAACCTCTCTGGATTATCAGGAAGCTGCTGTCCCTCTCCTTCTCTCACACAGGTCAGATCTTCAGACAGGATGAGTCCTGGATGAACAGTGTTTGGGTCCAGAATGAGCGGACTGTAGGAGACCATGTCCTTCATCTTGTTCCAGATGTTGAAGCTCAGGTTGCCCAGGTGTTTGGCCTGGTCTATCAGAGCTCCTGAGGGCAGCTGTGGATCCTCCAGCAGGGGGCGCTGCTGGACTCTTTCCACTGCAGCCCTGTAGTTTTTCAGGAATGAGACGTCTGCAGCTCTCAGCTCGTCCTTTGTGTCTCTGACTGTGAGTGAAAGAGCTGCTATCTCTCTGCTCAGAGCCTCCATCTCCTCCTTCATCCTCTGACTCTTCTGCTCCTCTTCCTCTCTCAGTGCACACAGCCTGGCCTCCTCTTCCTCTTCTAGAAACTGGTGAAGCTTCTTAAACTGCTCCTTAATCTGCCTCTCTGTGTGTCGGGCCTGGACCTGAATGTGTCCTGCTGTTTGATCAAACTTCACTTTAACTTGTTCAAAATCATATAACTTCAGCTTCACCGGCTTCAGAGTTTCCTGAAGTTTCTTCTTGAGTTGTCGAGCAACTTCATCGATGGGTCTGAATCTGTGCTCAGAGTGTTTCTGTGAATCTCTGCAGATGTGACACACCGGCTCCTGATGGTCCAGACAGAAGAGTTTGAGTTTCTCAGAGTGCAGACTGCAGAGATCCTCTGAAGATCTCTGATCTCTCTCCTGCAGGAAACTCTCACACAGATTCTTTAAAGCAAAGTTTGGAGGTATTAATTCCTGTGAATGTCTCCTCTTACAGAGTGGACACTCCTGGTTCTCCTTCTCCTTCCAGCATTTCTGCACACACACTCTACAGAAGCTGTGGCTGCAGGACAGGATCACTGGATCTTTAAAGATGTCGAGGCAGATCGGACAGCTCAGATCTTCCTCTAACTTGGATGCCATTTTATCTCAGAGTCAAAACAGGCTGCAGAAGAAACTCATGCTTTCCCAAACACTTTGAAAATCCAAAAGTAGTCTGCTGTTGAGGTTAGAGGTTAGTATTCCCAGTATCCCAGTATACTCTAATATTCCCTCGTCCTCCTGTCCTCTCTCAGTGGAAGTCGTGCTGGTTTGTGGCTGCAGGTCCGTCTGTCAGTGTGTGTGTCTCTGCAGAGTGAGGCAGAATAACAGCCTGTTTCCTGGTTTGTCTCAGGTGAGACAGGTGGGGGCGGAGCTTCTTCAGAGGAGGAACACAGAAAACTGTGCTCTGCTTTCTCTTCCTGCAGCTTGAAGTGGAATCTCTTAATCACTCTTCTTGTTATTAGTTATTAATTAGAGGTAATCACTGGTTCCGGAAAGTCTGTCTGTGTTGTCTTTGATTTTTTGTGAAACAATCTAAAAAGGATTGACGCTAACGTGGATCTACCGGGCTTTACTACAGTGAGAGCGGACAGAGACACGAAACGTTGCGGCAAAAGGAGGACGACTCGCACTGTTTATTAACAACAGATGGTGCCACCATGGACATGTTACTGTGAAGGAGGCAACGTGCAGCAAAGACATCGAGCTGCTGGCGGTAGGTCTCCGTCCTTACTACATGCCCAGGGAGTTCTCCCACGCCATTGTTGTTGTTGTTTACGTCCCCCCGCGAGCACACGTCGAGACTACGTGTGACGTCATCCACTCGAACATCTCGAGATTACAAACACTGCACCCTGATGCTTTCATTGCCATCTCAGGGGACTTTAACCATGTTACATTGAACTCCACACTACCGGACTTTCACCAGTTTGTAAGCTGTCCCACCAGGAAGAACAGGACAATAGACCTCCTGTATGCAAACGTGAAGGACGTCTACACTGCCACCCCCTTACCACCTCTGGGTAAGTCCGATCACAACCTGGTCCTACTCAAGCCACAGTACAAGACTAAGATCTAGAGACAACCGGTAACAACACGCACCTTCAGAAAGTGGTCTCCTGAGGCAGAGGAGGCTCTCAGAGACTGTTTTGAGACCACTGACTGGAGTGCCCTGCAAGAGACCCATGGTGATGACATTGAGGGGGTCACACACTGCACAACTGACTACATGAACTTCTGTATGGCGTTGTGGTTCCCACTAAAACTGTGCGCTGCTTCCCGAATAACAAGCCCTGGATCACCAGTGATGTCAAGGAGATCCTTAACAGGAAGAAAAGGGCATTCAAGGAGGGAGACCAGGTAGAGCTGAAGCGTGCGCAGGGGGAACTCAAGGTCAGACTCCGAGAGGCAAAGGAGGAGTACAGAAGGAAGGTGGAACAGAAGCTGCAGCAGAACAACATGAGGGAGGTCTGGGAGGGCATGAAAACCATCACAGGCTGCAGGAAGAAAAATAACAACGCAGAAGACGGGGAGCCTGAGAGAGCAAACCAGCTCAACTTGTTTTTTAACAAGTTTGACAGCCCCGTCGCTGCAGCCCCCCCCCCTTCACTCCCCCCAACACCTCCACCAGGACAAACACAATCTCCAGTGACAATCTATCCCCCCTCCCCCCCACCATCACCAGAGACCAGGTGAGCAAGGAGCTGAAGAGACTCTGCTCCAGGAAGTCAGCAGGCCCAGACAAGGTGTGTCCCAGGATGCTAAAGGCCTGCTCTGCTGAGCTGGGGGAGCCACTTCAGCACGTCTTCAACATCAGCTGGCAACTTCAGCTGGCGTCCTTCAACATCTGCAAAAAGCTGCTGCAGATGTTCTACCAGTCTGTGGTGTCCAGGGTCCTCTTCTACGCCGTGGTGTGCTGGGGAGGAAGCTGCAAGAAGAGGGACGCAGCACGCCTGGACAGACTGGTGAGGAGGGCCGGCTCTGTGGTGGGTACAGAGCTGGACTCACTGGTGACAGTGGTAGAGAGGAGGACTCTGGACAAAATGCTCTCCATCATGGACAACACACACCGCCCTCTGCACAGCACCTTCACCGGGCAGAGGAGCATGTTCAGTGACAGACTGCTGTCACAGTCGTGCTCCACGGACAGACTCAAGAACTCTTTTGTCCCCCTATAGGCCATAAGACTGTACAACACTTCACTGTCACGGCAGGGAAGAAGCACACGGTGATCCCTGGACTCTTTTTTCACTTCTTTTTTTTTTCTCACTCCTCATCTGCACTGCTGACCTCAGAGTCAGCCCCCAGTTGGACACTTTAATGCATATTGATAGTCACCTTACTGAGCACTGGTCACTTTAATGACAATCACCCTAATCATGTCTGGTTTCATCCTACTGTTGTGTTATGCTACATCTGTAATGGTTGACATGAACACCCTAACTAGGTCAAGTTTCACTCTATTGTCTTCAACACTTAATGCTAATCTGCTCCTCAATAGTTGGGTACTTTAATGGCAATCACCCTAATCACTCCTGGTTTCACCTTATTGTTTTGGACACTTAATGCTAATCACTGCTCCTTTATGTTGCTGAGCACTTTAATGGCCCAATTTGCACTCCTGCATTGACTGTTTAACGACTGTACTCACACTTCTGGCACTACCTCAAACTCCTCTGTACATGCACATGTAACTAGTTTCTATAATCAGCACATGTTTTTCTCTCCTCACAGGTTATGTACATACTATATAAGTTTTAAGTCTAATGCTAATGCTAACTGCACAGGTTTAACCTTTACTATTAGTCACATAGGGGCTGCTAAATCTTGTTTGGGGGATTATTGTATACAGAGGGGAGGGGGGACAGCGGGTGTGTATTGTAACTAATGTCTTGTGTCCTGCCTGTCTGTATACTGCTACTGGATGCCCTGAATTTCCCTCTGGATCAATAAAGTATCTATCTATCTATCTATCTATCTATCTATCTATTGATGTGTATCATGTGCAACATGAAACACATCAATAAATCATAACTCCAGTGTGTCCTGTGTGTGAGTCCTGACTGTCTCCAGTGAGGGAGAAGCTGGAGTCCTGCTGGCTGTGTTGTTGTCAGAGCTGTGTTTACATGGCTCCTCCCCTTGTGTATAAAAGCTGTTTGAGTCAAGAAGAAGAAGAACATACTCACTGATTATTTGGATGAAGAGTTTCTAGATCATTCTGTGTCAGTTTACATGAAGCTACCGGCTAACTAAAGAGTGCTAACATTAGCATGCTAACACAACAATGCACTTCGAGCCATACCTAGTTGTGGGTGAGCTGCATGTGCTATTCCTGCCAGCCCCCTAGTGAATTTTTTGTGTAGAGTCCCATCCCCTAACAGAGGATGTGTAGTGGTGTCCTCTTGCACTGCCAAACACAAAGTGTGAAAAAGCACGAAGTTAAGAGACAACGTCAAAGAGCTGAACTCAAAACGGGTATCTTGTTGATTGACAGCAGTTGAAGTCAGGGGCTTTTTTTGATTGGGGTGGCCCAACAAGAGGACAAACTTAAGCAGGGGTGGCCAATCATATCTCTTTTATATAACACCAGACAATGGCGACACATCTATCTTCTAAGCTTAATTCTGTTCAAAGTCAAAATGTACTAAGTTTGACTCCTGAACACCTTCTCATTTGCAAATGTGAATGAATTGGCAATGTTTCGTTCCAGAACATTACCAGTTAGTTCATTGCAAGTGTTGCGGAAATATTACGTGTTAAAATTGATTAACACACCTCGTAAGAAAAAGGGCACCACCTGGCTTACCAGGAACAATTGTATTAATTATGGGAATTAATAAAAATTATTAATTATGAAAAATCAGTAAATTTATGGATTTATTATTTTAATCAATCTCAAATCTAAGTTATGAGTTAACCAAAACGTTCAACCACTATGAATCAATACGAACACACTTCTGAATTTTATGCGTGAATTTTTTAATGAGTAAGAATGAACAAGACAGAATAACGGAACGATAACAGGAATTGCATCAGATATATGAAGAAAAACAGGAATGACAGATACTATCCTAACTAATTGAGTATGGTACGGTGTTTAACGTCTGTCTAACAAAATTATTGATTAGATTCGGATCAAAATTACCGGACGGCAAAAAGATAAAAAGAAGAGAGTTGGAGCTATATTACGGGCGGATATGAGCCAGGGGAAGATTTAACGATGAACACCTCATGACACGTAGTTCTGAGTTGACAACCAAGCTGTTGAGTATCTTACTGTGGTCGCTGAACCCACGAATTCGCCAAATGGTGCTGGTGGAGTTTGGAGGATGGGTTTTGGAAGTCCGTCTCCAATTCTTACAGCCCGGAACAACCGTAGAAGTTCTGGTCGAATTCGAGTTAGCGAGTCACGATTTGTCCAGAAAAAGTTTGATGATAAACGATCGTCCACCTTTGCTACTGAATTGGCCGGTTCAGTCGGTTCAGGTAACGAGTCGTTTCACGTCACTTGTTGAAAGAAAAATCCAAAAATTGTCCAGAAAAACGATTCAATTAGAAGCTGCGCGAGCCTCAAAAGAATGTCTTTTAAGCTTGTAAATATTGAATCAAACAAGAAGCAATCACGTACAAAAATATGAATAGAATAAGAATCAGAGTTCGAAAAAACAAAAGAAATCGCTCTGGAGTCAAAGTTTCTTGAAGACAAAATCCAAACGGAGTAACAAGAAAAAGTATACGAGTTGCAAAAAAGAATTACAAAAAGAAAAGTCGGGACCAGCCTAGCGACAGAGAGGCGCGCTGGGCTTTTAATAGAGTACTGAGGATGACACGCCCATTCCGATGACGCGTGTCTTTAGGCGGAGCTGAAACATGGACTCTCTAAAGTTCTAAAAACTAAATTAAACGTAAAACACTATACCATACCCGAGTTTTTACTCCTATTTTATATAAGAGTAGAAATGCACATTTCTAACCTTTGAAAATGAAATTAAACACAAATTATTATTGACTGTAACATAACAGTGAAATCCGGTATAACGGATTAAACATTGATTTAAAAGAACCACTAGATGGCGGTAGCGTTCCATGTAAATCCTTGAACCAAGACAGTGACTTTAAATGGCAGATTAATTTTCTCTTAACTTTGCGATAAATGGTCCGATTTGAGTCCTGTTTGGATGAAAACGTTAGTTTAAATGTTCTTTTTTTGTTTTTGTTTTTAAGATTTGTTTTTGGCTTTTATGCCTTTATTATAGAGGGAGGACAGTGGATAGAGTCGGAAATCAGGGAGAGAGAGAGGGGAGAGACATGCGGGAGATGGGCCACAGGCCGGACGCGAGCCCGGGCCACCCGCGCGTGAGGACTGAGCCTCAATACATGGGGTCGCGCGCACTGCCGCTGCGCCACCGGCGACCCCAGTTTAAATGTTCTAGAAAGATTATTCACCTGAAAATTAGAAATACACATTATTTAATATACATCTGAACATGGAGGCATCTGGTCTCCATTTTATGGTTGAGTCACGCAGAGGTCAGGAAATTCCTGACTGATTACAGTTGTCATGTTAATCAGGAGTTCATGGCAAAAGGTGTTATTCTAACGTCAATAAGATTTATAACAAAGGAGGGAAAACTAGTTCCAGATGGGATTTGTGTATTGAAGCCGGCGATTTTTGATCCGAATCTAATCAATAATTTTGTTAGACAGACGTAAACACCGTATCATACTAAGTTAGTTAAGACAGTATCTATCATTTCTGGCTTCTCTTCAAATATATGATGCAATTTCTGTTATCTTTCCGTATTATGTTTTTGTCCATCCTTATTCATTAAAATAATAACGTATACAATTCAGAGGTGTATTTGTATTGATTCATAGTGGTTGAACGTTTTGGGAACTCATAATTTAGATTTGAGACTGATTAGAATAATAAATCCATACATATATTGATTTTTCATTATTAATATTTTTTATTAATTTCCATAATTAATAAAATTGTTCCTGGTAAAGCCAGGTGGTGCCCTTCTTCTTACGAGGTGTGTTAAGCAATTTAACACTTAAATATTAACGTAATATTAGTGATAAGTTGTACGCAACAGTCATATATTTTATCCATCACATTTTGAACGGTATGATGAAATCAAAGGTCACGTATGACTCATCATGTGTCGACCTGTCAGAGAACAAAAAGTGCTGAGTGAGCATTTATCTGTTGAAACCAGTGGCGCCGCCCATTTCAAGACAGCTCCTCCTCCATCTTCTTATTGCTGTTACGTTTTAAAGAGAGACCTTGTTAAGCAGCGACTTGTAGCCGATAGCCTCCATGCAGTTTCAACTTTTGAGTATTTTTGACATCATAATAAAAGTGTATCAGGAATCTTTACGTATTTAAAATCTGCTTTAACTCCAACAATCATAGACACCAGAAAGTCACTAGTTAACACGCTAACACCTGCTGGTGTAGCTCCACCCCCTGCTGCAGCCGCCTCTTGCTCCTCTGCACGCAGTAATTGTCCGCTCTGTATTCTGTCAGCTTTGAGTTCACTCCAACATCACAGTATTAAAAAATGTTTTCCTCCATATCCACAGTCACACCCCTTTATGACACACCCCAGCTGATCTCGTGTGAGATCTTGAGTCTGGCTCCGCCCCTTTTTGGGGCGACTCTCCCTGAGCTGTTACAGAAAAAATGCAGAAGTACAGATTGTAGTTTGGAAGGCATCCGCCCGTATATGAGCAGCAAGCTTTCCTCTCAGTCAACACTGAGGGAGTGAAACATGTTCATTTATATAATTGATCTAAAACGTTCACACATCAGAGCTTTAGACTGGAGTTAAAGAAATACCTGAATGAATCAGACTCACTATAATGACTCACAGAGACAAACTCCTTCTCTCGGGAGAGACACTCCTCCATGATGACATTTACAAGATCAATTAAACACAACACAAGAAACAAAGTTGGATTCAGATCAAGTGTAGAAACTTTAGTGATGATTACAGGAGGAACAGGATTCACACGTTTGAAGTCTTTGTTGTTTTCAAAGAACGTGAAGCGTTCAGACTTCAGAGGAGGTTTCATCCTCTGAACATGAAGATGGGAAAGAAATATAGACAGTCTTCAACTCCTCAGAGTTCAAGCGAAAAAGTCTGAAATCAGACGTTCACAGCAGATTAAAGCAACAGACGACAGTTAACCAGTTAAACACTCTGAGCAGATTATCTTTAAAGAGACGCCAACAAACTCACCAATAAGGATCAAGATTTTACCTGTTGTCGAATTATACTCAAAGTTATAATAAACAAAACACCGTCACCATGACAACGCAGTCACAAACAATGCTGAAAGGATCAGATCATCATTATCATCATGTTTTAGTGTTCCACAGTCACAGAGATCTTCTCTGGTAAAATCTTCACTTCATCCCCAACATTAACGTATGGAAACATCCTGTCAGTGAAAGTGTGTGTGAAGGTGTGTATGTGTGTGTTAGTATCAGAATCAGAGAACGACAGCTCTCCTCTGTTACAGTCCAGATTCACTCTGATCCTCTGAGGATTCTTGTCCAATGAGAAAACAGTACCTGGATGTGACGGAGAGTATGCTTTGAATTCACCATCAAAAAGCCGTATTCTCCATAATCCAGACCATATGTTTCCCTTCCTCTGTTCAGACTCTGATAATACTCCCAGTCCCCAGCCTGTACTGTCTCCAACCTGGACGTCCCAGCTGTGAGTCCCTGAGTCAAAGCCCTCAGAGCCCAGGACAGACCAGATTAAATCAAACCTCTCTGGATTATCAGGAAGCTGCAGCTCCTCCTCTCCTTCTCTCACACAAGTCAGATCTTCAGACAGGATGAGTCCTGGATGAGCAGTGTTTGGGTCCAGAATGAGCGGACTGTAGGAGACCATGTCCTTCATCTTGGTCCAGATGTTGAAGCTCAGGTTGCCCAGGTGTCTGGCCTGGTCTATCAGAACTCCTGAGGGCAGCTGTGGATCCTCCAGCAGGGGGCGCTGCCGGACTCTTTCCACTGCAGCCTTGTAGTTTTTCAGGAATGAGACGTCTGCAGCTCTCAGCTCGTCCTCTGTGTCTCTGACTGTGAGTGAAAGAGCTGCTATCTCTCTGCTCAGAGCCTCTATGTCCTCCTTCATCCTCTGACTCTTCTTCTCCTCTTCCTCCCTCAGTGCACACAGCCTGGCCTCCTCTTCCTCTTCTAGAAACTGGTGAAGCTTCTGAAACTGCTCCTTAATCTGCCTCTCTGTGTGTCGGGCCTGGACCTGAATGTGTCCTGCTGTTTGATCAAACTTCACTTTAACTTCTTCACAAACCTTTAACTTCTTCTTCACCGGCTCCAGAGTTTCCTGAAGTTTCTTCTTGAGTTCTTGAGCAGCTTCATCGATGGGTCTGATTGTGTGTTTGCTGTGTTTCTCTGAATCTCTGCAGATGTGACACACCGGCTCCTGATGGTCCAGACAGAAGAGTTTGAGTTTCTCAGAGTGCAGACTGCAGAGATCCTCTGAAGATCTCTGATCTCTCTCCTGCTGGAAACTCTCACACAGATTCTTTAAAGCAAAGTTTGGAGGTATTAATTCCTGTGAATGTCTCCTCTTACAGAGTGGACACTCCTGGTTCTCCTTCTCCTTCCAGCATTTCTGCACACACACTCTACAGAAGCTGTGGCTGCAGGACAGGATCACTGGATCTTTAAAGATGTCGAGGCAGATCGGACAGCTCAGATCTTCCTCTAACTTGGATGCCATTTTATCTCAGAGTCAAAACAGGCTGCAGAAGAAATTCATGATTCCCCCAACACTTTGAAAATCCAAAAGTAGTCTGCTGTTGAGGTTAGAGGTTAGTATTCCCAGTATCTCAGTATACTCTAATATTCCCTCGTCCTCCTGTCCTCTCTCAGTGGAAGTCGTGCTGGTTTGTGGCTGCAGGTCCGTCTGTCAGTGTGTGTGTCTCTGCAGAGTGAGGCAGAATAACAGCCTGTTTCCTGGTTTGTCTCAGGTGAGACAGGTGAGGGGGCGGAGCTTCTTCAGAGGAGGAACACAGAAAACTGTGCTCTGCTTTCTCTTCCTGCAGCTTGAAGTGGAATCTCTTAATCACTCTTCTTGTTATTAGTTATTAATTAGAGGTAATCACTGGTTCCAGAAAGTCTGTCTGTGTTGTCTTTGATTTTTTATGAAACAATCTAAAAAGGATTGATGTGTATCATGTGCACCATGATACACAACAATAAATCATAACTCCAGTGTGTCCTGTGTGAATGTGTGTGTGAGTCCTGACTGTCTCCAGTGAGGGAGAAGCTGGAGTCCTGCTGGCTGTGTTGTTGTCAGAGCTGTGTTTACATGGCTCCTCCCCTTGTGTATAAAAGCTGTTTGAGTCAAGAAGAAGAAGAACATACTCACTGATTATTAGGATGAAGAGTTTTTAGATCATTCTGTGTCAGTTTGCATGAAGCTACCGGCTAACTAAAGAGGGCTAACATTAGCATGCTAACACAACAATGCAGTTCGAGCCATACCTAGTTGTGGGTGAGCTGCATGTGCTATTCCTGCCAGCCCCCTTGTGAATTTTATGTGTAGAGTCCCATCCCCTAACAGAGGATGTGTAGTGGTGTTATCTCTCAAAAAAGCCTCAAAGCAATGGAACTGCTGTTGCAACTTTTTCAGAAAAGGCAACTTCGATCACGGAAGATGCTTTAGATGAAGGGACGGGCTTGTTTGTGCTGTAAAGACAGACTGAAGATAGACTTTCAGAGACCTCAGCTGGACTTAATGGAGCCTCAGATGCCCCCCCTTCCAAATCCCCGCTCTGACCTCCATCAGTCCTTCATCCTTCTGTGCTCCACCTTCGATTTCACAATCAATAAAATCTTTCAGCTTCCCCAGGCTTGGTTACAGCTGTGTGTGTGTGTGTGTGTGTGTGTGTGTGTGTGTGTGTGTGTGTGTGTGTGTGCGTGCGTGCGTGCGTGTTAATGTGTGTGTGTATGTTTCACTGAATGTAGGCCATGACAGTGACTGAATGTAAAGCAGTGAGGCTAGAGTGGTGAGGGCCGGGGCTCTTCTGGCGGCGCACCAAGCCTCTCAGCTCAGCGTCTTTTGTGACGGCTGGCAGTCTGACAGGCTGTGCGGGCTCAGATAAGTGCAGCACATTAGAGCACTGTAGTTCATTCATCTGGAGACACAGTCAATGTCAGCACCCTGAAAACCCACCACGGAGTGTGTGTGAATGTAGGCCATGAGAGGAGCAGAGGGGGAAGCACACTGGGCCTCAGGATTTTGGCCCAGAGTCAAGCTGGTCTCTTTAGTTCACTGTGGGAAGCTGATGAAGTAAACGGACGAGATTTAGTTCACTTCAAACTGATTGAATTAGCTGTAGATATATTTTAAAAAACATGCAAGTGGAATTACTTAAAATTTTAAAATGAGATACAGCCATACAGCCAGATAAGACCCACTGCAGTTTATCTATTCTGAGTGACATTTTCTTGCATTGTTTTGTGTATTAAAAAGGTGTGCTTTTTAAAATCTTTATCAAGAGATAAGACGGTGAATAGAGTTGGAAATCATCGAGGGAAAGACAGACTGGGTAAAGACATGTGGTGTGTGTGATAACCAATTTTTACTATATAAAACCCAACATAAATGTTGACCGCAGATTAACTCCCAGTCCCAAACATAATTGTTGCCCCGTGTGAGGCCTTCTACACTAACATTATGGTGCCCCGTGTGAGGCCTTCTACACTAACATTATGGTGCCCCGTGTGAGTCCTTCTACACTAACATTATGGTGCCCCGTGTGAGGCCTTCTACACTAACATTATGGCGCCCCGTGTGAGTCCTTCTACACCAACATTATGGTGCCCCGTGTGAGGCCTTCTACACTAACATTATGGCGCCCCGTGTGAGTCCTTCTACACCAACATTATGGTGCCCCGTGTGAGGCCTTCTACCCTAACATTATGGTGCCCCGTGTGAGGCCCGTCACACCAACATTATGGCGCCCCGTGTGAGTCCTTCTACACCAACATTATGGTGTAACGTGTGAGGTCTTTAATAGTCGATTGTTTACTCACAGTAATCTGAATTTATAATCCTTAAAGGGATTGTTCTGAAAAAAAATTGAATTTCTTTGGGAGATTGCAATTTTTGTTGATTTTTAAGCAACATGGACATCAAGGTGTGTGTTAGTTGTGTTGTTGTGTGTTGGTGAGTTGAATAGTTTCACTTGTTTTGTGCTCTTTGTTGTTTGAGACAACACGTTTGTCCAGTTAGTAACATCATAATTGTTGCATAGCCAGCTGTCTGAGAGGTGTGACTTCCCCAATCGTTAGGGTGTGAATCGCCTTGACTGTCTTTTTGCACAGACTGCAGTGATCAATTTGGAAATTGAGGTCAAACTTGCCTCTTGTTGATTTAACTTGGTTTTAGCTTAGTAGCTTTGCTAACAGTAATCCACTAGGGTTTTGATTTATCACTTTAAAGAGGTACCAAACCCTATGTGGGCCATGAGCTGAGACTCCTTTTGGATCTGTTGCTGGTCTGACACATCTCTCCTCTGAGGAGATTAAACCTAAACAGCTATTCAATTAGCATTTGTGATAACAACTTTAAAGAATTAGGTGACTGGCCAACCACCATGCCAGGATCACCCCCAACAAAGACAGAATGTATGCAGGAGACAACAGCAGCCAGAGCCAAGGCTCCCTGCAGATCAGACGATCCTCCCTCAGGTTGGAGTTGCTGCTTTTATCCACCTCCCTTTAATGTTCAACAGTCTGAACTCCTGCACCCTCAGCACATGTGAAGAAAAATTAGCGAAGTTAGTTCAGTGTATGAATCATCCAACTGGGAAACCACATAGTGCATTTCAGTGCAAATCATATTTACAGGACGATAAACACCAGGCACAGCTAGCCCAGGTTCAAGATTAGAAACACATTCTCAGTTTAATAATATTGTTTATTTATATTAATAATTAAATAAAGATAATTATTAATGTTAATTTGATGACCAAATGTTACTCTATAAAACCCAACATGATTGTTGACATGAATCAAAAAACCCAGAAAAAAGTGTGTTGGGGAAATCTTAGACGTGCAGAGTGCTGAGCTGTTAGGTGAAGAAACCTGACAGCAGAACCAACATGTTGATTTAGTTTAGTACATGCTGTGCTCACTCTAATGACCTGATGGACAGGATGAAGAACTGAACGTCACAGGACTGGAGAGCAGACTGAAACACCTCTCTCAGTCTGAAGCAGCTTTTTGTGCCAGCTCCTCCTGACAAACTCGCTTCATGAACACCCAGAGGGGTGAATCATCAGGATTATGTCTCTGGGTCGAGTCCAGCACAAAGTTCTGCATTTCTTCATAAGTGAAACCAGCTGAAGAGCTAATGATCCAGATGGGCCAAGAAACCCTGGTGGTCCCTGAACACGGGCTCGTTATAATCTCTTCATTTACATAATCCTCCTCAGCGACTGGGATTCATTTAACGACACCTCTGACTCACATGAACCTGAGTGGAGCCGCAGAGCTGGTTTACAAGCTTCAGTGTGACCGACAGAATCAGGGTCTTCTAAAACCCCGTCACCAGTCAGTTCTACTTTACCACCGTCTGAAAACGTACATCTTCAACTGTGTATCCCTGCAGGAGTGTGCACGTAATCAACACAAGAATTTAAATGTGGTGACTCTAAAGTTTATTTTTATTTTCTGTCAGCGAGAACAAATGATGAGTTTGTGATCGACAGCTGAGTGAGATGTGATTTGAAACTGGGCAGTCAGCTTTCAGCGTTAAACGTGATAAAATAAAAAGGTCTGAAATGTTTGAATTCTTTTTTGCATCTCATGCTGTTTTGTCCCTTCAGGCTCCCCGTAGATAGTTTTCCTTAGTGTCTCCCTGACAAACGCTGGACATAGATTGTGATTTAACGTCCAACTGTGACAACCAGAGTTCCTGATCTTTTTTTTTAATGAGGCCGTATTCTTTACGTTCTCAGGGACTCTTTATGCTCTCAGTCCCAAAACACAAGGTTCTGATAACGATGTGAAGAAGTCAAAGTCTCAAAGACGCCACCTGGACGTTATCACAGGAGTGAAATAATGTCCGTTTACAAAGTGCCATTTTCAACAGTGTCATCTATTGACCTTATAAACCCAAATGTTTGGTTCATACCGGTGCTGGCCACTAGATGGCAGTGTTACTGTTTGTCACAAGACAGGGCTGCAGGCCCACCTTTTCATAACGCTCTTTACAAGCAAGGAGCTGGACTGAAAGAAAATAAAGACGACTTGGTTTCATCACCATTATTTAATTTCCTGAATGTAAAATCTTTATGTACAGACATTAAAAATGTGACAGTTTGTGTTAAATCTGTTAAAGATGGCCGACAGAAGCAGAGATATTAGCACAGAGCTTTGATTTGATGTCGGATGCACAGAGCCAACATAAGAAGCTGTATGAGTCCATCTGAAGATGGAGGCAGTGAATGAACGAGGACCGACAGGAAGCTCAAACTCCGCCCCTCGTTTCTTTCACGTCTCGCTCCTCTCTCAAACAGGAAGAGGAGCGCGCTCCTGCTCGTTGACTTTCTCTCTGGTGGACTTTCAGACGTTTTCAGAGACGTCTTCTTCTCGGCTCTTGTGACGTCACGTCGGTCTCCACCTGTTAGCCTGAAACTGTGCGTGAGACTGTCAGGCCTCTTTAAGCGTCTGTCAGTAACAGACAGACAGATGTCCGAGCAGCTCCGGTCCGTCTTACTGACCCGTCTTCTTGTCCTTTTGGAAACTGAAGCTGGTCCGGCGGCTCAGTTTTCTCTGTTTCTGGGTGAAGTAATCGGCCCGGGAGGAGCTGGCCCGAGACTCCAGGATGTAGTTCACCTGAAGGAAGAGAAAATAAAACGCTTTAGTCACCACGCTTTAAAGTATTTATTCGATTGTATTAATTTCACTGCTGATGTCCTCAAATGACGGTCAGACAGTCAGAACTCACCTTTAGCACGATTTCGTTGACCGTAGCAGCATCGGACTCAAAGTAGAGAGGCTTGTAGTCATGGTTACTGAGATAAGTAAGTTTAAAAATGGCATGACCTGAAAGACAGAGATAAAAACTTTAAAGACAAAACAGAGATGACACTTTCTCTCCAGCAGGACTTTAGTCAGCTCTTCATGTGATCTGAGGTTTGAATCCAAACTGCACGCCAGCGTTAGATATCACGTCACATCGTGCGGCATCAAATTCACGCCGTCCACGCCGCATGTGTTAAACATTTACTTCTATGATCTGTGAATTTCAGTTTCCCTGGGCAACAATTATAGCAACGAGTGTTTTATTTTGAGGGTGGACAAACTGAAGTGTGGTGCTTTTATTTTGAAAGTAGACAAAATGAAGTGTGGGGCATTTATTTTGAAGGTGCACAAACTGAAGTGTGGTGCATTTATTTTGAAGGTATACAACCTGAAGTGTGGTGCATTTATTTTGAAGGTATACAACCTGAAGTGTGGTGCTTTTATTTTGAAGGTATACAACCTGAAGTGTGGTGCTTTTATTTTGAAAGTATACAAACTGTAGTGTGGTGCTTTTATTTTGAAGGTATACCAGCTGAAGTGTGGTGCTTTTATTTTGAAGGTTTACCAGCTGAAGTGCGGTGCTTTTATTTTGAAGGTGGACAAACTGAAGTGTGGTGCTTTCCTTTTAAACGTAAGACCCTCAACTTGGAAACCAATTGAGTCCAGCTGTAAGGACATGGTGTGTGTGTGTGTGTGTGTGTGTGTGTGTGTGTGTGTGTAATAATGACAAGCTGAAACCTTCATCTTTACTCTGACACCCGATGTGAGGGTCGTCCATTCAAACACAGTGAATGTGTGTGTGTGTGTGTGTGTGTCACTCACTGGGGCTCCTCTCCTCTACGAGGTCACAGGCACAGAGGTGGTCCGAGTCGATGGAGATCGGTTTCTGTCGGATCCAGAACTTTGTACTGGCCTTCTGATTGGTGACGGGATCGATCTCCAATTTCTCTCCTGAAATCCCTGAAGAGGAAACACAGACACGTTTCACGCTCGTTCACGATTCAACATCGAGTGAGAGGACACGAGAGGACGCCTCCTCTCAGGGATCAGTTTAAGACGACACACGGTTCATCTTTTATTTACTTTATAAATCCTCGTGTGTTTCTTAGAAGTAGTCTGGACATCCTGCAGCGCCCCCTGCTGGGAGCTTTTTATAGTGTCATTTGTCTTTACCTTTATATGTAGAAAACAAACTTGTCTCTCAAACGTGTCTAATATGTCTGAGCATGTTTTAACTACTCTTTTATTCTTTGAAGCTCTGGAGCACTTTGAGAGTCTCCACTGTGAATAAATGTAGAAATGAAATGTCTGATTATTTTTGCAGCTCAGTGCGAGCGTGTCGTGAGCGTGCACCTAGCTGGACGTCCGTGGTGAAGCGCAGCTTGTGGATCATGCTGATCTTAAAGGACTTGTAGTGGTGACTGCTCAGCATGTCCTGGACTGTGGTGATGTCGATGGGCGGGTCTTCCTCTGAGCTCTCCTCGCCTCTCGAGCCTGAAGACACAGGAAACAGGAAGTAAACATCTGAACTCCACTGGACTCTGCTTCCTCTGATCAGAGAGGTTGAAATCCGAGACTGCAGTCTGATCCGGGTTCACTTACTGTTTTCTCTGACGAGACAAAACTCCAGAGTGCTCTGAGTCTCCAGTGTGGAGTCCAAGTCCACGGAGACGTTCGGCTCCGCCTGCTTCTCCAGACGATACATCGGACCTGACCGGGAGAGAGACAAGCGTGTTCTCATCTCTGTGAACGATGAGACGCCTGAATGTGAGGACCAGGAAGAAGGAGGATCTGGTACCTGTGTGATTACCTGAGCCTTTCTGAGAGCCTTTCCTTTTCTTCAGAGCCTTCTGGAGGATTTCCTTCATGGTGACCTTCAGACTGTCCACGGGGATCAGAGAGAAGCCGTGAGCAGCATTTCTACACGGGGAAGAAAAAAACAACACAGGTTAACGTTTGTCTGTCGATTCATCTCAGTCACCTGAACACGACCCCGACCGCTCAGAACCACCTGGATCATCCAGTGTTTGTACCCGGGTCGGGTCATTTCCTGTGACTCCGCCCACCAGGAAGTCAAGTGCATTCCCTCTGTTGTTAAACAACCTTACGTTAACCTCAAATACCCAACACTTATCAAAGACGGAGACGTGTTTCCTCTTATCGTTGTAGCAGACGACCAGCGTGGGGAACAATGTTTATCGTTGCCATGGAAACACCGGCTGTTACCTCTGCACAAGGAGAGAGCTGCTGTGATGAAAACGTCACGTACGTCACACTCAGCTCGTCTGCAAAACAGATTCTCTTCCTCAGGTGGGTTTCACCCGGTCGTCATGACAACGGTCGACGGCTTTAACAAACACGCTGCCGACTTGAACTCACATCCTGACAAACAGCGACTGTCTGGAGGCGAGACCCGGCGACGAGTACTTCTCCACCAGCGCCAGCGTGCTGAAGCCGAACTTGTGGATGGGCTCGTTGGAGTCCAGAGGAGGGAAGTCCGTGTCGACCTCGCCGTCGTCCTCTGCGATGTGGAGGCAGTAGGCGTTGACATTCTCGCTGTGGAGCAGAGGAAGGGGAGACGTGGTCACACGCACGCTCACGTGGAGCTGACGCGGCGTTGACTCGTTCGTGTACTGACTTGAGTTTGGGTTCTCGCCCCTCGCCCGTGTACTGCCAGCAGATAAGTCCGATGAGGTCGTGGACGCGGGCGTTGGCGATGGTCACCACGGTCATGGGATGAAGTTTCTCCTGAGCCATCTGCATGGAGAGGTAGACGTCGATCTTCTTGGTGGCCGTCGTGCCGATGTGGCCCTGAGAGAGAAACGTGAGAAACTGAAGGAGACGCACGAAGCGACAACATCCTGACAAACTCATCGAACTGCTTCGGATCGACTGTCAACCTTCTGTTCATACGTTCAGAATTTACAGTTAAAGACAAAGTCAGCAGCTGTCTCCTTCAAAATAAAACTCATCTTCGCCTAAAGTGAAGCTGCTCCATTGTCCCTTCAAAATAAAACTCAGTCTTCTCCTAAAGTGAAGCTGCTCCATTGTCCCTTCAAAATAAAACTCAGTCTTCTCCTAAAGTGAAGCTGCTCCATTGCCCCTTCAAAATAAAACTCAGTCTTCTCCTAAAATGAAGCTGCTCCATTGTCCCTTCAAAATAAAACTCAGTCTTCTCCTAAAGTGAAGCTGCTCCATTGTCCCTTCAAAATAAAACTCAGTCTTCTCCTAAAGTGAAGCTGCTCCATTGCCCCTTCAAAATAAAACTCAGTCTTCTCCTAAAATGAAGCTGCTCCATTGTCCCTTCAAAATAAAACTCAGTCTTCTCCTAAAGTGAAGCTGCTCCATTGTCCCTTCAAAATAAAACTCAGTCTTCTCCTAAAGTGAAGATGCTCCATTGTCCCTTCAAAATAAAACTCAGTCTTCTCCTAGTGAAACTGCTCCATAGTCCCTTCAAAATAAAACTCAGTCTTCTCCTAAAGTGAAGCTGCTCTTTTGTCCCTTCAAAATGTTGGACAGGAAGTTGATGAGCAGCGGCGGTTAGCTTGTGCTAGCGATCTAAAGCTGTAATCTGCAGACATACAGAGTGATGTGACTTTAGGAGGAGGTTAGCGGGAGTGTGACGTCTTTGAAGAGACGCCGAGCGTTTTTACTAAACGCTTTGTTCTGGTAACTAATGTAAATGTGAGCGTTTGACAAACAGAAGCTTGGGATGTCTCACCTTCCCGTCAAACTTGGAGTATTCATTGAAGGGGTTGTTGAGCTGCTGCGGACACTGCTCCAGCCGCAGGGAGAGGGTGGATTTGGTTCCGGATGTCCGAGGCCGGTCCTTCAAGTCCCGTTTTTCAAACAGTAACCCCAGATCCTCCACTGGACACAGAACCAGGAAGAAGCTTCACGATCACAAGCTCAAATAATGAAATGGACCGCTATATGACGCAATACGACCCGTTTCATCGTCTGAGCCGGGTCGTTGAAGACGTCTCAGAAATAACAAAAACCCCCACAGGAAGCAGGATGGAATCAACGTGCGAGTGGTTGCTATGGTTACTGGGTTTTTTCCCCCCCCTGCTTTTTGGCAGATTTGCAAAGCAGCCATGTGCATACGTCCATCTGCTACATCGGACGTGAAGGTCAGAGAGGAAACTTGAGATAAGAAAGTTCATCATGTACCTGACTGGGAGGACGAGCGCTCCTTCCACTGAATGTTTTTACATTTGATTTGGTTCTGCCGCTCCTTCCGTAACCGCTCGAGTCTTTGGGCTGAAAAGAGACGGAACCGTTTTAAATTCATGACAAGAAGAAAACAGAACAGAACACAAGTTGATGCTTCAGAGTCCATCTTCAGAGAGAATATGTGCAACATGTTGGGCAGCCCTCTCCTCTTACCAGCAGCTCCCGCTTTCTCTCGACCGTCTTGTTGGTCTCCTGATGACAAACAGCCACCGCATGGTCAGAGCTCAGGGCGGAAATCTACCCACAACCCAGAACCAGGACCAGAACCAGGACCAGCACTCCACCAAACTCAGTCCAAAAACCAAGAGAGACTAAAGGAGACGACAGTCTACCTTTGGACTCCCTCCATCATCGATCCTTTCAAACACACGACACCTGAGCAGAGCTCAAACTGATGATTTTCCTTTGATTTGTTTTCCACCCACAGTCAAACGTTTCACAGGGACACGATTCATCAGCTCGTCTCCATGAGGAAACCAAAGAGGCCGACTCAACAGACTGAGACTTTAACAGGCGGATTTCCAGACTCGGTCCGTGCCGGGACCTGAGCCAGCGACACTTCGGTTCCCAACTCCAAGTCCCCTGGGAACCTTCGCATCATTTTTGCAAACAAGCGGACTGTTGTTTAACCATTAAATAACCCGAGTTAAAATTAACCACGTTACAGATTCTGAGAAAAACAGAAAAAAATCAAAGAATTTAATGTTCTTTTACTGAAGGGTTTCTTCTCATTTTGATCTACAATAAATTAGAGCAAAATATTTTCTCACTGTAATTATTTATTGTGTATTTAAGTTATTTTTGAAGGGGTCAAAAAGTTCATTACAATATTATTGAAAATATATTTTTTTTTAAAAACCTGTGGCCCGTGAGCGAGGGAGCCCTGCTCTAGAAGGGAGCGATTCATTGGTTCATCCCGGGGGCTCAAACATGTTTGACGCTCCCACAGACTGAACTCGTCTCAGATGTTTAATTAAACGGCGTCAAAATCTCTGAAACTCGCACGCGCAGAACAACGAGCTCATTAGCTTCTAAATCATGACAAATGTTCCCCGACAGCTGCAGGTCTGAGACCACAGATCTTTCATGACAGGGGCGGGGAGACGGGGCATCTGTTGCCATGGTGATTTGTCAGTTTGTGAAGGGGCAATCAGGAAGGAGAAAAAAAAAAGCCCATAGCCCCTCCCCTCCCCGCCCAGACGGCGTGCAATCACTGCCACTCCAACATGATGACGTTTATCTAACGTTCTGTCTGTAGGGGATCGAATCATGTCGCCGCCCCGTCCAAAAAGTCCAAACTTCTTTGACGTCCATAAAGTTCTGTCACAGCTACAAGAACGATCTGACACTTGATTTGCAAAGTATTCATCTCAGATAAACGGTTAAGATTTGTTAGTTTGATCCGTTACTCACCTCAGAGAAATTAATGAAGCGTTCACAATCTCACCCCACGCTTTAAACAACTTTACCGTCAGCCCGGATTAGACCCTCAAACCCCCAGAAAGCAGCAGCTCAGGCTCTCTGCTGGACCCCCCCCCCCTGTGGTCCATAGAGGGTCCAGCAGAGAGCCTGAGCTGCTCACGGCCTGCAGACCTGGTGAAGACATGTACCTGTGTTTGAGCGCCGCCGGATCCCAAAGTCCCAGCTGGAGGTGATGTCCATGGACTGGGAGAGGTCGCAGGCGTGATTGTCCGTCACGCCGGTCCCCACCTCGCTCAGAGAACCCGAACCTGTCGACCCACAGCTGCTGCCGGGCACCAGAGCCAGCTGGCACTTTTCCAGATCCACATCCTGGTCGATCAGGACCATCTCGCACATCCCCGTGTCGTCGCTGGTCACGTGAGACTGTCGGATGTGGGCCAGGATAATGGCTGGATTGTCCAAGAAAGCCATTCCCTCTGCTCTAAGTGAGGCGTGGCTTAGAGCTGCGGGGGCTTTCTGCTTCTCCTCTCACTGTCTTTCCTGAACGCCGGAGGACCCTTGTCGTCCTTCAGTATCTCTGTGAGAGCGTTAAAGTGGAGGCTGATGACGAGTGGAGAGCAGTCATCTTCTCTCTGTTATTCTCTCCGATCCGAGGCAGGAGGAAAGCAAGAACCTGTCTGAAGAGACGAACAGAGACGCACCCATCCGCTTTAGTGCTGATGTTTGTATAACATAACTAATAGTGTTGTTGTTGTTGTTGTTGGCAGTATGTGTGAGGCTACCCGGCATTACATTGTTCTTCCTGTTAAAATACAAACAGGAAGCAGTTGTCAGGTTTTTCAAATTAAATCTTTTAAACTGAAATGTAAGAGTTGGACTTTTGATCAGCTGCTCCATCTCGTCAGATCTGAGAATGTTTTTAAGTGTCCATCGAGTTTTCTGAATCAGTGGCGTGGATCGGCGTCGCCAGTCCGATATCAGATACGTCAATGACTTCAACATCGTACCTGATACCGATAAACGATCGAGCGGTCTCAAGCTGTCGGGAGGTGATCTGCCAAGCTTGAGGGTTGAAACTGAGCTGCGGTTCATAATGGTTCTAAAAGTCAACACATCTTTCACTGCACATGATGTGGATATTTAACTCGACAGAGATGAACAACCAGCTTCACTGGATGGATTCTGTTTTTCCTTTACAGACAAAACTGTTACCCTCTTTTCCTTTTCACACGGACAATAAACTGCACCAAAAATCTCTTCACTGCACCTAACAGTCATGTGCAGGTATCTGTTTACAGTCGGCCTACAAGTACAGAGAGTGTTTATCATGACAGAGTAACGCTGAGTAAAGAGTGGAGGACGAACTGTCCAGGAAGAGGACAATTCATAAATCATCTCATTCAACCGTTTGATCAGGAGCGCCATGGGACGACCCGATGACGTGGTTCTGTGTTTGTCCAACATTGACATTAAGTGTGAGCCGTCACTGTGTTGATCAGTAAATAAATGTCCTCTTCCAAAACACAAGGTGGACTGTCCTGAGTGTTTACACTGCCAACACAAAGCTGTAATCTAAACACTGACAGGAAAGCAGTGAGTCAGGGCAAATCAAACCCTCCGTGTTGTATCAGCCTGACTGGAAACCTGAGTGATAAAAAGCTCAACAGATAAACAATAATAATGATCTTAAAAAGGGTTCTGCTGAAGCCACAATGACTTTGATGAGCAGGCCAGGGAAGTTTTATAGAGCTACACTTTAATGTATTTAATGTAAATATGAAGATTCATTCTTGGACTTAATCATAATAATAATAAAATAATAATAAATCTACTGGCTTCCATCACGTCATTCATAAAACACAGTTACTCCCAAAGAGACTTGTGCTAACTGTAAGTTAGCTTCAGTTTGAAGGGTTTTTAAAGTTCACTAAGAAACACCACTCGTGTCAGTTACATGTTTATTTGTTTGGCTAAAAGAAGACGCCTTTCTTCTCTTTTATGTCTGTTTAAGGTCACATCTTCCTTTACCTTTTTATCTAAATAAAAAAGTAATTTGGCTACTTTGACGTTAGCTGCTGCTAGTTAGCTCCCTTTGAACCTCGCTAGCTCACAGGCTAACTCAAACCATCTGCATTAAAATATAAGTCGTCCTTAAACTCCCAAAACAAGTAAAGAGCTTCAAACTTAATGATCAGACTTTAATTCTAACAACACAAGAGTGTCAGAGCAGTGGTTTTATCCACTTAGCTCGTTAGCTCATTAATGCTAAGACCTCTGAAGCTCTTTATTGGGCAGCTAGCTGCGGTTAGCTTAGCTGCTAGGCTAGCCTCCCTGAGTATTTAACGTGAGTTCATGACGTCGTCAAACCTTCAGAAGTCACATCCGGTGATGAGACGAGATCTCCCCTTGTTCCCATTTCACCCGTACATCCTCCCGTTCAGTGACTCTGCTCATGAGTAATGAAGCACTAGAGCAACATCATAACACAACAAGCCGAAGCTAACCGCTGAGCCTAGCCTACCGGAAACAGCAAATGTCTACTTCCGGTTCATCTCTTTGGCATAAACGACGATTTGAAATGTTTGCTTTTACTCTTTATCTAAATTGTAATGCACCTTGTAGTTTCTGGTTTTTAAGAAGCGTGCTTAACATACAATTAATATTATTTATTCATTTTAATTGTTATTGGTTGTGGTTTGATAGAATTATGTTTTGGCCAATGGACAATCAGTTTAATAGTTGATTAAAAAAAGAAAACGTAATTTGAAATTTAAACAGGCAATAGCAGCAGGTAAACTGTGTCCTCGCCTGCTGACATCAGCTGAATCTGTGATCAGACACATCAGACTGTCTGGACCTTCTGCTTTAGAGTCTTTACTTCAGACGTTAACAAACCAGTCTTTTATGATTCATTATGTTGAGTGGCCAAAGAGAAAGTTAAACAGATTCACTTAAAAGTGTTGTTAAAATTAAAACCCTGAAGCTTTGTGAAAAAGTGCCCGGCTTTTAAAGCTGCACAGCATATTTATTCAGAACTACAGGGGAGATAAATGTAGTGGGTTTTTTTACGTGATTTGCCTTCATTGCTGATGTGCCTTTTAGACGTTCAGCTTCTCCTCTGACAGCTCTCACTGTAAGGTGAGGTTAAATAAATAATGAATTTTAAATGACTTGTCAAGCCAATCCCATGCATATTAAATCAGCCAAAGCCGTAATTCCATCCAACCATCCAATCATCCAACCATCCATCCATCCCTCTGTCCAT